>NC_025700.1:12237031-12249710 GCF_000633955.1 Camelina sativa
TTCTTTGCTTTTATTTTCTTATTCACCTTTAGTGTTGTTGCTGGAGCAACTTCTGGTGTTATCTCTTCTACCTCCAAGCCTTGATTACGTCTACTACGACGAGGACCAACTTGACCTCCTCCTCTTGTCTTCGCCATTTCTGAAATTGATAAATGAAGAACAGTTTCAATCAACATAAATTCGAAACCCAAAAATCATAATCGAAACAGAAAATCGAAATTGAAACAAGAAATGTGCCAAACTTCGACATGCATGTTCATCGAAACTAAGAATCAATACCCAAAATCAATCAATACCCAAAATCATAAACTTCCGCATCAAAACCCAAGAATCAGAACCCCAAATCAAAATTTTTTTCCATACCAAACAAATAAGCTACGATTGAATAAAATCATACCTATTGAAGATTCCAGGGAGAGATTGTGATAAATTGAGTTGAGAGACTGAGAAATCAAGCTGACACGGTGAGAAATTGAGTGAGATAAAGTGTGAATTAGATGGAGAGACTGAGAAAGAGAGTGAGATTGAGAGAAATCGAGTGAGAGATGCAGATTTTGAGCTCAATATATTAAGAAATCGAGTGATATCGAGAGAGATCTGATATGATTTTGCCTTAGCCAAAAAATGAGAAATGACCTTTTCGCTTTTCTTTTATTTTGCCTTAGCAAAATTTTTTGTTTTTTCCCTCTTACCATTTTCAATAGCGGGATAATAAAGATTAGAACCAAAAAATTGTCCCACATCACTTTCATTATACAGCTTCAATAATTTGTAGCGTTTACAATATACAAAACGCTATCTTTAAATCATGAATCAGTCAAACATAGCATATACATCCAAAACGCTATCTTATGGTGCTATCAATACCCACATTTCCTGTAGTACTTGGCTTCATTTATCCCATAGTGACCATAGCCTCCCCATCTTGAACATCAGTGTCCTCAGTGAGGTAGTCCTCATAATCATCATCAAGGAAAATGGCTTAAGCAGTGGCATAATCCTTTGGGTTCTGAACAGCTTTACCTGGAAGCTGGTTGATCTTTGGAGGTGGTCGGTTGTTGTGGTGGCCATCTAGGTACCTCAGCTTAGTGTTGAGGGAATCATACTTGGCAGTTAAATCGTTGTATCCAGAGTCGATCTTGTTGCTCATCTCCGTAAAACGTTTTGCATTGTCCATAACAGCGGATGCTTGGTTTTGTATCATTTGCTGAATTAGGCCGCGGAGGTCGGCTTCTTGAGATTGGTTCTGGAGACCTTGTTGTTGTTGGAATCCAGGTGGTGCAATAGGTTGTTGGCAGTTACTAGAATATTGCTGCTTAGGAGCATAGCCTTGATTGTATTGAACAAAAGGCTTTTGCTGACCTTGGTTCCCTTGGACTCCGGTTGGGTAAACTTGGTCTTGAGGATTAGCAACGTTGGGGTTACGGTAGGACACGTTCAAATTCAGCTTGTAGTTGTTGTACCCTTTGTTGTAACCGCCCTTGTTGTTGATGTAGTTGACATCCTCTAGTTGAACAATCTCCCCATCTTGTTGCAGAAACTGCTCTTCCTCTGAGATTGCATTGACATGCTGCTGCTGCTTGAGTAGCCTATCGAGCTTGTCATTGAGGGCTTTCATGTCCCTCATGTATCTGGCATCTTCCTCTCCTTTAGATCGCATAGTACGATCATACTCCTCATTATAATGCCCGTTTGATTGAGACAAGTTCTCAACGAGATCCCAACCTTCATCGACATCCTTGTTGAGTAAGTTACCATTGCTTGCGGTGTCCAGCAACATCCGTATCTTGGGGACTAATCCTCTGTAAATTGTACTCAGCAATGAAGCATTGCTGAAGCCATGATGAGGACATCTAGTAGTGTATCCCTTGAAACGTTCCCAAGCTTCACTGAACGTCTCATTTATCTTCTGAACAAAGCTGGAAATGTCATTCCGCAGCCTTGCGGTTCTGGATTTGGAGAAGAATTTGGCTAAAAACGCCTTCTTGCACGCGTCCCAGGTGGTGATGGACTCCTTGGGGAGTGATTTCTCCCAGATGTGTGCTTTGTCTCCCAAAGAGAATGGGAAAAACCGGAGCTTGAATCCATCTTCACTAACTCCATTTATCTTTGTGAGGCGACAGAGCCTATCAAATTCATCCAAATGATCCAATGGGTCCTCCATTGGTAATCCATGAAACTTGTTGCTTTGTATCATCTGGATGAGACTACTCTTGATCTCAAAGTTTTTTTTCTAGACAGCAGGTGGCACAATGCCATGTCTTTGAGTGTGAGTAGATGGAGCATCTCCTGCTCCTATGTTGGTCCTTACTTGAGGAGCTGGTGGACCGTTATGATTGTTCATTGTCTCCTCAATGGTTGCTGGTTGCGGTTGTTGAACTTGTTGTTGTCGAAGTAACCGTGGTCTGTCGATGTTGTTGATGAATGGACTCAGGTTTTGGTTACCCTTGGATCGTGTTTGCACAAGTAGTTGACCAAGTGTGTACACGAGGGTCAACTCGATCCAGGTGATCAAATGACGGGTCGGGTGGGTGCTCGGGTTTTACCTGAGATTCAAAACAAACGAACATGAAAGCAAACAAGTCAGTACCGAACCAATATTGATAAAAGAACTTGATCTAGCAAGTGCTGAAATCCTAAACGTAGCAAAATTAAATATAACCAAATGGCAACGACGCCAAATTGATAACAGGATTTTCACCCAGGGTATCAATTCCCTATGCAGTTGTAGTACAAAGGGTTATCAATCCAAATGGTTGTTTATGCTAGCAGGAAGGATGCAATCAGAACAATGCAAGTCAAGCCAAGCAAAAGGTTGTTTTGATCTAACAATCCTAAAATAATAGAAGAAAAGAGTATAAACAAAGAACTACACGATCTAAGCACTCGATGCAAGCATTCTAGTACAGGATCGGGTGGGATGATCGAGTAAGCAAATGAAGTATGAACAACTCGAGGGGTTACTCAAAATAGGTGATCGTGTACCTGTTCGGGTAATGGATCGAGTGATGAATAAAAATGCAAGCAATTAAAATACGAAAGCTTCTAAGGATGGGGTAATCGAATCCTAAGTGTTCTTGACCAGTACAGATGTCTTACATGCATCAAGCAAATATTCCCTAGACAATGAATCTCTAATATCTTGTTAAAACACTCTCGTGATAGAAACAATCAATCTTGATCACTCCCCTACCCAACTCTCGTTGGAGAAACATGACCAAGCAGGCAATAAGAACCGATTCATTATTGTCAGTAAACCCCTTACTCATCTAATCTCTTAGGCTAAGTGAGTAAACCTCTAGCATTTGTTGATTCAAGCATTTCATCTACACCTCTCGGTGGTAAAACACCTTAGATCTAATCTCACCCTCTCGGTTTGTTGACAGCATTAAGAACACCAACCTAGAAGGGAATCTATAAAACATATACAATCAAACTAAGACATCCTAACCGAACAAGAACACAAAATTATTTATCCCATCCCTAGAAACTTTGCTACACTACTCAGATCTCATTGCAAGAAAAACAAAAGCATATACGAATGAAAATTGCATTGTAATAAACGACAGAGTAGAGAAGTAACAATACAAGATAGAAATCTAAAGAAATAATAAAAAGTTATGAAACAAATCCTAACAAAAAGTGAAAAGTGTTTTGAGTCGCTCAGTTCTCTCACATAAGCTCTCGCTCTATGGTTGTTGGGTCTGCGGCATGCTCGTTTGCGAGGAAGAAGAGGGGGGTTATATATGGAAACCCATTAACCCTAGCTTCCCAGTCCTGCCCGAGGTCTGCTCGATGGGTGCACGAGGATGTGCTCGGGTTGCTCTTCGGGTAGACTCTCGGGTTGTTCTTCCTTCTCTTGGACTGTTCTTCCAGCTTGATGGGTCCTTCGGGTACATGCTCGGATTTGTCCTTGTTTCTCCTCATTTAGGCTCTAAAGCACATGTTTTCATCCAAAGTATGCAAATGCAAGAATGCAACAACCTAAATGGCCTAAAAGTTAAATCCTACAGTTAATGACCTAAAAATGCTAAGGTTAGGGTATAAACAATGCAAAATATGGACAAAAAGGGATGCTAAAAACATATAAATTAGAGAGTTATCAGAGTCTATGGGTTTTGGTAGATTAGGATGATTTAGGAGTTGGGTTATGGAGTTTATGGTTATATTGCTTTAGATCCTTGCTTATTGGTTGCTTATAAAGCTAGATCAGCCTTGATCATGTTGATTCTAGAATTTAGGAATTTCATGCCTTGAAGATGTTTGATGAAATTTCTGAACCAAAACTTTTAAGTGCTTTGCATTGCTTACTTTTGGAAATTGTTGACTAGGGTGCTTAGTGGCTAGATAGACTTGATTGTAATGTTTATTGGTCATTTAATTGCCTTTGGAAAAAGTTGATGATTGATTGATTAGTAAAGGGATTAATGTCATGGAAATGTGTTAGTCTTGCTTAGTGTTCTATGGCGTAAGGATCTGCTTAGTTTAAGTTGTTTGATACTCCATAATCCATCTCTTATCTCACTCATAATCAATTACCTTAACCCTTAGATTCTCCTTATAGTTATTTTTGAGTTGATTTTCTATTTCTTTCTTGGTTTATTTGCTGAGCTTTTTACAATTTGTTTGCCTTGCTTAGTTAAGATTGTTACATAAATCAAATCTTTGTTTAAGTTTAGATTCAGCAGCTTTGTGCATTCTTAGTGAGTTGATTAATGCAAATTGTAGATTGATAATTTAATTGAAGTAAAATTACTACATCAACAACAACAGTTGGAGATTCAAAGTAAAAATTATGCTTTGAAAGAGCTAAAAGAAAACAAAGTTTATTTTGTGACTTGAATACTCTACATCCAAATGTTTGTGGATATTTTGAGGCTGAACAAACACGAATTATATAAAAGCGGAATGATCAACAACAAAACCAACAAGCTCCTTCTACATCTAGTTCATTTGGTTCGTTTGGACAATATTTTAGCGATATTGGTGGATCCCAAAGTAATTTACCAAATTATTAAGTTATTTGTTTTTATTGTATCAAAATATTATTATGGAATGAATGAAAAATAATTTTTATTATTTATATAAATTATCTTTTGCAAATGGTAGTCTCAATATTTTAGAATAAATATTTATACTTAAATTTATATTATTAGTTCTTAAAAATACTTATTTTATTTATTTTGGTCATAAATAAAAGAAGTTAAAGATTAAGAAAACTACTTTGCAAATAAAATAGTTCAACTCTATTTATAAAGGAAAAAATAGAGTTCCTCTATCCCTATATAAGTAAAAGAGAAGTACAAAATCTACAATGGGTCGGGTCAATTAAGTGAAAATAACCCGAAATTAAATAAACGGATACAGGTGTGAAAAAATCTGAAAAATAGAGTTGGATATAGAAATGGATCACCCGTTTACAAGCCAAGATTTTAAAGTGAAGAACATATCTCACCAACCTTCTGCGGAAATCGCTGAAACCATTAAAGAAAAACAATTATGAGCATATATGTAACAAATCTTCATCAGTAGTTGTTAGACATTCCAAAAACTCATCCAATATTTACTAACCAAATAATTATATTTCCTATAATTTAGACAACTATTCAGCTTTATCATATTCTTAATTCTAATATCTTAGTCTAATCAGTCGTAATTACTTTGAAATTGATCATATCTTCATCAAATATATTCTCTCTGATTTCATCTTAATTGTTAGTCTACTAAATATTACGAATCAAGTAACCGCAATAAACATTATCCTAAACTAACAAAATCTCCAAAGGTTACTTTCATTATTTGGATATCGTGTAATGATATGAGAATAATTATCAGAATATTCTCTAAACTTTAACCTCCATGACTGAATTGTAAACGTCTACCTATAAATACACATTTGACATCTACTTTCGATTCATCAAACATAATACCTTTCAAAATGGCAGCAAACTTTCCAATAACTTATCTAGCACTACTCAGCTGAAGCAAGAGAACTCACGTTTGAGGATATACCTCAGTTCTTTACTTGGAATCTGGAAGAAAAATGTTGGATCAGAAGGAGGGCAATATCAAATACTAGGACATCTTATATTCCAAGTAAGTTTGATGGTCATGTTTATTTGCAATTTCTTTTCCGTTTTCTGAAAGAACAAAGATGTGATGAAGATCTGAGGACGTTTAAGGGTATGGTCTATGACTCTTACAAGGAAGCGAGTTTGGCTAGAGGATTACTAGAAGAATTATTTCTTAATATGTTTGAAGATTTTATAAAATATTTCTTTCAGTTTGTTGCTTATCTACGTTTTCAATTTTAAGTATTTTTATTTATCTACCATGATTTTTATATATATATATAAAATTTCAAGTATTTATCAATTAATTTGATTTAAAAATCTATAAAAATAACATAACATCAACATTATATTCCACATAAATATAATTCCTAAAGCGTTTAGGAGAACACTAACCATTATGTTGTCTCCTCAAGCACTTTTGCTGCTTATAAGTTTTGTAAATGGCTCCTCCGGGATCCATGTCAAAGGAGGTCATATATTCATCACAAAACAAATTGTAAGTTAAAGATTTTATTGGAGTAGAGGAAAAAAAATGGCGAAAACGAATTGTAACGTTACATATATAATTACGTCTTCTTTTTAGATGTCTTCTTCTCCATTATATGATTCTCTTTTAACAATCAGATGCTTAAAATCATAAACTTGTAATATTGTAAAGAATAATACAGATCAATATTCACTTATCATCATATCCACTGATTAAATTTTGACTATTCTGCCTAAAATTAGGAATTACTTCAAACAAAATTAAGGTAGAGCAACAATTACTATTTTTAAAAATAATATTCTAATTCGAATCTCGAGAAACTTCCGTATGCTAACTGTGTTATCAAGGGATTATTGACAGAATCATAACCAACTTACTCGATTAATGGAATTGGCAAGAGGTCGTTCGTCGTATGAACCGAAAACTAGGATCGGATCCATTCTTCAATGAATCTATTTGATTAAGACATCTTTTGCTTTAATCATCGAAGAATTGCAAAATTGGGGGTTTTGCAATATAGAATTCAACTGGGTCTAACAGATCTGAGTACGACAAAAAATAGATTGTTCGAAGAAAATAAACCAGGGATTTTGTTTAGAAGATGACACAAAACTATGACCCTTCGATAATCCTAATAATTAAACGTTTGTAAATGAACGAAACAAATTACCTCTCGGCCCATTCAAGCCCAGAAATATACCCAATTATTTAATTTCCTAATTGAATATGATTAATTTAATATAACTCAACATTTGTGTAACTCTAATTGATAGACATGTCTAAATCAATCATTTAAACAAAAACACTCTTAATTTCACTTATAATTGGTTCTTACCAAACCATATTGTTTATATGTTTTACAGCCAGTAATATCCATAATTGTAATTATCTACATGCAGATTTATATTTCTACTACTAAAATGATCAAATTGAATTATCTATCATTTTGTCGAAATTCATTTCACAAATATCTGATTTACGTAGTATTATTTTATATAATTTTCCGTAATATTATTTTATATTAATCTTATATTTAATAATTATATTTCAATTTATTAAAATTGATAATATATTAACGATTACTCCCCGTGCTTTAGCGCGGGTCTGATCCTAGTATATAGATAAAAAATAGTAATCTCTATTATAAAGATAGAAATACTGATGGATTAGAGCAAAAATTACTCTATAATAGAGTTTATAAACAAAAATAGAGGACAATTGGAAATACTCTTAGGGTAACCGTTACTTTTCCTTAAACCACCACCACGAGTAGTTTCATAACTCGTTCTTAAAATCTCGTATTTCTCAGTTACACTTTCAAAATGACATCTTCTTGGTCACGTGTTTATCAGTTACATTTTTAATTTTTTCAATAAAATTTCTCATAAATATTTGACCAAAATGTTAAATAATAAAATATCGACCATACCACATCTTTTAAAGAAAATAAAATATATTAGTTGCCTTTCGATCTTATATCATTCAAATATATTTCATATAATTTATTTAAGTTCAAAAATTCAAATACATGTTTTAATGTACATATTTATAAATTCAGAACTTCAATTTCAAATATAATTCAAATTAGAGAAACTGTTACTTTCCTCCAAACCACTAGCACCCCCAAGTTTTTGTTTTTTTCTGTTCTAAGAAGTAAGAACACATTTTTATCAGTTACACTTTCGAAATGACATCCGAGATGTTAAATAATAAATAATAAAATATCAGCTCAAACCAATATAATTCAAATTTGAGAAACCATCATTTTCCACTACTAAACCATCACCACTAACTTATACTTTTCACTAAACTATGAATATGCCAAGTAAACTGATAACTAACTAATAATTATTACAGTTTTTGTTTTAGCCACAAAACAATTATTTATGTTGAATATTGTTTGATGATGTTTTGTTTAATATTTTTAACGATGTATGGAACAATGATTTGACGGTCCACAGAACAATGATTTGATGGTCCACGGAACAATGATTTGACGGCGCAAACACAAATGATTTAGTGGCGTACGGAACAATGATTTGGCAGCGTACGAAACAATGATTTGGCGGCGTATGTAACGATTATCTATAACTAATACTCATATATACTAGATAGATTGATCATTGATTACCATAAACCCACTTATTTCTAATATAATTTGACAGTGTGTTAACTATTTCATTTTTTTTTGAAACTTAAAAAAGAAACACCAAACTAAAGAACCAGTTACTTTCCACTAAAATACTAGCACCACTAGTTCATAATTTTTTTTTGGTTTTCTTGTTCTTAAATCATCACATACATATGGGTTACAATATCAAAATTCAAAATTACACTTTAATCATTTTAGTATAATAGATCAATTGTCTTTTCTTCTTTATCAGTTACAAGTTACAACTTTTCAATAAAAAAATTTACTAAAAATATTAAATAATAAAATATTGACCCATACCACACCTTTTAAGGAAATTAAAATATACTCTTTCCGTTTTAAAATATAAGATGTTTTAAAGAAATTTTTTGTTTCATAATATAGGATGTTTTCAAGTTTCTATGCAACTTTTAGATTAGTTTAGTATTTTATATTATACAATATTATTTCTGATTGGTTGTACTTGTTAAAAGTAAAAACTTCTTAATCTGCGTATTTTACCTAAAATATCATATATTTTAAAACGGAGCCAGGATTAGTTGTCATTCGGTCACGATCTTATCAAAACTGTGAGATGTTTTTTCTCTTTTTCGTAGATTTATTTTTTTTTCATTTAATTTTGTTTTGAAAAAAGACGCTCCACTTTTCAACTTCCCCCAAATATTTTCGAAACCCGCCTCTCTCTCTTCCTCCTCTCTCCTTTTATAATTTCCCCCAAATCTCTCATCTCTCTCTCACAAATCTCGATAAAACCAAAATCTCTCTCTCTCTCTCTCTCACACTCGATTCAACAATGGCGATTGAGATTCAGGTTCCCTGCGACGGAGACGGTGTGTGTATGCGGTGCAAGGCCACCCCACCAGCGGAAGAATCGCTCACGTGCAGCACGTGCGTCACACCATGGCACGTGGCGTGTCTCCTCCCGGAATCACTCGTTTCTTCGACCGGAGGAGAGTGGCAGTGTCCCGATTGCTCCGGCGATGTTGTCGAATCCGCCGTTCCGGTTTCCGGAACCGCCGGCGGTTCGGATCTTGTAGCAGCGGTACGTGCGATTGAGGCTGATGTGACACTGACTGAAGCTCAGAAAGCCAAAAAAAGGCAAAAACTCATGAGTGGTGGTGGTGCTGCTGGTGGTGACGATGAAGAAGAAGACGAGAAGAAGAAGAAGAAGAGCGATGATGATGAAGATATATGTTGCTGTATTTGCATTAAATTGCCAGAAAGACCTGTCACGGTTAGTTTCGTTCTCATCGATTTTGTTAATAACTCTTTAGATCTTTGAGATTAGTATTGAATCTGTATGCTTGTGATTGTGTGATTAGTGAGACTAATGTGATTTATTGTGTACTTTTGTGGGTGTAGACACCGTGTGGTCACAACTTCGGTTTGAAATGTTTTGAGAAATGGGTAGCTAAAGGGAATCTAACTTGTATGACATGCCGAGGCAAGATTCCGAAGCACGTGGCGCATAATCCACGCATCAACTTAACTCTAGTCTCTGCTATTCGTTTAGCAAAGGCTTCAAACAGTGATGTTGAGGTAACTGCAGCCAAGGTTCAGCATTTCATCCGGAACCAGGACAGGCCTGATAAGGCGTTTACTACCTCGCGGGCCAAAAAGACTGGGAAAGCTAATGCTTGTAGTGGTAAGATTTATGTCACGATTCCAGGTGATTATTTTGGTCCGATAACAGCAGATAATGATCCCACTAGAAAGAAAGGTGTCTTGGTTGGTGAGTCTTGGGATGACAGGCAAGATTGTAGGCAGTGGGGGGCGCATTTCCCTCATGTTGCTGGAATCGCTGGGCAATCGGGTTTTGGAGCTCAGTCAGTTGCTCTCTCTGGAGGGTATGATGATGATGAGGACCACGGTGAGTGGTTCATCTACACTGGAAGGTTAGCTTTACATTTACTTACTCTTATCCTTTGGTGCTTGGACTATTGGCTATTTCTTGTAGAAATATTTGTGTTAATGTCTTTGGATGTGTGTTGCAGTGGTGGAAGGGATCTCACTGGAAACAAAAGAACTAGCAAGATACAATCTTTCGACCAGACGTTTACGAAAATGAATGAAGCTCTAAGACTTAGTTGCAAAATGGGCTATCCTGTCCGAGTTGTCAGGTTATCTTTCTCACTTTTTTGCAGTCTTTCTTTAACTATAGGTGAATTTGGGATGCTCCTGTGTCAAATTTTGCTTTCTTTATTGAACAAGAGTAGATTGTTTGTCGTCATAGAGCTGCGCTCAGCTAAGCTTGCTGTACTTACCGGGTGTTCTTTTCTAGTTTATCTTTTTTCGTCGATATTACTCTGAGCAGAATGTTATCCTGACTCTTCAATTTTCAGGTCTCACAAGGAGAAGCGTTCTGCATATGCCCCTGAAGAAGGAGTGAGATATGATGGTGTTTACAGGATTGAGAAATGCTGGCGAAAAGTTGGAATCCAGGTTCAAAATAAATAGATAACTTTCTGAATTGTTCACCTAATACTTTTTGAGCTGGATTGTTTTTTTCCTGACCTACTCATCTGTTTTCCATAGGGTTCTTTTAAGGTCTGTCGTTACCTGTTTGTTAGATGTGACAATGAGGCAGCTCCATGGGCCAGGTTTGATATATATATTTTCTTTCGGAATGTGCCTTATTTTTCTGTATTTGCTATATTTAATGCCTCATGAGGTTTTTGAACTATTATACTGCAGTGATGACCTTGGTGATCGTCCAAGACCATTGCCAGTTATTCCTGAGCTCAAGAAAGCTACTGACCTGTTTGTGAGAAAGGAGAAGCCATCATGGGATTTCGATGTTAGTTTAGCCTTTCTTTTGTTTGAGCAGATACCAAATATTCTACTTTTGTTTGGTTCATTATTTGTAACCTTTTCCCTTGTGCCTGCGTATACATTTTTCATTGATTAGGAAGCTGATGGTCGTTGGAAATGGATGAAGTCTCCACCTGCTAGTAGAAAGTGTATCGCTGCTCTGGATCCTGAGTATAGGAAGATCGTTAGGAAAAGAGGAAAGAATTCTATGATGGACAAACTTCGCAAAGGTATAAACATCGACTGTCACTTATGTTTTTGTATCTAGAGCACAATCCATAACTGTTAATTGTGTTTTTTCGTTTCTGGTGTGACACAGAATTTAGCTGCCAAATCTGTCAGAAAGTGATGAGTCTTCCAGTGACAACGCCTTGTGCTCACAACTTCTGCAAGGGATGCTTAGAAGCTAAATTTGCTGGGATCTCTCAAGTGCGGGAGAGAAGCAGAGGCGGGCGCACACTACGTGCAAAGAAGAACGTCATGACCTGTCCTTGTTGCACTACTGACCTCTCTGAGTTTCTCCAGAACCCACAGGTTAAAACTAATTCATCTCTTCTTCTTATACATTCTTAGTTGGAATTCCCAATATATTAATTTTGGCTATAACATATAAATGCTTTGATAAAACAGGTGAACAGAGAACTGATGGAGGTGATTGAGAATCTGAAGAAGAAAGAGGAAGAGTCTCAAGCCGTTGATGAATCAAGCAATGACGCAGCAGAGTCCGAAGGAGGAGAAGAGGAAGAAGAGGAAGAAGCTGAACCACCGAGTAAGAAGATCAAACTGGACAGCGACTGTGTTGAACCTGTTGGTGCTGGAAACTAACAAACTAGAGTGACTTAGTATATATAGAAGATTAAGTAACACAAAACAGATTAAATAACTCTCTCAGCTCAAGCCTCAAGGAGCTCTTTTGTTTTGTACCAAACTTATGCGGCTTATTATTTTGGTCTTTATTGCAAACTTTATTAGAATTTCTCCAATCATTTTTTTATCTTTATTTTCATTACATATAGTATATTCCTAGATTCTATCATTTTTTGTCATACATCTTTTGCTTCGTTTTCGATTTCATCACATATATTTGGGTATGTTGTAAAATCTCGTTTGAAAGCTTCGTGTGTCTTCTTTGCTATATTGGTCAGAAAAAAAAAA
>NC_025700.1:12249927-12254107 GCF_000633955.1 Camelina sativa
ATGCATGGGGGCGACGATATTCACACACATTTGACTTTTGAACATTTTGATTTGTAGGTAAAGGGCAAGTTATACGTTGAAGGCAAACATGTGCTTTTTGAGACGACAAGCTTCTTTATCGATTTGGTTGGCATTTCTCGACATATATATATAAACCAATTTTCATCGATCGAACACTACACTTCTAAAATTTTCTTGGCTCTAGGTTCGTAATGGATATCTAAGCGTTACATTAATTAATTGACCACAAAGAAAACTTGTGTTACATGAATGTCCAAAGTTGCAACATATTCTTAAGATTTTCTTTTATTTAAACAGTTATTGTTGTACCAATATAGTGGACCCTATTTTCTTACAATGTAAATTTCATAAATCTGAAATGGTCAAATTCATTTGATCTTTTTTCTTCTCTGAATTTTTGGTTTAATCGATTGTTAATGGACACAAAACGCTGATTTCCCTAGGGATGCGTCAAGCCAACATATTGTAGTTATTTTACTCAATTAAATTATCAAATTTCGAGCAATTAATTAACGCACCAAATTTTCACAAATTTACTTAACCTATGCTTAAATTTAATTTGGTTTACATATATCATTTTTGCTATCTCAAAGCGAATGATTTGTTTTTTTTAATGCAGAATTCGTGTACTCAATTTACCGGATAAACCCTATGCTGCGTCTTTGTATATTAGTTCCACTTAACAATTCATTGTCATTAATTAAGATAAGTGAATGTTAAACAGTAATTTTCGTTTATCCGAACTTATTACAAATTAGCTCTTCATCGACATATAAACACAAAAGGCATGTAAAAAACGAGAAAGAAAGAAAAGAAAATAAGAAAATAACATACATAAAACAAATCTTATTATAGAATTTAAAATAGTTTCTTCGAAGTATTATGCCTAGTCGAAGTTGTGAGAATCCTTACACGTAAGGAAACCCAATTTTGAAAATCAAAGTTTGACATCAATTGTTGATTTTGTTTTATTTGGGATTTTTGTTACAAGCAAAGCTACAAAAAAAAATTTATATTTTAAATATTACAAATAGACTGACCTGGGTTTAGGGCGCTAGATTTAGTGATACACAAAAATTGTGAATTACAAAACCTTTTAAACCAAAAAAATATCTTAAACAAAGCAAAGATTGAGAAATCGCAAACAACATCTTATATTAGGCTAAAAGATTGGTTTTAGATAACTTGTATACACCATCATATAATTTTTTGAGAATATGCATCAAATACCATTGAAACCAAAAGTAATTAATCAACTACCATTGATGTGACAATGTTTTATCCCTCTACATATACAATTAGTCTTATATTCATTACATATATTACATATTATTTGTTTAAATATCATGTCATTTTTTTGATTCACATAAATAACATTTTCTTTCTCATTCCTCTTTTATTTGTTTTCTCATACCAATAACATGGAAACTTCTATCATTTTTTTTCTCTCTCTCTTTCTTTCTTTCTCACTCTCTCTCTTCTCTCATGCTCTCTCATGTTGGAACTTCTGTTATTTTTTTAAACTACAAGTAATATTTAAAAAAGTTTTTTTTTAACATGTTATTTTATTTGTTAAACGCTATTTAGTTCAATATAATATGTAAAATATAAATATTATATGCTATTTTTAAAAATCTCACCGAATATTTCACTCTTTCTACCTAACACAAACAAAAAGGGTAATTATGTCATTTTACTCCACAAAAAACGTAGGTCCATTAGCATTTTCCTATAAAAAATGTTTTTGTGATATTTTGTTAAGTTTACTCCATATTTGTGCTATCTACTAATATTACCCTAATTTTTTTTGTAAAACTAGTTAGTCTAGGCAACACAAAGTTAAGAGATGCCAAACGACATAGTGTAAATAATCTTTTCGATGTCGTTTTGTATGTTTCCATAGTTTTGTCATCTATGTCAATATTTATGTTCTCTAAAGGATCTGATTCCCATTTTTTTATGTGTTCTTCTTATCCGCCGTTTTTTTCTTACAAACATAGCAAAAACGTACCCTAAAAAAGTTTGAGATTATTCGAATGCATCAATGAAGAAACCTCGCATCTGATTCAATTCTTTTACAGAAGGTATGTGTTAATAAGACATTGTTAGGATATTTAACATTCAAATGATTTAACTATTGTTTATACTGTTGGCATAAATTCTTTTATTTCTTATTATGATATACTCTTTGATTATCTTATTATTAGTTTGATAGTTTAATGCTTTACTCATGAATTTTCAATGAATAGATAAATAAATTCAACAAAATTTAATATAAAACATCTTCTAACTAAATAAATAAAAAATCAATAGACTAAAAATTTGAGATCATCTGTATTGGTGGAAAAATTATTCGAGATCTAAGACAAACTAATCATTATAGATTATATATAAAATTTTGGCTATGGATCCAAATATTTTGATTTATGAGAAACACGATATTCAGATGCGACTTTGATCTACTTCCAATTCATTTTTTAAAAATATATATATTATAAATATAATTTTGTAGAGATATCTTCTTGTATCTTTCAAAAAATAAGAATTTTTTTAATTTTAACCCTGATAAATTTGTTATGTTATAAAATTGTTATTAATATATATATATACGTATATATAAATTAATGAAATTTTAATATAATTTATTTACCTATAATTATATATTTTAAAAAGAGGGAAATATATATCCAAAAGTCTTTCAGATTTTGTTTTCATTATTTTCAGTTTTATGGTAATGCTCTTATAATTCTAGAATTTTGGATCTAGAGAAACAACTTTTTGTATATAAATTAATTGCAATAATAAAATACAAAAAATAGATTTTGACTAGAAATTTATATGATATAACGGTGAATTGAAAAAATGTAAATTATTTTTTTTTTACTTGTATAATATGATGGTAGTATAGAGTTTAGGGATAAAGCTCTTGTATATTCTTATTGATTAAACTCGAGGTTACATGCTTATATAGTAGAGTACAAAGGCCTAAGCTAAACCGACATAGGATTAGGGTGTTGCCGAGAAGGGCTTCGGCCGATGGGCCGATGGGCCGATGGTACATGGGCCGAAGGACCAAGAACATAAGGACCGTATATGGGCCGGTCTGTACGAAGTCCACTAAGTGTTTTACAACACTCCCCCTTGGACGAGACGACCAGGCCTATGTTGGATGGGATCGACGCAATGTGCTTAGGGGATGCTGCCTCATTAAAACCTTACCAGGAAAACCCAATGGGACAAAACCTTGGTGAAGGAAAAAGAGTACAGCACACATTGCTCCCCCTGTTCCAAAACATCACGCCAAGTCCCTAAGCCTCCGCATTCCAATCTGATGCGTGAGCTTCCTGAACGTTGTAGTCGGTAGCGATTTGGTGAAGAGATCGGCGGCGTTGTCGCATGACTGAACTTGCACTACTTGAACTTCTCCGGCCTTTTGTAGTTCATGTGTGAAGAAGAACTTCGGCAGTATGTGCTTCGTCCGATCTCCCTTGATGTAACCTTCCTTGAGCTGTGCAATGCAGGCCGTATTGTCCTCATAGATTACGGTTGCTTCCTTGCTGTCCTCCAATCCACTATCTGTCCGAATATGTTGTGTCATGGACCGCAACCAAACACACTCACGGCTGGCTTCATGTATGGCTAGGATCTCCGCGTGATTTGACGATGTGGCCACAAGAGTTTGTTTCATGGAACGCCAAGAGATCGCAGTACCACCGTGCGTAAACACATAACCTGTTTGTGACTTACCATTGTGTGGATCAGATAGATAACCTGCATCAGCAAAACCAACTAAACCATCTTTGTTATGGTTAGTATAAAATAAACCAAAATCTATCGTTCCTTGCAGGTAACGCAGGACGTGTTTAACACCACTACAGTGCCTTATAGTCGGACAAGAACTATATCTTGCTAGGAGGTTCACGGCAAAACATATGTCTGGTCTAGTGTGGCTAGCCAAGAACATTAACGCTCCTATAGCACTGAGGTAAGGCATTTCAGGTCCAAGAACTTCTTCATTGGCCTTCTTTGGACCAAATGGATCTTTATCCAAGTCTAAGCTTCTAACAACCATTGGGCTAGTCAATGGGTGAGCTTGGTCCATTTTAAACCTCTTGAGTACTTTTTCTGTATATGCCTTTTGATGCACAAGGATTCCATT
>NC_025700.1:12254789-12328040 GCF_000633955.1 Camelina sativa
TTTGATGCACAAGGATACCATTGTTTCTGTACTCAAGTTGCAATCCCAAACAGAATCTTGTCTTGCCTAGGTCTTTCATCTCAAATTCTTTCTTGAGGTATTCTACTGTTTGGGCGATTTCCCCAGAGGTACCAAGGATGTTTAAATCATCCACATATACTGCTATTATCACAAATCCTTTGTTTACAAACTTCTTTATAAATATACATGGACTGATTGGGTCGTTCTTATAACCTTTCTTAGCTAAATAATCACTTAGGCGGTTATACCACATTCGACCACTCTGTTTCAGTCCAGAAAGCGATTTGTCTAGCCTTATGCAGTACTGTTCTCGAGAACCATTCTTTGCTTTTAGTTCAATATCCTCTGGTAATCTCATATAGATTTCATTATCCAGTGGACCATATAAGTATGCAGTTACAACATCCATTAACCGCAAATCAAGTTTTTCTCTGATGGCCAAACTTATTAGGTACCGAAATGTTGTTGCATCCATCACAGGGGAGTATGTCTCCTCATAATCTATGCCAGGTCTTTGAGAGAATCCTTGTGCTACAAGCCGTGCTTTGTATCTCACGATTTCATTCTTCTCATTTCTTTTTCTTACAAAGACCCACTTATGTCCAACTGGTTTAATTTCAGGTGTTGTCCTTAAGATCGGACCAAACACACTTCTCTTCTTTAAAGAGTTTAACTCCACATCAATAGCTTCTTTCCATTTAAGCCAATCTTTGCTTTGAGTGCACTCTAATATGGATGTGGGTTCTAGATCCTCATTTATCTCAAGTGCTACCTTGTATGCAAATATATCATCGATGTCGACATCTTTACGGTTCCATTTAATTCCAGACATTATATAATTGATTGATATTTCATTATTATCAACACCTATAGGACCTTGAGGTTCAGCGTCCTGAACCCCATTCGGCTCCTTAGGATTTGCCGCGGCAATGTCTGCATTTTCTGTAATTCCCTGAACCTCGGTCTGTTTTGCACCTTTAGACTTCCGAGGGTTCTTATCTTTGGAACCTAATGGTCTACCTCTTTTCAAACGGGCTTTAGACTCTGTAGCAACTTGATTATTGTGTTCCTTTTGAACATCAATACGTACTGGTGCATTGCAAGCTGGTATGTACGATTTTGTTACTCTATTTGGGTCAGCAAAGGAATCTGGCAATTGATTAGCTAGCTTTTGCAAATGTATAATCTTTTGAACCTCTGCATCACATGCTAGAGTTCGAGGATCTTGCCAATTTAAGGATGTTTGATTACGTGTTAGTTCTTTGACCAGCTTGCTAGTCTCACCACCCATTATAGGGAATTCGGACTCAACGAATTGACACTCCGCGTATCTGGCCTTAAATAAATCTCCTGTGGTTGGCTCAAGATACTTTATGATGGTGGGAGACTCATATCCAACATATATTCCCATCCTCCTTTGAGGTCCCATCTTAGTTCTCTGTGGTGGAGCAATCGGTACATAAACGGCACAACCGAATATTTTGAGATGGGATAAGTTTGGCTCATGACCCGTTAATAGTTGGGATGGTGAATAATTTTGTTCACTAGATGGCCTGATGCGTATGAGTTCTGCTGCATGTAATACTGCGTGTCCCCAAGCCGACACGGGAAGCTTCGATCTCATTAACAATGGTCGAGCTATCAATTGTATTCGTTTAATGAAGGATTCAGCTAATCCATTTTGTGTATGGACATGTGCCACAGGATGTTCCACACTCACCCCCATGGACATACAGAAATCATTAAACGCTTGGGATGTGAATTCACCAGCATTATCTAGACGTATAGTCTTAAGTGGAAAATCTGGAAAATGTGCTCTTAGCCTTATAATTTGAGCCAACATTCTAGCAAATGCTAGGTTTCTTGTGGATAACAAGCAAACGTGTGACCATCTGGTTGATGCATCTATCATCACCATAAAATATCGAAATGTCCCACAGGATGGGTGTATTGGTCCACATATATCACCTTGTATCCTTTCCAGAAAATTTAAAGTCTCTTTATGGACTTTGGCTGGTGAAGGCCGTATTATAAGTTTCCCTTGTGCACATGCTACACACGTGAGATTTTTAGGGATAACTTTCCTTTCTATAAGGTTGTGCCCATTCGAACTCTTAATTAGTTTACGCATCATGTTCGAACCCGGATGGCCTAGCCGGTTATGCCATAGAGTGAACTGTTCGTTGAACATTCTGTGCTTTGCCAAGTTAGCCTCTATCATGTTAATCCTAGCATGGTATAAACCAGTGGCTAGTGCAGGTATAGTCTCTAGGACTTTCTTTTGTCCATTTACATTTTCTGTAATGTATAGGAATTCTTTAGTTCCTTCACCCTTGGTTTCAACATGATAACCATTTAGTCTTATATCTTTAAAGCTCAATAAGTTTCTCTTAGAGCTGGGTGAGTATAGGGCATCACTTAGTTCAATATGTGTGCCATTAGGCAACAAAATGTGAGCCTGGCCGTAGCCATCTATCAAGTTTGCTATACCCGCAATTGTACTAACATTGGCATTTTTCATGGTGAGGTTGATAAAATATCTTTTATCTTTTAGTATAGTGTGGCTGGATCCACTGTCCACCACTAGCTCACTCATATCCTCATCCATTTCTATATAAAACAACATTTTGTGTTGTAATGTAATAAGGCAATAAAATAAAATTCTTAAATTTAAACCAAATCAATCATCCAATACATAAAATAAATAAAAGCATAGAATTAAACCAAAAATAAAACCGAAAATTTATTCATCATCTTTAAAACAATCGGAAGTCTCTAGTAAGTCATCATTCTCATGATCGAAGTCTCCTTCATCATCGAGATGCACATGGTTAGCTTCTGGATTTTTCTTCAAGATCTCTTGATATGCATCAATAAGGTGTTTGGGAGTCCTGCAGTTCTTTGCCCAGTGGTTTGACATACCACATCGGTGACAAACCGATTTTGCCTTGGTTTGTGGCTTAAAAGGCCCGCGGCCCTTGTTACCACATCCGCGGCCGGCTTGGCCTCCACGACCGCTACGTCCTCTGCCACCACGGCCGCGGCCGTAGTGTCTTTCTCTGTGGACGTAGTTGGTCTCTCTAGGCTCTCTAAGCTCGTTAGGCTCTGCAGCACTTTTCTTTCCCAAATCAACTTTGTGTGCTTCCGGTAATGGGGCTGTACCGGGAGGTCTCATAGCACTATTCATCAGCAACAGTTCATTGTTCTGCTCAGCTAGCAGTAAACACTCATTTAGTTCCCCATAGTCCGCAAACTTCGTTTGTCGGTACTGTTGCTGAAGGACGATATTGTTAGGACTAAAGGTAGACAATGTCTTATCCAATAGCTCCTTTTCCGTCACTACAGTACCACACAGCCTAAGGACTGAGACAATCCTAAAAAGCTCAGAGTTATACTCATCCACGGATTTGTAATCCTGGATCCTTAGGTGTTTCCAATCGTACTCGGCCTTTGGTAGGAGCACCGTCTTTTGGTGTCCGTATCTGCGTTTAAGCGCTGTCCAAAGGACGAGAGGATCCTCTATGAATAGGTAATGGTTTTTTAGACTCTCAGCAATGTGATGATGCATGTGTTGGATACACTTATTCTTTTGCTTGTCCGTGCATGCGGAATCCTCTTCGATGCATTCGAACAAGTCTTTTGACTTCAAGTTGATCTTGGTGTTCATTGCCCATAGCAAGTAGTTGTCACCAGAAGCATTCAGTATTGGATAGTCTAGGCTCTTAAGGTTTGCCATCTGCATAAAACAGAAGTAGACATCCGAATGTTAGCATGCGATATTTAAGATCGAACCATGCACTTGATTAATAGGACATGCGGTATTTGAGACCGTACCATGCCTTGGGCCATGCGGTATTTGAGACCGAAACATGCTTGCCACTTTATGGTTTTATGGTTTAAGTTCATGCATGCAAAACAACAAAAGCAAATAGGCTAATGCATGCAACAATTTCTAGATAGGATTTCTTTTTTCTTAAAATTTCCTATTTAGTCTAGGATTTTAGATAACCACTAAATTAAATTTAAAAGTTTATCTTAATTATGTTTTAATTCCAATTTCATTGTTTTAGCTTTATAGAAATTTAACATAACTTTTAATAATAAACAGATTTAATCCTAGAACACAAAACTAATTTATGCAGCCGAAATTATACATCCTTAAACAAATTCGATTTTAATTATGATGCATGGACAATCCAAGTTTTAAATTTCCTAGAACAGCTTGATCAATTTCTATCTTATGATTCTAACAAAACAGTTCTAGGTTCTTATGCAACATAACAATTCAAGCAATTCTAAACAATCAATTCAGATTTTAAGCTTGACAAAGTTTTGGTGCAATTCTCAATCAATCTAACAACCTAACAACCGATTTTAAGTTTTAGGATTTAAGGAATTTAAACTTTGTTAGATTGTGTACTTGGATGTTTTAGGATTCATTAGTTTTAAGGTTCAAATTTGATTATAGGGTTTTAAGGAGGTTTCGAATTTTGTTTACCTTAACACCAATAGGTTCTGACCGGTTTTGATCTGGGAGCTAAAGACCTCAGATATCTCACGAACCTCGAACAGCTTCCACGAACCACGAACTGCTTCCCACGAACAGCTCCTTGCACCGCACGTACTTGAAACTCACCCCCGATCCGCGTACCACGAACCTCGATCAGGTTTTGTATGTAACTTGATTACGAGCTAAGGATGCTCGTGAATCACCAAAAGAACTTCGAGATAATAGAGGTAAATCTCGGAGGAGAAGAAGAACAAGAGGCGGTTTAGGGTTTTGGAAGAGAAGGATGAAAGCGGCGGCTGCCTTAGGGTTTTAGGGTTTTAGGGTTTTAGGTGGCTAGAATCTATCGTGCTGATAACGTGTTATGAATATAGAGTTTAGGGATAAAGCTCTTGTATATTCTTATTGATTAAACTCGAGGTTACATGCTTATATAGTAGAGTACAAAGGCCTAAGCTAAACCGTCATAGGATTAGGGTGTTGCCGAAAAGGGCTTCGGCCGATGGGCCGATGGGCCGATGGTACATGGGCCGAAGGACCAAGAACATAAGGACCATATATGGGCCGGTCTGTACGAAGTCCACTAAATGTTTTACAACAGGTAGTATATTTTTTTTTTAAAAGCAATTTAGAAAAGGGGAAAAAATCTAATCAGGATTAAATGTGTTACATGATTTGACCAAAAGAATCGTGTTACATGAATGTTCATAGTTTTTGCATAATCTAAAGATTCTTTAATTTATTATTATACTATCCTTTTATAGAAGTCAAACAAAACTTACATTTTCTTCATTTTACAATTTTATTATTGGGAGACTTATTAAAATAGACCAAAATCTTAAAATAATTTTTTGTGAAATTATTAAGATAGGTCAAATCTTATCAAATTAAATAACTAGAATATTTATGACATGTCATGTCAGAAAAATCCATTTGAATTTAACTTACCAAAAATCCATTTTAAATATTAATAGGATCTGTTTGGGGACACAATCACAAGGTAAGCAACTGAAACCCATATGATAGCTTTCATCCACTGTCGCTGCCACTATTTTTTTGATAATTTCCGAGATTCCAAAATAAACAGCGACATCGCTAAAGTTTGGGTAGTTCAACATCGTCTTAAATAATGACTTCTTAATTTGCTTTCAATTTTGAATCACCAACATAGTCACTGTGACCATCAAAAGAACACAACCATAAAAAAAAAAAAATAGAAATGTTTTTCGTAATTTAAGTTCAGAAGGATTAGCATCATATAAACGACCTATAATAGATATGATATGTATATAAGAATATACGATGATGACTCTTCTTCATCAACATCTTCCTCATCATTTTTCCGCTCGCGTATGCGAATTTCCATCATCTAGGATACTCAATTAGGATATAGTTAGGAACTAACATGTAATCCTTCTCTGCAGTTTTGAAGCTTAACTTTTGAATCCTGCTCATCTTCGCTGATTCAAAAGTCATAGTGTTACCTACGATCAAGCTTGAAATACCATTGGAGACCTGTCCAACTCCTAGAGCAAGAGTTTTGAGTTGGATACCATATGATATATCTAATGCTCGACCGCATGTAACACTATGATGTTTGAATTATCGGAGATGAATATGATTTAGAAAGTGAGCTTCCAAACTCCGAAAAAATGATTTCATGTTTGGTTCTTAACTATTTCATGAGTGAGTGTCCTATATCGAAGATAGAAATCTGCATACGCAAGCGAAAAAAAATGATAAAGATGTTGATGATGAAGAAAAATAATCATCATATCATATGCTTTGTATGTCGTTCATCTAATGGTGATCTTATTAAGATATGCCAAATTTTATTAAATCATATAACCAGCTCTTTCATGATTAAATTAATAATAAAACATCTAAATGAAACTAATATAAATATTTTGTGTAAGTTAAATTTTTAGAAGCATATTAATTTGCTTATCAGAGAAAGCCCAAACCTATACTGAAATAGATGATCATACAAATCTGTTTTTAGTGATCTTTAGCTTGATCAATATGGTTTATGCAGGCTGATGCTTCCAATGAAGGTATGATAAGTTTGAAGGTGTGATATCTTCTCTCTTATCTCTTATCAATCCCTAATACAAACGATGAACCCTAACTGATAAGATAGGAGTTACAGTGCTCCTCTCCTATCACCATGAACAGAGCAAGCAGGCTCTCTAACAAACTCTTAACTTCAATGATCACGCAGGATGCCTCTATGTTTCATCTCCATCTCTATTTATACCCTATTCTTCTCATGCTTCTCTTTAAATCTGCACATGTGCCTCTCACATGTGCACACCTATCAATTCTCCCCCCTTTTAAAACAGCTTGTACTCAAGCTGTGAAGTAGCGAATGGAGTGACATAGAAACCAATGACGAAAATCACTGATACCATGGTAGAGCTGCTGCACACACCTTGATCCTCCACACTGTAGTGTCATCCGTTATGTTGCAGGTCCACGGAAAGTATGAGCCTCTGTTTACCCATCTAGAGCATGTCCAGTTTGTGTAACTTTGTATAATATGGTGAAGGAAAGTGTGTAACAGCCATAGTTGCAAGCTAATCTTCTGCAATTTCTTCTTTCTCCAGCAATGCCACACTGAATAATAGTGTCTCTTATATACCGTTGCAGCAGACCAGGTGCCCTTTGTAACAGCACTTCCAATTAAATCCCTCCAAGTAGTACGTAGCAAAATAATGAATCTGTTCTAGATACATAAGTGGAATTATATGGTGAGAATTCAATATGTTTAACATAAAGAAGAGGCAAATTACACACATATATCGTTTTTAGTGATCTTTAGCTTGTGTCTTTTATTATGTTTAGATCCTTGATCGGCAGATTGTGTTGTGTCTATGGTGGTAGTTCACGATGGGTAGCTTTGGAAATACGTGCATATAAAAGAATGGAAAACAATTTGTGTAATGTCAATGGGTGTGAGTAAAAGACGTAAGTTTTCGGAGAGGTTACAACTGTTACCTACGGTTACGTAGAGTAGTTACGTAAACAACTATATAAGTGTGTATGTTTTCTTACGTAAAAACAGTCGAGAATAATAGAAAAATTTTCCATTTTTTCATTCTTTGTTTTTGAAACAAAACAACCCGACTATGTACTACACGTACATTGTATTGTATCATATTTTGATTGTATTGCACTTGATTTAACTAACTAAAAAAACAATCAAATAATGACAACGTATATTGTAAACTAAAATTTTTAGAAGGAATGAGCTTCATGGAATATGCAATACGAATATCAACCACAACCATGGGTATATTTTACCACCAAAATATGTTTCACTTTGTTCATCTTTTACATTTGAAGTATGTATGATATCTATCACCAATACATCCCGGTAAACTATAATATGTATTTACGAACACATTAGACACTTATACAATTGTTGACTCTAAATTTTGTTTAAATGAATATATGAAGTACCATTAAGTGTGATTTTCCTACGAAAAACTAAGATAAGAAAATTAATTATACGTGAATTCTATATTAAACAAAAAGCAAAAATAAAGTAGTTAATGACATATTCCAGAATAACAATACAAACATCATATTATATATGTGTTAAGCTTAATAATAATTTACAAATTATAACCATAGAGTTGAAATCTTATTATATAAAATATAGTTTAAAAGTTACTCATTAAAAAAATTATGACACACATAATTATATCGGTAAGATGTCGTTCAGTTCTAAATTTACTAAAATATTTTCCTTTTAAATGCAAAAGTTCTTAACCTATCATAAAAAAAGAAATCTATATATAAATAACAACAAATAATTATTTTTATATGTATAAATTAAACTTATTTTTAATTATTAACCTAATTCTGTAAAAAAATAAACCAACATGATCTTTAGACAAAAATAAAAACATATAAATTGTAAAATTTGTAAAATTTGAGAATTAATCTTTAGACAAAAATAAAATTAGTAATTTTATCAAATAAATTGTAAAATTGAAGTTAATATTTAATGTGATCATAACATGTGTCAAAAAATTAGCAATTTTATTAAATAAATTGTAAAATTTGATCTTTAATGTGATCATAACATATGTCAAGTTATCGATTTAAGATACTGACACATGTCAAACTATGTCGTTAACGTGATCATGACATGTTTCATTGTACAAAACGTTGTTTCAAAGTTAGTCATTAACATGATCGCAAAATGTGTCAAGTCTATCAATAAATTTTGACACTTGTCAAGAAAATTTAGAAGAGTTTGGTTTTCAAAGTTAAGTTATCAATTTATGATGTTGATATGTGTCAATTTATTGATATGAGATTATGTTGAAACATGTCAAAAAAATAAATATTTTATCTATATGTTATATATTCTCAAAAATATTTTATATGAGATTACAACACGTATAAAAGATAGTATCGTGATTTAATTTAAAATATTATAGATTCGCGATGACTTAAATAAAAATTTATATGTTTTTATTTGTATTTCTTTTTCTGTTAAGGATATGAACGATCAATATTTGTTTATTACTTTTTAATTTTTAGTTTTCTTATGTATTAGTATGTTTAGATTTCACATTATTTAGTTCAATTTTTTAAATATTTTTCGTCAGTTCAATTTGATTTTTAATTTGAATGATTTCAAATATCTATATTTTTTTTAATTTGTTTTTTAGATAAGGAAAGCTAGATCAATATTTCTTTTTCCTTAAAATATATATATTTATATTTTATTATGGTGTAGAATTTTTTTTTTATTTTAGTTTCTGTTTTTATATATCTAAGTTATCTAAGATTCATATACCATCGTACTTATAATTTTTTTCTGTCAAAACTACTTTTTCAATTTTTCAACTTTTATTGGGTCATAAACCGAGTGCAATCGTGTAAGTAGTTTACAAAAGTATTATTGATGTCAAATAAAAATTTTCAATATTATTGACTATAGAAACTATGTCACAAAATAATTTTAATGGTAAAAAGAACTGTGTCCAAGTGAAAGTAAATGGACATAGTTGTTTTAATTTGTTTATAAAGATATTTTATATGTGGTGATAAAGAGAATAATTTTAAAATAAAATGTATTTTTGTGTAGAACATAGAGTAAAATTGTATGTGGTATCTTATAAGATGGTACTTTAACGGATTGCTTGCATGTAAAATATTTTCTGAATAAGTTGTAGAACACTTTTGAAATTTGGCCATAATCATATTTGTAATGATGAATGTTCGGCATAAGTTTTAATGGCTGATAATTTAGTTTAAATTACTGTAATAATTTTTATAATAAATTTTAAATTGGTGTATTAACATGAATATGATTTTTTCTAACTAAAAAAAATTATATATTTATTTCTAAAAAATAATTTTGACTTACAGAAAAACATTAAAATTTTCTTATAAATTTTATTTTTATTGAATAATTTTAAAATCTGCACATCCTGCAGGCCCTAATCTAGTGATGTATAAATTATCAATCTCAAATATTCATACTTAAAAAGAAAATTCAATCTTGATAGTTAGAATTTTTATATGTTGGATTCTCATTTTCTATATTTATTTCTTTTATCTTTTTTCTCTCTTTTTTTTGTTTGTTCTTCAAGAATGCTTTTTCATTGACTTTATTTTATTTTAGTCATTACTAACCACATTGTCTCTTTTGTAGAAGTGCAAACCAAAACGAAACTAATTGGACTACATGGAAGCATCCATGGATATAAGAAGTTGAATCCTCAAAGAAATTTATCACATCAATTCAATGTCAAATCATAAATTTATACGGACATTTTAAGCATAGCTTTTCAACCAACAAAAAAGAACCAAAAACATCGACTCCAAACCAAAACCAAACAAAAGTTTGCTTGTTCCAACTATATATATCCACAATAAGAAAATTTGGCTTCTTCTTTTGCTGATAAATGAAAAACCAAAATTAAGAAACTTTGCTTCTTCTTGCTCTTGAGTAATAATAAATGATGAAATAGACACTTGCCAATCCAATTGCACTAGCTCAAAAATTTTCTTTAATCTACATGAAGTCAAAGTCGTCCATGGCATCATAAGGACCAGCCACTAGATCGTCATTGGGCTTATCTATAATCAATTGTTTCTTCTTCCCACCTGATGAAGCAATGCAAAACCATTTTGTTGGTCACAAAAATGGATTCAGAATAAAGATAAACCAATATAGGCAGCGGAGCTATAGACAAAACTCGAGACAGAAATTAGAAAGTGACTGTTAGTGCACATACCCGTCTTCTTTTTGCCTGCAGCAGCTTCTTTCTCCGCCTTTAGTTTTTCATTTGTTATCGCTGTAATGGACGATGCAACATCTTTAACATCTGCTGCTTTCATGTTGGTCAGTGAAAGTCTCATGATTGCTTTGAGTAGTGCAATATAGTGATAACTTTTCTGCAACAGAAACCAAAAATATGATTTTTAACATGCCATGAAACTCTGTTATAGGCCAACAAGAATAAAGGTGTAAGACAGAATACAACATACCTCATATGGTTTGATTCTATGAGAAATCATTTCAGCATATTCCAAGAAATCGCTTTCAGACTTTGGGATAAACATATCAAGGCTTTTTCCTTCATCCTTCACTCCAAAGAGTTCAGCAGTTGACCGATAGTCAGCTTCCTCAACAAGCCTGTGATAGAAAGAACATCATGACACATCAGACCACAACAGACCTTCACAACATTTGTGTGTGTGGGAAAGAAGAAGTAGTTATAAACTCTTACCTCTGCTGGCGAAGTTTCTCAGCTATAGGATCTAAAGATTCTTCCTTTGGTGATTCTTTTGGAACTTCGACTGCTTTACCCTTCTTTTCAACAGTTTTCTTAGGAGCCTTCTCTGGAGCAGGTTTTACAACAGGCGGCTACACAAAACAACAACAAGAGATGGATACGTAAATGAAAAACTTTCTGATCCTCAAACCAAATTTATGCATAGCCAATAGAAAAAAGATTTCTTTAGAGTAAAAAACCAAGTAATAATACCAGAGCAGGTTCATCATCATCCTCCCATGAATCCTTAATCTCATCTTCATCCACATCTTCATCATCCCAGTTACTTTTAAGTTCAACTTTTGCTGGAAGTGGTGCAATTTTCTCATCCTCTGAAAATCAGAAAACAAAAACCTTAAGAAACACAACTCCAATAGACTAATGTAAAACTCATCACCTTCAGACACGCAAAGAGAATATAAAAGAGGACACTCTAGAGCATAGTTCTTACCCCAGTCATCCATATTTGCTGCCACTTATCGAGCACAAACACAAAGCTGCTATATGAGTCCAACTAAAAACCTGCCAGACATAAGCATAGACATTCAGAAACATGCCCGATTCAATCAAGCCTACAGTAATGATTTGGAGCAAACAAATCCTATAACAATTCTCTCTAAGCTTTGCTGCTAACACCCAACTTATCATCATAGCCAGAGCATACTCATACCATTACTTTAAAAAATCAATTTCACATTCACATGCCAAGAAGAACAGAGCTATATCTAAACTTGACCACATGTCCACAAGTTTCATGAGATCTTAACACATATGACATAAACCTTTAAAGGATTCAACTTTTGATAATCTGTAATCATAGTAATCGATAAAAAGATGATTTTTTTTGGATAAATTTCGAAACTTTTTACCATGAATTTAGGGAAATCTTAAATCGTAAGCATGTACAATTAAGAATTGAAATCAAAAGTCATAAATTGGAGCAATTTAATTGAAACCCACCAATAGATCTAAGAAGTGAATTTAACTGAGAAAGGAGAAACCTTTACTGAGAAAACATACCGAGAAAAGGGTTTGTGTAGCAGAGGAAGTGAAATCGCAAAAAAAAAAAAAAAAGTTGAAGCCTTTCGTTGGGATTGTGAAGTCTCCGATGTGGTGGTTTAGCTTCAGAGTTGTACAAAGGTATTTTTATATGTGCGTTGTTGTTTTTTTACCTTTTCTCATTAGAATTAGGTTTTTTTGTTTTTTTTCCTTTTCTCGTTAGATTTAGGGGGATGTCTTTCTTTTTTAATAACATCAGATTTTATGCCTTTTTTTAAAAAAATAACATCAGATTTTATGCCTTTTTTTATTTTTTTTGTGCAAACAAAAACTTTCATTACTTAAAACCTTAAGAGAGGGAAGTTTATACAATCAAAGGTTAAAACATAACAAGAGGAATAGAAATAATGATTACATGAGTTTTCTAAAGAATTACAGTTTGAAAAATCTTTTGAGATCATTGTGGAGTCGACCATGAAGAATAACTTCGCGACTTCCTTGATCAGCTTGTGATCATAATCGCCATGCGCAAAATATGCGACCAAGCTTTTAGAAGGGTGCTCCATGAGGGAGACAAGGATTAGGGTGCCAGCCAATATGATAAGGATCATAACCAAGAAACCAAGGATCTTCAAACTTGTGGGCTCATAACTCTTGGCATTAGATGAAGTTAACTTCGGGAAACGAAAGTAAAAGGTGCAAAACCGTAACATAGCAGGTGAGTCCTCCCTCTCATGAAGCCAATATCCATGGAGGTTAAGGAGTTTCACACAAAGCTTGTATTCAGTTTCACCTTGGTAGGGAGGAAACAACCCGAGCTTACATCCTTTTGGCGGTTTGGTACAAATGGTAATGGAGTTCTCAACAAGGGTGTAGTGATATAGATAGATGTAACATCGTAACATAGTAGGTGGGTCCTCCCTCACATGAAGCCAGTGGCCATGGAGGTTAAGGAATTCCACACAAAATTTGTAGTCAAAATTAGCAAGACATCGGAGAACAAACCCTAGGTTCAAAAGGGAATAAGTGGGATTGGGGGTTTTACAAGTAAGGTTCATGAACATGATGGTATCATTAGGTGAAACTAGAGACCAGGTTCTAATAAGCAGTATTGACCAACAAAGCAACAATGTTTGACTAGAAAACAGTCGACGTCTTCTATCAACTGATTGCAGAAAAAACAAAATTATGCTAAGTTGAGGCAAGGAGAAATTTATAACGGACCTGGATTTTATGGACATATGAATTGTGTAGCACCTTAATGGGTTGGTCCAACAGGAAGAGGTTAATGGGCCTAGGCCCACTTGGCAAAAAACATGGTCTAAACGAGGGACACCCAAGGCAATTAGGTTAGCGCCGCCAAGACTCCTCTTTTCTTTCACCGTCGCATCAGTTCGTCGGAATCTGCAGGCCTTCGTCGGAGCAATCGTAAGCGGGACTTTCCCCAGTTGGGTCCACCTCGAAAAACTGATGAAAGTTCTGGAGGGTTTCACTTGGGGATAGTTGAGATGTGCCTTTTTTTTTTAACAACATCAGATTTTATGCCTTTTTTTTTTTTTTACCAAATATGCCATTTTTTGTCACCTCTTCCAATTTGAAGGGGAAAAAACAAGAAAAGTTTAGAGAGTAGTAGTAGACCGACCTGAGCCCAAAATCTCAAATTTTTGGGTATTTTTTAAATTAGTACATGATTAAGAATATTTCTCTAACATTCAAAAAAAAAAACAAAAAAAACAAATTTTTACTTTTTTAGGAATCTGAGTTTCAGATGTTTGAGCCACATGCACTGTATTTTTCCTGGTACTTGGACGGATCCCATCATCTTTGTACAATTTATAACTGGAGGAAAATCATTATCCTGGTATAGTCCTACAACCCAAAATGAAAACGGATCCCATCATCTTTTTACATGCATGAATAAATTTTTTGGAAATAGATTTAGATTAAATAAGATATATTTTTACCTAATCGTCTATATTCCTAGCTTTATATATTGTCAGACTCTCTTCTATTTTTGATAACCGGTAATTGGTAGCTTTGAACCCATCCGTAACAATGTTGTACAAATTGTCTATCTTCAAGGAACTTGATTCAACAATCATGTAAAGTTTATCTAGCTTCTCCATTCGTGACTCTCCAGAAGAAGATGGCTTTCATGTCTCCTTTTTATGGAACTGATAAGATTTGATAGCAATTTCTTCTATCACTGCACCAACATCCAATACTCTTTTTCCCAATCTTCAATTGTCAATTTGTATCCCTTGTTCAGTACTTCTGTTAACATATTCAAATCTTGATCAAGAGTGTCTTCCAATTATAATGACCCAAATATATTGTATAAATTAACAACAAAAAAAATTAATAAACCATGAAGTAATAATTAAAAATACAAAAAAGGTTATTTAAGTAGATGATACTATATATGTAGAAATTCTGTTTTGATACATAAGTTACTTGTGGAATCGTAAAGTGAAAGAAAATAAAATGCAGAGATGCAAGAAGTGACATTTTTTCCAGTGGTTAACTTTTCTAAGGGTAAAGTAAAAAAATATATATTACTAATAATCATATAAAAAAAATGTTAAATACCCAACTAACTGTTCAAAAAGTGACATAGAAAAAAGGGTATTTTTGAAAATCCCTCTAAATGAATTGACCTTTTTAAAAGTCAAAATGCAATGTCTGTGTTAGTGCGTTTTCTTTAATATTTTGTAAATTTATTTAACTGATAAAATATTTATGAGATCACATTAGAAAACGTTAGTTCGTCGATATAATCTCAATTGATTAAATCGTTAAAATAAAAAATATATAGATAGTAGATATGTCCAACTAACTGCGTACATGTACATATAGTTAAATCATTAATCTTATTATATAAACCTTGATGTCAAAATTATTAATTAACAAGATCTTGACACGTGTCAATTATATCATTCAGATGTTGACACATGTCAATTCTAAAATTATTAAACTTTTTTGAAAATAAAAATGTAAAAATTCAAAACCTACCATAAAAAAAAGATCATTATAAGGATATTATATATATATATATATATCAAAAAAGTTCGAAATTGTAATATTTTTTACTTATTTTAATTTTAAGTTGTTAATTTTACAAGAAAAATGATTATTTTTTATATAAGATAAAAAAATATGATTGTGAAAATTATACAACTAACTACTGTTTCTAGAAAAATGTAAATACTTACCTTTATATAAAGAAAGAGATTTTTGAAGTAAAAGATTTAAAATAAAAATAGATTGTTTCATATTTTTTTCACTAATCAAATAATTTATTTAAAACGACTGCTATTGTAACATATAAGATAGGAGTACGTAAGATTAACGTATGCGTTTTTGTAACTATAAAAATGTTAAAGTGAAGAGATATACAATAGATTATTTAATATGTTGACAATTTGTTGGTTGTGGCAAAGAATAATGAGTATATTTTAACAGTAAAATATATTTGTGTGTACAAATATACTTCAAGTGGTAATGTAGATTTTGTAAATGAATATACATTAGTGTATTATAGCAAAAAAAAAAACAACTATTTTCTATAACTAAAAGTTTATCTCTTTACTTTTATAAATTGTTTTTACTTACGAAAATAATTATATAAATATATATTCTTTGCTAAATTTAATTTAATTTTAATAAATTTGAACTCATCTACAACTATTTTCTTAACTAAAAGTGTATAGGTTTACTTTTTTTCATGCAAACAATAAATAAAAAGAAAATTCCTTGGTTAGTTGCCCAAGCCGGAGGGAAAGAATTTACAAAAGAAACTTCAGAGATAAGAGAACGCGAAACACGGACAAGACAATTCACCTTCGTATTTGACACACGCGGGAACCAAGAGATGGAGAATAGTTGGAAGGATTCCAGCAAGTTGAACTCATCGAGCACGTTGGAGAAGGACGGCCAATCTTTAGGGAATTGAACCATAGTGAGTAACTAAGCACAATCAGCCTCAAAATGTTGACAAGCGATCCATGCAGCACATATCCGCTCCATGGCCCAGTACAACGCTTCTAACTCTGAATGCAGGGGGAGGGGCTCCTTCTTAGAGACTTGGCCCCCACCAACAAGGTTCGCTCTTCACCAACGCGACACCACCAGTCCAATCCAGAATGTGAATTGGTTGCTTTCAAAGAACCATCAATCTGACAATGAGGTGAAGAAATCTGGACATCCGAAGACAGAAATGGAGCTGACATGACCGCCATAAAAGAGAGCGCCTCTTCACAGGCTAACTTATCGCTCCAGAAAACAAAATCGAAATTCGAGTACACTGACTCATATGGAAAACCCTCTGACGAGACAAGAGTCAGAGATAAATCTCAAACTTCACAAGAGCGAGGGCATTCAAAGAAAACGTGATTAATAGTCTCAACCACAAAATCACACTTTTTACACCAAATACCACATTAGACACTTCGGTGTATCTATTGACTTTTATAGATAGTTTTTACTTGCTAAAAATATTTATTTTAAATTCTTTGTTAAATTTAATTTCATTTTTAAAACTCTAAACCCACACATTGGGTGAGTCCTAATCTAGTCTTATTATATAAACCTTGATGACAAAATTATTCATTAACAAGATCTTGACACGTGTCAATTATATCATTCAGATGTTGATCTATGTCAATTCATTATTAAAATTTTAAAAAATAAAAATGTTAAAATTCTAAACCTAATTTTATTTAAAATCTAATTATAAGATAAATATAAATATATATATATATACCATAAATTCAAAATTATAATATTTTTTACTTACTTTAATTTTTAGTTGCTATATTACAAGAAAAAAATTACTTTTTATATAAGATAAAAAAAAATTGATTTGTATATACCATAAAATTCAAAATTATAATATTTTTTACTTACTTTAATTTGTAGTTGCTATATTACAAGAAAAATATTACTTTTTATATAAGATAAAATAATGATTGTGAAAATTATATAATTAATTACTGTTTCTAAAAAACGTAAATACTCACCTTTACACAAAGAAAAAGATTTTTGAAGTAAAAAAAAAAATAGATCGTCTCATATTTTTTTTACAAATAAAATAATTTATTCAAAAGACTGCTTGTAATATATATGATAGGAGTATGTAAGATTAACGTATGTGCTTTTATAACTATAAAAATGTTAAAGTGAAGAGACATATAACAAGTTATATAATGTGTTCATAAAGACAATTTGTTGCCACCATCTATTGCTACCACCGCCGGCTACTACCGCCGGCTACCACCGCCGGCCACAACCGTCGGCCACCACTTCCGACCACACCTCCGACCACTTCCGTCCACACCTTCGGCCACCTTCCGGCCATCACTGCCGGCGGCCGCTGGGCACCAAATCTGACCACCTCCGGCGGCCACCACCTCCGACTACCACCTCCGGCCACCTTCCTCCACCACCTCTGGCCAGCCTCCACCACTATTTCCACTAAAGTATCAACACCTCAATTAGTAATTTTCATTACCCCTTGTGTCATTCACTTAATATTTTGAATTAGTAGTATGCTATATCCTTAAATATATTTTCAATTTTGGCTACCTACCTAATTCACCCTTAGTGTATTATAGCAAAAAAAAAATTATTTTCTATAACTAAAAGCTTATCTCTTTACTTTTATACATTGTTTTTACTTAAAAAAAGAATGAAATATATATTTTTTGTTAAATTAAATTAAATTTTAATATTTTTGAACTCATTTACAACTATTTTCTTTAACTAAAAGTGTATCTATTCTTTTTTCCAACCAAACAATAAAGTAAAAGAAATTTTCACCGTACGGTTAGTTTCCCAAGCCAGAGGAAAAGGGTTTACAAAAGAAACTTCAGAGATAACAGAATGCGAAGCATGGGAAAGACAATCCGCCTTCAAATTTGTCGCATTCGGGATCCAAGAGATGGAGAAATGTGAAAAAACTCCACTGAATTATCGAGCAAGTTGAAGAAGGATGGCCAATATTCAGGGGAATACACCATAGTGAGTAACTCAGCACGTATCCGCTCATGGCCCACAACAATGTTTCTAACTCTGAATGCAGGGGGGATGGGCACCGTCTTAGACATTTGGCCTCCAACAACAAGGTTCGCTCCTCACCAACGCTACACCACGAACCAATCATGAATTCTCATTGGTTGCTTTCCAAGAACCATCAATTTGACAACAAGGTGAAGAAACCTGGACATTCGAGGACGGCGATGGAGCGATATGACCGCCATAAAAGATATCGCCTCTTCCCAGACTAACTTATCGCCCAAAGCCTGAGCAATTATATCATTCGTCTCGATCTCTGAATCTTAATTTTTTTTATGGCCTTCCAGATTGTCCATAAAAATCATGGTAATTGAAGAAGTTGATCAGGATCACCCTGTTGAGAGACATCCCTCCAGAAAACAAAATCCAAATTTGAGTACACCGACTGATATGGAAAACCCTCTGACGAGACAAGAGTCGGAGATAAATCCTAAACTTCCCACGAGTGAGGTCATTCAAAGAAAACGTGATTAATAGTCTCAACCACAGAATCACACTTTTTACACCAAATACCACATTAGACACTTCGGTGTATCTATTGACTTTTATAGATAGTTTTTACTTGCTAAAAAAAATTATTTTAAATTCTTTGTTAAATTTAATTTCATTTTTAAAACTCTAAACTCACACATTGGGCGGGTCCTAATCTAGTCTTATTATATAAACCTTGATGACAAAATTACTCATTAACAAGATCTTGACACGTGTCAATTATATCATTCAGATGTTGACCCATGTCAATTCATTATTAAATTTTTAAAAAATAAAAAATGTAAAAATTAAATAAAATTAAATAGATGAAATAAAACCTAATTGTATATACCATAAATTCAAAATTATAATATTTTTTACTTACTTTAATTTTTAGTTGCTATATTACAAGAAAAATATTACTTTTTATATAAGATAAAAAAATGATTTATATATACCATAAAATTCAAAATTATAATATTTTTTACTTACTTTAGTTTTTAGTTGCTATATTACAAGAAAAATATTACTTTTTATATAAGAAAAAATAATGATTGTGAAAATTATATAATTAATTACTGTTTCTAAAAAACGTAAATACTCACCTTTACACAAAGAAAAAGATTTTTGAAGTAAAAAAAAAAAATAGATCGTCTCATATTTTTTTACAAATAAAATAATTTATTCACAAGACTGCTATTGTAATATATATGATAGGAGTATGTAAGATTAACGTATGTGCTTTTATAATTATAAAAATGTTAAAGTGAAGAGACATATAACAAGTTATATAATGTGTTCATAAAGACAATTTGTTGGTAGTAGTTAAGACTAAAGAGCATATTTTAACAGTAAAATATATTTGTGTGTACAAATAAACTTTTAGTGGTAATATAGACAGTAGATTTGTAAATTGATATACCTTAGTGTATGGGGAATTGCATTCTATAACCCAAAAAAAATATATAATTAACTGAATAACTATACTAACCATGAAAAGATGATATAGTGCATATTTTATATAATAATGACAACATTAACCCTCTATTATTATCCTCCACCACCACCTCTTGCCACCAACTTTGGCTACCACCGCCGGCTACTACCGCCGGCTACCACCGCCGGCCACAACCATCGGCCACCACTTCCGACCATACCTCCGACCACTTCCTACCACACCTTTGGCCACCTTCCGGCCACACCTCCGCCACCTTCCGGTCATACCTCCGGCCACCTTCCGGCCATACCTTCGGCCACCTTCCGACCATCACTGCTGGTGGCTGCCAACTCCGACCACCTCCGGCGGCCACCACCTCCGGCGGCCACCACCTCCGGCCACCTTCCTCCACCACCTCTGGCCAGCCTCCACCACTATTTCCACCAAAGTATCAACACCTCAATTAGTAATTTTCATTACCCCTTGTGTCATTCACTTCATATTTTGAATTAGTAGTATGTTATATCCTTAAATATATTTTCAATTTTGGCTACCTACCTAATTCACCCTTAGTGTATTACAGCAAAAAAAAACAATTATTTTCTATAACTAAAAACTTATCTCTTTACTTTTATACATTGTTTTTACTTAAAAAAAGAATTAAATATATATTCTTTGTTAAATTAAATTAAATTTTAATATTTTTGAACTCATTTACAACTATTTTCTTTAACTAAAAGTGTATCTATTCTTTTTTTCAACCAAATAATAAAGTAAAAGAAATTTCCACTGTATGGTTAGTTTCCCAAGCGAGAGGAAAAGGGTTTACAAAAGAAACTTCAGAGATAACAGAATGCGAAGCATGGGAAAGACAATCCGCCTTCAAATTTGTCGCATTCGAGATCCAAGAGATGGAGAAATATGAAAAAACTCCAGTGAATTATCGAGCAGGTTGAAGAAGGATGGCCAATATTCAGGGGAATGCACCATAGTGAGTAACTCAGCACGTATCCGCTCATGGCCCACAACAATGTTTCTAACTCTGAATGCAGGGGGGATGGGCTCCGTCTTAGACATTTGGCCTCCAACAACAAGGTTCGCTCCTCACCAACGCTACACCACGAACCAATCATGAATTCTCATTGGTTGCTTTCCAAGAACCATCAATTTGACAACAAGGTGAAGAAACCTGGACATTTGAGGACGGCGATGGAGCGATATGACCGCCATAAAAGATAGCGCCTCTTCCCAGACTAACTTATCGCCCAAAGCCTGAACAATTATATCATTCGTCTTGATCTCTAAACCTTAATTTTTTTTTATGGCTTTCCAGATTGTCCATAAAAATCATGGTAATTGAAGAAGTTGATCAGGATTACCCTGTTGAGAGACATCCCTCCAGAAAACAAAATCCAAATTTGAGTACACCGACTGATATGGAAAACCCTCTGATGAGACCTGAGTTAGAGATAAATCATAAACTTCCCACGAGTGAGGTCATTCAAAGAAAAATGTGATTAATAGTCTCAACTGTAGAGTCACACATTTTAAACAAGATATTTACATTGGACACCTCGGTATCTATTTACTTTTATAGATAGTTTTTACTTAATAAAAATATTTACTTTATATTCTTTGTTAAATTTTATTTTATTTTAAAAACTCTAAACCCGCACATCGGACGGGTCCTAATCTAGTTTTAATATATACCAAGAAAAACCAAAATTCTCATACTACTGTTCAACTCTTAAGCATGTTAATAATCAAATAATTATAATAGGTCTCTAGTAGAAAGTTTCAACTATAAAATGAAGAGCAGAGAACAAGGAGCTATGAGTACGAGATTCAAGACCAAGTCCGAGATAGTACTTGAATGTTGTCAGCGGCGACCAAGTCATCGTCACAATCAGAATCGATAAAATTCATATGAAATGGGTAATCATTTACTCTCTTCCTAAGATTCTGGAGGTTTTGTATAGCACAGTCGCCAACGGGCATGTGATCACTTGTGATGTTTACCTTCAATGTCTTTAGCTGTGGGCAAGCGTGGCCTATAGCTTCCAAATCCAGTATTAAACATAAGCGTGCGGAGACCTCAATGGTTTCAAGCAATGGAAGTTTTGCGATTGCGTTCACAATTCCTTCGGTCGTCATACTAAGTGAACAAGACATTCGTAGTCCAAGACTTCTCAGATTCTTTGATCTGCAAATAATTTGTGTTTCGAGTTAAATCATAAACTAAGAAGAAAAAAGAACAATAATTAATTAGAAATTATAATACTATTTATTAATCATCTCAGAAGCATGTAAAATTAAGAAGAGCATAGAAATGCATTCGTTTTTTTGATTGGGACGAGACTAGTACATGACTCAAAAGATCAAAATCAAATGAAGCTTTAACCAAGTCTATACTAAAACGTCACATAAGCTGACAAATCTTTGTAAGTGAGCGTGTTTGAGAGTGGTAAGGGATAGAGAGAAGATAGGTAACCTATGGGCAATGTAGCCGAGGAGATCATCGTCGATGAAGTTCCCAGTGTAGATTTCGACCAAACCACCCTGGCTGCGATCAACGGCGTGACGGCACATGAGATTTCCACTGTTTCTTAAGTTCCTAGTTTCGATTTTACGTCATGAGTAAGGCATGAACAATGTGAGAACTTAGGACTATTACAATTCACTTAAAAATAAGATCGATTTTTTTTTTGACTCCTAAATCATTAGAAAGGCATGAACATTATCCTAATGATAGGATTCCCAAACGTAGAGTACATAAATGAATATCCAAAGTGCATTCATAGCAGATCCAGTAAAAGGGAAAAAAGAAGAAGATAGGTAACCTTTGGGACTAGGTTGCACTGAAACGGGTACGGGAACAGGAATCGGGTACGGAAACGGGGACGGAAAACGGTGAAGTAAAAATTTATAGATACGGGTACGGTATGGGTACTTCAATAAACATATAAGAAAATATACCCATACCTTGAATAAGAGGGGATTAGTAAAGCTAATGGGAAAAGGAGAGAGGGGAAAAGAGTCTAGAAAGTAGAAAAACATGAAGAAATGAAAATATGCTTATGATAAGAGTGCTTTGAATGAAATGAAATGGATGCAAATATCAAAAAATTCGATGTTATCTTCCCCTAAAGCATCTAAGGCGGCCCCATAGAGTCCCCGTAGAGTTTCCGTCCCCAACATGTCCCCGGTACGGGGACGAATACCAAATAGACGTACCCGTGCATCATAGCTTTGGGAGATGATGTAGCGGAGGATAACATCGTTAACAAAGTTCCCAGTGTTGATTTCGACCACACCACCCTGGCTGGGATCATCGGCGTGACGGCACATGGTATCTAAGTCAAGATTTCCATGGTGTCCATAATTCGTCATGTCGATTTTTGCGCCAAATTAAAGGGTCTTTACAGACGCATCGCCACGGTCTGCACACTTTCTGAATGTTGTCCAGTATCTCAGGCACGCTTAGACGGAGCAGGATCGATGACATCAACTCCCAAGGAAGCTCTGCCCAGCTTCTTGGCTCTGCTTTCTTCAGCGGACGTCCGTAAATAGACAACGGCGTGGAGGAGGCGGAAGACATTTTTTCAAGGATAGAGAAAATAGGGTTGTCAAATGAGAGTGTTGTGTTTCGGAAACTTTCCACTTCAGTGTCTAATATAAAAATTAGGATTACGTATAATTTACTTGGTAGGTGAAGGAAGACTCAAGCAAGGCCACACGCACATGTTTTAAATTATCACGCGTTAATTATATTTGCTTTGATAGTGTGAGGCAAAAATACACTTGGCACCACACCACCGATAGATACTAGTGGACACTAGTACCCTTCATATCCGCTACTCATATTCAACTCGAGTATTCGACACAGTTTAGGGTTTGGATAAAGAGTATCACAATTTCGTTATCTGCGAATAAATATAGGGTGAAAGGTATTATTTTTTGGCTCCTATTTTTGTAATACTCGATTTGTTATCCAATTTATCATGGGCATGTAAAGATCCGTTTCTAATTGTTTTATAATATTAATTATTAATATATTATAAAGATATACTAAAAAGTGTTTAAGAATGATTTTAGAAAATGAAATTGTAAGTTTTTAGTTTCAAAATTTGTAATTATATATTTTTGAAACTCTATGTTGTATGTATTAATATTTTTTTTTTGTGCTGTTAATATTGATTAAATTTCGAAAGATACATTATAAAATACAACTAAAGCCGACAAAAAACAAAACTATTCCCAAAAGATAATGCCCAAAATAGAGAAACTATTAAGTTGGCCTGCGAAAAGAAACAAAGTGAAAAAACTACTAAGTAGGAATTTAAATCTGAGGAAAAGACGAACTCTTAAACTAAAAACAGAGGCAACAACACTTAACACTTACACAAACACTAGATTCAATAAATTAGAAGAGCTCTTCTCGTGAACTACCTACAGATGAAATATATTAAAGATGCCCAAGAGGCCATGACCATTCCGAAGCTAACATTAATCACCTCCTACCAATGTCTCGAAGTTGTGATAAGGATATGGAAACAAATTTATGCAGGAATTATCACTAAATGTGCGGGTAAGGATAAAGAATCATATATCTATCAAGTCATCTATTTTAACACGATAACAAATTATTTGGATACCCGTAAAAGATCAAGTCGAGTAAAAGATCATCTTAATATTCAAGAGGATTCGTCTAGTGCACAACCCTAGATATTGTCATGAACAAAACATATCTTACACTCCCTTAAATTTAAGTAAGGACTAAATAGTATAGCTCTATTCGATTTTACATCCGTCAAATTTAATAAAATAAAATAATAAATAAATGTACGTGGTTAGCTAGGCCTATCTCCAATATATTTTTCTATATTTTATACTATAAAATAGAGTAATTTCAAATACAATAGAGTTTTTCTTTTACGTATCATTCTATTTTATATTTTGAAAAAATATTGCAAATGTAGAAAAACTTTAAATATATACTAATCATATCTTCAACTCTATTTTAGAATGTGATATACTCGAATTGAGGAATATTTATTTTATAATAAATTTAAAAGAAAAAGTAGAGTAGTATTGAGATGCCCGAAAAAGAATGAACAGTTAAAATTAATCAGTGATATGAAACTACGTTTTTGCACATTACGTTATTACCTCAAAACGGATACTGAAATCAACACGCGCTAGAAAAAAGGTTCAAAAGAAGGACACTACAACTACGAATAAGAGAAACAAGAAGACATGAAACAAGTTCATAAGTTGGCAAGACCATATATCATTTATATACAACGTGTTTTCTGCATTGTTCATAAAGACTCAAATCTAGTCTGAAATATAGTTACTAGCACCTTAGAAATCATAGTCAACCTCAATATGTCATCACCACTATATATATTTCCCAAGTCATCATCTGAATCTAAATTAACAAAACTGATATCATACCGGTAACCAGCGGTTGTGTCGTTTTTGGGGGGCGCGTTTAGAATCTTTGATTCTCTTGTAACATTGTTTCTCTAGATCTCTGAAATAGTTAATGTTGAAACACTTGGCGTAAATCATAGTGTTCGAGCCGAGGTGGGAATTGTTATCAAGAATGGTATTTAAGCCACTTTCCGTTTATTTAGTCTTGTTGTCAAGAAGCTGGAGATGGCGTAGTTCAAGCATGTTTTCACCAAAACTAGTGCATGATCATCATTAACATTTTCGCCAGAACGCATGTCACCAAAGAAATTAAGCATTATTGTATTTATCCGTGGACAAAAATGGCCAATACGTTTAAAATTTAGCTACATCCATGACTGTGAGACCTAGAGCTCTCTTAAGCACCAGTAGTTTTGCGACTGCATTCACAAGTCTTTTGAGCAACAGTGGAAGTCCAAGTCTTCTTAGACTACTTGATTAGACAATATAATTTGCTAAACCTTAAACTATGAAAACAAAATTCTTCATAGTATCCCTGATCAGCTTACAAGCATATTTATGATATTTGTTCGGTCCATAAAATATAATAACAGATGTAATCTCATTATAAAACTCAGCCAAGCATTATTAACGTACCCACTTAAGAAAAAACCATCGCATCGTTTTCACAACTTATAATTACGCACTCAAATCTTAAAACTTAAAAGGAAATAAGGACTTTGAAACTATATCAAATACCAAGACAGAGAGAAGAGGGGACATATCGAGTTCATAAGTTGACAAGACCAACAAAACCAACTTGTGTTCAGAGAGACTCAATACCTAGTCCGAGATAGCACCTTAAGAAATCATATTCGTCGTCACCGACTACCGCTGTGTATATTGTTCAAGTCATCGTCTCAATCAGAATCGACAAAAGTCATCTGAAATGGGTAATCATTTACTCTCTTACTAAGATTCTGGAGGTGGCGTAGAGCGCGCACGCCAACGGGCTCGTAACGTCTGTTGTTTATTTTCAATGTCTTTAGCTGTGGGCAAGCGTGGCCTATAGCTTTCAAATCCAATTTTAAACATAAGCGTGCTGAGACCTCAATGGTTTCAAGCAATGGAAGTTTTGCCACTGCGTTCACAATTCCTGTGCTTGTCATTTGACAGGTCATTACTAGTCCAAGAATTCTCAGATTCCTTGATCTGCAAATAATTGTGTGTCGAATTAAATCATAAACTAAGAAGAAAAGGAACAATAATTAATTAGAAAATTTATTATAATACTAATCATCTCAGAAGCATGTAAAATTGAGAAGAGCAAAGAAATGCGTTTGTTTTTTGATTGAGAAGATCGACTAGTGAAATCTATTTGACTATTAAAACATGCAGCGTCATACATATCAAGTCACTTCAAAATAAAATTGAAATCTTTTTGACTCTTTCAAACATTAAAAGGATATATCTAGTAAAAAGGGGGGGGAAAAAAAAGCATCATAAGTGGAGTTTGAGAGTTGTAAGGGATAGAGAGTAGATTACCTATAGGCGATGTAGTCGAGGAGATCATCGTCGACGAAATTCCCAGTGTAGATTTCGACCAAACCACCTTGGCTGCGATCAACGGCGTGACGGCACATGAGCTTTCCATAGTTTCTTAGGTTCCTAGTTTCGATTTTACGCCATGAGGAAGGCATGAACAATGTGAGAACTTAGGACTATTATAAAATAAGAAATGGAAAGTTTTTTTTGACTCGTAAAGACATTAGAAAGGCATGAACATTATCCATAGCAGATCCAGTATAAGGGAAAAACAAAAGATAGGTAACCTATCGGCGGTGATGTAGCGGAGGAGAACATCTGTGATGAAGGTCCCAGTGTTGATTTCGACCAAACCACCCTGGCTGGGATCATCGGCGTGACGCCGACTGCAAATGGTAGGTAAGTCGAGATTTACATGGTTTGTCATGTCGATTTTACGCCACATGAAAGGGTCATTACAGACCTGTCGCCACGGTCTGCACACTTTCTGAGCGTTGTCCAGTATCTCAGCCACGCTTAGACGGAGCAGGACCGATGACATCAACTCCGAAGGAAGCTCCGCCCAGTTTCTAGGCTCTTCTTTTTTCAGAGGACGCTTGGAAATAGACAACGGCGTGGAGAAGGAGGAAGACATTTTTTTTGGGAAGGATAGAGAATATAGGTTTTTCAAATCAGTGAAATAAGAAGTGAAGTGTTGTGTTTCGGAACCTTTCGGCTTCCGTCTCAAGTTCAAAAATTAGGTTTACGTGGTACAGTTCATGCCACGTATAATTACTTGGTAGGTGAAGGAAGACTCAAGCAAGGCCACACGCACATGTAGTGAAAAATAATCCGCACCACTGATACTAGGACTGGACACTAGTATCCTTTATTTGTATTCAATCCGCTACTCATATTCAACTCGAGTATTCAACCCATTTAGGGTTGCGTAAAGAATATTACAATTTCGCTATCTGCGAATAAAGAGAACATGATATTATAATAAGTTTAAGAATGGTTTTAGAATATGAAATTATAAGTTTTTTGTTTTAAAATTTGTAAGTGCAAAACCATCTGTAATCTTTGTAAATAGGTTCTCAAATCATATTTTAATATAATAAGATTATTTAATTTAAATTTTGTTTGTTTTTAAAAAATCAACCAATCAGACATATTTTGAGAAGAGTGTCTTTCTCGGCATAGACCTTACGACTCTCTCTCGTTAACTCTTTTCTTTTTTTTTTTTTTTTAATTAGTTTAACATCCGACAAATGACCATTAGAGATGATCTAATATAAAATTTAAACTATATGTAGTATATATATATATATCTATATATAATTTTTTTATGAGGTGATAATATTGATTAAATTTAGAAGGACATGCTGTGAAATACAATTTAAGCGGGTGGAAAACAAAGATATCTCTTGCGTATAAAATTCTAAAAAGAGTATAAGTAATCTGGCGAATGAAAAAATATTCTTAAAACATAAAAATAAAACCAATTGAAAAAACTACTAACTAGGGAATTTAAACAAGAGAAAATGACAACCATTAAACTAAAGCAAGGCTTAATCATTACATAACAAATTAAATTCAAGAAGCATGAAGAACACTTCTCTTGAACCACTTGAAGATGAAATGTACTAGATATACCCACGGCCAATCCAAAGCTAACATCAACTACTTTCTATCTTGGTGATAGCCAAATCTCGAATATAGAGCTATGATAAAGATATGGAAATATTTTTTTTATGAATTATCATTAAATGTCCGTGTAAAGATAAAAGATCAGATATCTAGCAAGTCACCTTTTTAACAGCATATCTAATTTTCTGGATACTAGCTCGTAGAGATTGAGTCAAGTGAAAGATAAGAATCAAGAGGACCTGTCTACTGCATACCCCTAGATATTGTCATGACCAAAGGTATCTTACACTCCATTCGATTTAAGTAAAAGACTAAGTAGCATAGCTCTATCTGATTATATATATGTCAAACTGAATAAAATAAAATAATGTCATCATCATCTGATATAGAATCATAATTGAAAATAGTGATATCAAATGGGTAATTAGCTGTTGAGTCATTTGGGCGTCTGAACTCTTTTACCCTCTCCAAACATTGATTCTCAAGATTTCCGACCATGTTAATGTTGAAACACTTGCGTAGATCAAGGAGTTCCAAGTGCGGACAACCGTCAAGAATGGCGTTCAAGCCATTGTCAGTTAATCTTTCCACAAGAAGCTGGAGGTGGCGTAGTTCGGGTATGCTTTCAGCGATTGCTAGGGCATAATCATCATCATCACATTTGATGCGAGAGGGTATGTAGCCTGACAACCCTGACCTATGGCTTTTAAATCCAGTCTAATCCCTGAGTGTGAGAGCTCCAAGGTTTCAAGGAATGGAAGTTTTGCGATTTCCTTCACAAATCCTTTTTTTTTGTCATACATGAATAGTACATTCGAAGTCCAAGACTTCTCAGATTCCTTGACCTCCAAATAAATGTGTGTCAAGTTAAATCGAAACTAAGGAGCTAGAACTCATAAACTGGTAATTAGAAATTCTCAAAGTACGGTAAACAACTCATAACACATGTAAAATAAGAAGAGCATTGAATGACTACACGCTTGTTACGAGAATTGCGTTTGGGATGACAATCACAGGTCTTAAAAAATGAAACTCTAGATGCTTTAAGCAAGTCTATGATATTTAATTTATATATGCTATAATAACCAAACTACTAAGTTTTATGAGTTCAATTTTAATTTATGAAGCTGAATAAAATTGGAATATTTTTTAAACATTTGCATTCAAAATCTAAAACGACAAGTATTATGATACAAAATTTTACTTAATTTTGTATTAATAAAAAACGGAGTAATAACCAAACTACTAAATTTTCATTATCCATGACAAAAGATAAGTAATTAATTAAGTATGGTGAGAGTAATTAACGGAGTGAAACAAAACAAGACTCAAACAATGTGAGAAAAATGGATAATATTATAAATTTAACCCTAATCCTCACGAGAAAAATAAAAGAAGAAGAAGGAACAAACACATTTCAGATATTTCTTATCAGTCCAAACATATATACTCGGGTACATTTTATGTCTAACTATTCACAGACAGTGAAATAAAGTCAAAGCCATATTTTTTTTGTCCCGATGTCCATGAAACCGTTTTAATTAAACTAAGCGTGCTTGAAAGCGTAAGGGATAGAGAGGAGAACCTATTGGCGATGTAGGTCACTGATCGCGAAAACATCAAGATTGATCTCCAGCAAGCCGCCCTGGCTAAGATTTACAGCGTGAAGACACAAGATATCGAAATCCAAGTCGCCCAATCCGCGATTTATTAAAAAATAGAGTAGGATTTTAAGATGTCTTTATTATAAATGAATAGTTTAATTGAATATAATGAATGATATGCAAAATACTAAGCTTTATTGCACACGATTTGAAAACGAACACTGAAGTCAACACGCCTTCAAACAAGTTCTAAATAAGGACACTGCAATTACGAACGTACGTAGAGAAAAAAGAACGAGTTCATAAGTTTGGAATTATAGTCAAACTTTTGTTGGTACAATCACACGCTCAGAGTATAAAAGTTAAAGAAAACAAGGAATTTGAAACAACCAAATATAGTACCAAGATAGAGAAAGAGAAGACAGACATGAACAAGTTCAGAATAAGACCAACCAAAGCAACTTGTGTTCAAAGAGATTTAATACCTAGTCAAAATAGGCAGATAAGTCGCAGAAGACCTCGATGTGTTGATATAAATCATAATTGACAAAAATGACATCAAAAGGGTAATCAGCGGTTGAGTCATTCGGGCGTCTGAACTCTTTTACCCTCTCCAAACATTGCTTCTCAAGATCTCCGACCATGTTAATGTTGAAACACTTTCGTAGATCAAGGTGTTCCAAGTGAGGACAACCATCAAGAATGGCGTTCAAGCCACTAGCAGTTAATCTGTCCCCAAGAAGCTGGAGGTGGCGTAGTTCAGGCATGCTTTCAGCGATTGCTAGTGCATACTCATCATCACAGTCGATGCCAAAGGTCCCGTAATTTAACTCATCTAACCCAAGAAAATCTGACCCTGAGGAGTTTAGCTTCAATGTCTTTAGTTGTGGGCAAGCGTGGCCTATTGCTTTCAAATTCAGTTTAAGCGTTGGGTGTGAGACCTCTAGGGTTTCAAGCAATGGAAGTTTTTCGATTGCGTTACCTTTGTTCGATATAGATGTATAGTGCATTCGAAATCCATTTCCAAGACTTCTCAGATTGCTTGATCTGCAAATAATTGTGTGTCGATTTGAATCATTAACTAAAAATAACAATAACGATTATAAAATTCTCAAAGTACTAATCAACTTAGAAAGCATGTAAAATAACAAGAGCAAAGAGTGATGATGTGTTATAGGAGCGTTTGGGACGACTATTATATGGCTCAAAAACTAAAACCCTAGTGATGCTTTAAGAAAAACCATGATAAGAGTAATTGTTTTGTGTAAGGGATAGAGAGAGTGTAACAAAACAAGACTCGAACAATGTAAGAAAAGGACATTTTCTGTCTAACTATTCACATACACTGAAATCAAATAGAAGCCATATAAATTTCTCTAAACTTAGCGCATATTTCAGAGTGCAAGGGATAGAGAGAAGAGAACCTGTCAGCGATGTAGTTGAGGAGAGAATCGGTGGCGAAGTTCTCAATGTAGATCTCCAGCAAGCCGCCTTGGCTGAGATCAACAGCCTGACGGCACAAGACATCAAATATTAAGTTGTGCTGTCCGCGATTTCCCAGGTCTCGCATATCAATCTTCTGCCACATGGAAGGGTGTTTGCAGATGCGTCGCCACGATGTACACACCTTCTGAGCATTTTCAAGTATCTCAATAGCACCAAGTCGGAGCAGGATCGAAGACGTCAACTCCGACGGAAGGTCTGTCCAGTTTCTTGGCTCGTCTTCGTATTTCATCATCAGCGGAGGCACGAAAGTAGACAACGTAGAGGAGAAGGAGGCTGCCATTTTTGAGGATAAGAAGTGAAGTGTAGTGTTTCGGACCTTTACGGCTCTGGTCTGTAAATAAAAATTAGGTCTACGTAGTATTATGTGTATGTGGTACAATTCATGCCACGTAATTAGACTCAAACAAGGCCACATGCACGCGCTAATTATGTTTCATTGATGTTCTAATTAGGCAGGCCACTGATGATTTTAGTAGGTAATCGAGAATAGGCTCGTTTCTATTTTTAGTTAAAATGTAATTCGGTTAAGTTGTTTTTATATTTTACATTTGTCAAATTTGATATAAATAAATGTGTATTAGTCTTCTATTAATTAATACTAGGAAAGCGACCCGTGCGTTGCCGCACGGGGAGTTGAAATCCTAAATTGAAATTTAACATTTATAATTCATCCTAAATTCTTTCTTTTCTCAATCAATTTGATCATTTTCACTTCTTGCTATTGCTTTCTGCTGATTAAAAAGCCAAAAATTCATTTCAATGTTATTATATTTTATGTTGTCACACACAAAAGTGAGCCTTTTTTAGAGTTTAATTTACTATGAACATTACTTTTAACTATATATAAAATTTCATTTATGTTTGTCTCCGACCATATGGTGCTATATATTGGTATCCTTTCTTAATTCGCTATTAGAAATTGTCTTTGTTTTTGATCATTATCAATCGAAATACATACGAGGCTGCTTATCTCTTGGTTTATTTACTGTATCAAGAAAATACTAAATGCCACTTGTCGAAGGAAGGTCGAAGATTAGGATCGGAGTAGATGGCTGGATTGAGTTTCGTTTCCCCTTCACTTTGATACGCGATTTCTCTTTCCATAGATTACTGATTCACAAATCACAATCAATATTCCGATGCTGTAAGCAAGTGGAGTTTGTATACAAATGATTTACTATGAACATTACTTTTAACCATATATAAAATTTCACTTATGCTTGTGGATGTTTTTTTCTCTCACTTTTAGATATGTACAAAACCAAGTTTTATATGACCGACCAATCAAACCTAATTGGTTAGTATAGAGTAACTCACATTCTTCAGCTACAACTTTTAGAGATATATATTTGGCTATAATGCTTTCCACAGTTACATGCATGTTGGTCTCACGTTTTCCCTCAAAAGACCCCCTTCTTTCCTCCCTTTTAATGGGTTAATCTTGATTGCCTTATTTCCTACTAACACATTTGATACATGGATTTGTAATATTTGCTTCAAATCACATATTCCTCTTTGGAAAAGAAAAAAAATCAAGACGTAACAGACTAAGAATGCATATAGACAAAACTTGTACACTCATCAGCTATTCAATCAAAGCAATTCAATTAAACTACAAAAGTTCAGAAAATTAATAAAATATAGAACAGAGGATTTTATGTTGGTCTCTCCCAATCCATCCCATTCCACCGTGTCGGCTGCTCTCCTTCCAGGCTGCATCTCCCTCTATTTGATTTCCCACTTATGTCTATGAATCGGTACCATCATGTTTTTCAATAAACACAGCGAAAACGAAGTCGATGTGGTGAAACAGGTGATAATAATATCCCACCTTTTGATGTTCTCTTCTTTAGGTTAAACACTAATTTTATAAATTTCTTGCATTTTCTTTTTTTTTGGCAGATTCCAGATCACTCTAAAAGTGACTGTTATACATTATGTTTTTAAAAAGTTGTATATACAGATTAGAAAGTCATCAAAGACTAAATAAGTTACCTTTAGTAGATCTTTTCTTTCTAACTTGACTTGTCATTTGGTCGTGCTTACGCTTTCTAGAATTTGATTTTGTGTTGTCACAAGTATGTCTGGCTTTTTCTTCGGCACTCTCTATTTCCATGCTCATTTGTAATATTTCTATATATTATCAAAATGTTTGATACCCAGAAAGTATAAGAAATTATAATTCAACTAAAATTTTTAAAAACTTTATTTACAAAAAATGTAAACTAACCTGGATCATGAACATCTAATGAAAAAAAAAAATAACATTTATACCATGTTTGTTAGAAAAAATAAATAGGTTAAAATAAGAACATATATAAAATTATAATTATACCATGTTTGTTAAAAAAATTTGGCTTATCCGTAGCTCTAGCATCACTGCATATCATCATGCCTCTCGTATCTTGGTTTTGGTTTTTCCAGAAAGTCAAAAAATAAAATCTGCACATTGAGAATCAAAAACATTAGCCATGCAAAAAATATGGCACACGTACTTAATAACATTAGCCATGCAAAAACATGAAAACCGGAAAGGCTAAAAATTTTGAAGAGACTAAAAGTTAACAAAACTAAGATTAATGTATGAACTTAATAGTGTCGACTAACAGTAATAATAATCTAACCGAGAAACACTACAGGTCATTCGCAGCAAAAATATTAAATTACCTTGAATTAGAGATTGATGCTTGAAAGTTAAAAAACACTTCAATAATACAATTCTTTAGTACTCAGAAAATAATTTTTCGAAACTTGTTTATGTAGTCAAGAAAAGTTTATATATAATAAACAAAGAGGTGTAAGACATAGAGGTGTGAAATGTAAAGGTGTAAAAATTAATAGATGTGAAACATGGAGGTACAACAAAGAGGTGTAACACATAGAGGTGTGAAATTAAAAGGTGTTAAAATTAATAGATGTGATTTTTGAAACCAGGAGGTACAACAAAGAGATGCAAAGACTAAGGAGGTGTGATTTAAAAGGTGGAAAAATTAATAGATGTGATTTTTGAAACCAGGAGGTACAACAAAGAGATGCAAAGACTAAGAGGTGTGATTTAAAAGGTGTAAAAATTAATAGATGTGATTTTTGAAACCAGGAGGTACAACAAAGAGATGCAAAGACTAAGAGGTGTGATTTAAAAGGTGTAAAAATTAATAGATGTGATTTTTGAAACCAGGAGGTACAACAAAGAGATGCAAAGACTAAGAGGTGTGATTTAAAAGGTGTAAAAATTAATGGATGTGATTTTTGAAACCAGGAGGTACAACAAAGAGATGCAAAGACTAAGAGGTGTGATTTAAAAGGTGTAAAAATTAATGGATGTGATTTTTGAAACCAGGAGATACAACAAAGAGATGCAAAGACTAAGAGGTGTGATTTAAAAGGTGTAAAAATTAATGGATGTGATTTTTGAAACCAGGAAGTACAACGAAGAGATGCAAAGACTAAGATGTGTGATTTTTGAAAGATGGGGGTGCGACGAAAAGACACGATTAATAATTTTAAACCGTTGGATTAAAACTGTAACTAATCTCATCCGTTTGATTAAAAGTTGACACAAAAAAGTGGGTTTGCTATTATATATAGATAGGGGTAATTGAAGATGACTTTAAAGTCAGTTTTATTTTTGTCAATAAAGGTTTTTAAATTTTTTTTTAAGTTCTACAGCTTTTTTTTTTATTTTAAGTCTTCAAAATCACGGCTATAAAACCAATGAATGTAAAGAAAAATATCACATCTTGCTATCTATGAAGAATGAGTGTTGATTAGTCTATATGCATTCTTTAGTTTTCTATTAATCAGAACAGAACTAATAAGTTTGAAATCATGTGAAATCATGTGGACACAAACAAGTAAATTCTTGTTACACTAGAAAAATAAAATAAAATAAAAACATTTGAAATCATGTGCTATATTTAATGAATGCTTAGATTACTATCATGGGTTTGACACATACACGGTAACGAAAGAAAGATGAAAGCATACCGCAAGTCATTGAACAGACTCAAGCGGCTTATAAACTCAATGTTCCTTGTTGGTTGAGCACATTTCTCTATATAAGAATATTCAATCTTAGTTAATAAGTAACACTCTGATGTTTGATTATGTTAGTCAAAAAGTAGGTGAACTAACCAAACTTGGGAGGCAAACAAGAATAAATTACCCTCATTGTGCAAAACACTGACCTCCAAAACAGTATTGTAAAAACAAACGCTCTATCAAACGACATGCATTTTCTCACGAGTACCTAGAGTTCAATCTCTAGTTCTCTACTAAACCCATCCTATCAAGGAAAACACAAACTCTTGCAGAAAATAACATGTTGTTCCAAAAGGTATATGGTAAGCAACATATTGGCACTCAGCTCAAAGCCAACTTACATTCCAACAATCTTCAAATCGATTATATTTGAGCAAGCTGACAATGCATTCCACATTGCATAAGATATAGAAGATTACAAACAGATAAAGAAGAGATAATTTGATCTGCAAGGAACGGCATAAAACAAGGCCCAAGGGTAGCTTATATCATCGGCTTTCTTTGAAACCCTTAATCTAAAATTTTTGATTGGTCAACACAATTAAATTGCATATCATCTGAAGGAATTTACAACAAAAAAAAAAAAAACAGAAATGACTGTCTCTGTTTCAGGCAAGTGAAGCCATGTTTCGTTCTGTCCTGAATTTTTTTTTCTCATGCGTCCGACTATTGAACTATATATAAACTATTATTGTGTATATATTTCTTCTTTTGTTTAGTATATAAAAAAAATCTTTGTACAATAGTACTTTGAGGACTTTTGTGTATTCAATTTGAATCTCTCTCTAGTTGTAATTTTAAACTCTTAATATTACTAAGATTTTTAAAATAAAGGTGACGCTTCATCATTGTTAGTTGCTATGTTAAATAATATATTAATTTAAAGTCTTTTTCCTTCAATGACATATGCATAAAATTACCTACCACTACAACGAATAAAAAAAGTTTTTGGATCCACCGATGGCTCTCTTTCCTCTCGTAGCAGAAAGACTCGAGTGGTACCAGCAAGTCTCCGTTAGACCTTGGCCACGAGACTTTAAAAGCGTCCTTGTGCTTTCCATGAAATTCACATAATCAAAAATATAATTTAAAACTTTCCCTAACTTCTTTTAAGTTTTTCTTTGGTGTCAACTACAAGCTATTGTTCTTAACACTGTGACTTTTAAAAAAAAATATATTTTGCTATTTTTGTTTAGGGATAATGAAGCAAAACTGATTGAAGATATCTCAAATAATGTTTTGAAGAATAGCTAACCACATCAAAGGATTCTGAGGATTTGGTTGGCATCGAAAACCATATCATTGAGATGAGTGCATTGTTAAATTTGGAATCTGAGGATGTGAGGATGGTTGGGTTATGGGGTACGTCAGGAATTGGCAAAACTACCATTGCTAGAGCTTTATTTAGTCGAACCACTTGTCGGTTCCAAGGTAGTGCTTTTATAGACAGGGCATTCATACATAATAGTATGAAAATTTATTCTAGTGCAAACTCAGATGACTATAATATGAAATTGCACTTACAAAAAAGTTTCTTGTCTAAAATTTTAGACAACAAACAAATAAAGATAGAGAGTTTAGTTGCAGCGGAAGAAAGGCTAAAACACCGAAAAGTTCTAATCTTTATTGATGATTTGAATGACCAAGTGGTATTAGATGCCTTGGTGGGTCAAACTCATTGGTTTGGAAGTGGAAGTAGAATCATTATCATTACACAAGACAAGCATTTTTTAAGAGCCCATGGGATTGATCATATATATTTATGAGGTTTGTCTCCCATCTAAAGAGCTTGCTCTTGAGATATTTTGTCGATCAGCTTTCAAGAAAAATAATCCACCCAATGGTATGATGGAGCTGGCCTCTGAAGTTGCCTTACATGCTGGCAATCTTCCCTTAGGCTGAATGGAAAAATTGAGAGAACACTAAGAGTCAGCTATGAAGGGTTAAATAACAGAAAAGATGAAGCCATATTTCGACACATTGCATGTCTTTTTAATGGTGAGACTGTCGATGACATAAGGCTTCTACTAGCAGATAGTGATTTGGATTTTAATGTCGGGTTTAAAAACCTCGTTGATAAGTCTCTTATACATGTAAGAGAAGACTATGTTGAGATGCACTGTTTATTACAAGAGATGGGTAAGGAGATTGTCCGTGCACAGTCTAATAAGCCTACGGAAAGGGAATTTCTTGTGGATTCGAAGGATATATGCCATTTACTTGAAGATGATACTGTAAGTAATTTGGTGCAGTTTTATATATATCTCTCATTTGATAAGGATTGTATATTGATATTGATACCTCAATCTTAGGATACCGGCAAAAAGGTCTTAGGTATAGCACTGGATATGGATGAGATTGATGAACTACATATACATGAGAGTGTCTTCAAAGGGATGCCTAATCTCCTTTTTCTAAAATATACACAAAGAAATGGGACTTCATCAAGAGGTTAACAAAGAAACAACAAGACTACAAGAAAGAAGTGAGATGGAACTTACCAGAAAGCTTCAACTATTTGCCCCATAAACTTAGATTACTAAGGTTGGACGGATATCCTATGAGATGCTTGCCTCATAACCAGGGCCGGCCCGATTAACTTTGTTGCCTAAAGCCAAATTTTTTTTTTTTTGCCCATTAACAAACAAAAGTTCGAACTCGTGACACTGAATGAGAGTGTACTTAACCACTGTACTACTGAAGCGCTTTCGAAAATGATGCCCCTTAAATCATTGATATAATTTGGCGCCTAAAACCCTTATTTTACGAGCTTTAGGTCAGGGCCGGCCCTGCTCATAACTTTCGTCCTGGAAACCTCGTTAAGCTCCAAATGCCAGGGAGCAAACTTGAAAGGCTATGGGAAGGAGTTCATGTAAGTTTTAATTATACACAATTACAATATTATTTGTATCGAGATTGAATGCGTATATTATACTTTTAGATAAAAATGACGTCTAAGTTATTTATTTTCTAGACACTCGAAGGGCTCAAGGATATAGATTTGCAAGGATCTACAAATTTGAAAGAAATTCCTGATCTCTCGACGGCAACCAATCTCAAGACACTTAATTTTAGCGGTTGCTCAAATTTAGTGGAGCTTCCTGCCTCTATTCAGTATCTCAATAAACTCGAGACGTTGACTATGTCAAAATGCATAAATCTGGAGACTCTTCCCAGTGGAATTGACCTCCAATCTCTTTGTACTCTTGATCTTAGTGAATGCTCACGGTTGAAGATTTTCCCTGACATCTCAACCAACGTTTCGGTGCTCTACAACGCGTCTAAAGAAACTCACTATTATTGGCATGTATAGAATAAAGAGTGAGAGATTGTGGGAAAGGGTGCAGGTAATCCAAAATTTTTGGCATTTATATATAAAATTATTGTCCCTACTGCCTTGGTTGAATTTCCCAAACGTTGTGTGAAGAAATAATCACAAAGTAAAACTATTTAGTACCTACGTCTTGTTTATAATCGTTTAGTACTTTTTCATCATGTTTATGTCATAATGATTATTAAAATATTATCAGTTAATTAACATAATCTAATATCTACTATGTTATGTGAATATTTATATAAATGGACACTCAAAAATCAACTTTATTTTAGATAAATCAATTATTTTTTTTTTACAGCAGACAATCAAATTAAACGATGCTAATTGATAATGTAATTGTTTTCTTCATAATAATTTATTGACGTTTTTACTTTATTTTATTGGAAAGTCTCAGAATTAAAAGCTAGCTAGAGTTTGTAAATGTTAACTTTATTTCAATTACAGTGACATGAACTTTTCACGTATAACTTATACGTTGTATAAGTAATAATTTATTAACCGACGACCTAAAATATAACTATTATTGAAGAACGGAGAAAGTCATATGAGTTTTAGTTTTATTTACCATATTTAAATTTACGTTGTTGTGTTTTTTTTGGATCAGCCGCTGACACCTCTCATGGCCATGCTGCCTCACTCTTTGACGAGATTGTTTCTCTCGGATATTCCAAGTTTGGTGGAGCCCCCTTCCTCAATCGAGAAATTCACTAAACTCGAGTTTGAAAACTGTAAAAATTTGGAGACGCTTCCCACTGGCATCAATATCCGAGATCTCACTCTCCTTGATCTCTCTGGATGCCCGCGATTGAGGATGTTTCCTGATATATCAACCAACATTGATGTTCTAGGTGTATGCGGAACAGGGATTGAAGAGGTTCCTTGGTGGATCAAGAAATTTTCTAAGCTTAAATACCTATATATGGACGGATGCAGCAAATTAAAACGTGTATCCATACACATTTCTGAACTGAAACATCTTGAGGAAGTTTACTTTTCCAATTGCGGAGCATTCACTAAACCTAGCTGGAATGATAATTCAAGTGTTGTGGCAATGGAAACAGACAATATCCCTGTCATCCTAGAAGAGGAAATCTCTTCTTTTCCGGAAAGTTTAATCAGCTGCTTCAACATGGATCAAGAAGTTCTCCTTCAACGACGATCAATTGCTTCCAAGTTCATGATATTACCAGGTCAAGAAGTACTTTCATATTTCACTCACCGTACTACGGGTACCTCTTTGACCAATATCCCTCTCCTTTACACCTCTTCCACTCAACCCTTCTTGAGATTTAAGGCTTACGCCGTGGTCTGTCTAACCGAACCTGCTCCTGATGAAGATTATTTTTCATATAAGATCCATGTATCTTGTCACTTCAAAGGTAGATTTGGGAACCACTTTGATACTCTTTACCCACCACATGCGTCCCTGAATAGTGAGAAGGGTATCCACCTTGTTATATTCGACTGTTTTGTCCCTCTAAACAAAGATAATGCTTCTCTAGTTGAAATGAACTACGAACAGGTGGATATACAACTTCATTTGAGTAATTATGATAATAATTGTTCCTTGTCTGAGTTAAAAGGTTGGGGTATACGCATCTTCAAGGACTTTTCATCACCGGAGAACCGACTTGGTAATGGAAACACTCTTCTACATGTTTCTGAAGCAAATGATGATGACAGTATGGTTAATAAGAAAGAACACAGTGAAGAGTGTGGAGACAGTTGTGAAGAACAAGATAAGAACACGAAGCGAATGCGGGTAAGCATTAAGCATAAACTGGACATCATATTGTATATGGTTCACTATTACTTTTCAGGAACTATCGAAAACTATTTATATCACATATTTATTTCTTTATTTTGCAGATTATGTGAAGGATCTCGAAAACCCTCTGTTTTGCTCTGCTTCCGACCACAGGAGGAACACAAGATGTGACTATTTTAGCATTCCTAGATTATTTGGTTGGTGTAAAACCCTAGCTTGTTAAATATGTCGTTTACGTTCAAATAAATTCTAGTTTCTACAATGGTTTTAGCTATTTTCAAAAACTCAACTAAGTTCACCAATTCCACCTATACCTAGACCAAGAAAGTGCTATAGATGCGCAATATGGCTGCAAACTCCAACATGTCCCCTCAAACTTATTGAAACCAAACAAGATCAAATAAAAGGACTAGGAAGAACAAAAGATCCAAACCTCAAAAAAAGCGGGGTTAAGCTTTACCATTCTTCTACCTTAAGGCAACAAAACATAAATTGGAAATAGCAAAGTTTGATTGAGCTTAATACATGAACTGATCAGTAACATCATCAAGTTAATAGAATTGTGATTCATATATATAAGCAAGAAGCTCATTTAAAGCAAAAATTCATATCAGTCATGTTTTCTCATTGCAAACTAAGTAAAACGACACATTCCTCCGGTTCATCAATTGAAACCCCAAAACCAAATGGATAAAACCACAGCTGTGGTGAAGTGAAGCTTCTCAGAAACTAGACACTAACGCAAAAAACTAAGAACGAAAGGTTCACTAACCACTACTCAAACACAAACTGGTTAAATCATCACATCTCATCTACCTCAAAGCAACATGATAAAGCATAAGACCTGACCAGATCTGAAACAGCACCCATTTACTGAAACTTATGAATTCATATGTAACCAAGTAGAACACTGAACCTGTTAAAACCATTATCTGACCAGATATGAAACAGCATCCACTTACTGAAACTATAATTCATATTTTATTACTCCTCATCAAGTTCTCACTTAAATTACGTAATTAAACCAAAAGGTTAAGCCATCTTCTGTAAAGATGCAATAGATTTACCATTTAACTAAAACGAAGAAGAGTGAAAGCAAATATTCATATCCCTCACATATAGTCTCATTGGCAAATTGTAGTTCAACCTCTTCTTCAACTCATCAAATGGGTAAAACCACACACTATAGTGAAAGGGAAAACTTCTCAAAAACTAGGAATCAAGATTCACTCCTCAAACACAAGATGATTTAATCTTCACCTTTCATCTACCTCAAAGCAACAAGATAAAGTTCAACACTTGCTTAATAGCAGTAAATGATAATAATTCATATGTAAAGCAAGGAGAACACTGGCAAACTAAGCAAAAGTACAATCTCTTGTTCAATTCATCATACAGAACCCAATATCAAATGGGACAAAACCCACCATTGTAGTACAGTGAAGCAAGATCATAAACCAAGTAAAACTACAATCTCTGGTTCAATTCATCATACAGAACCAAAAGATGAGTAACACTGAAGCTAAAACTAACCTTACAAAGCAAAGGTTTTGAGGAAACCAGGATCACGTTTAGCTTTCTCCTGAAACTTCTTAAACCAACGATCCAAAATATCCATAGGAACAACCAATTTACTTCCATCAACACCACAAAAAGACTGCATAAAGTTAAACAAATTCTCCCCAACTTTCATAGCCAATCTCTCAATCCTCCTCTCCGCCACAACATCCATAGAACTCAACGCCGCCGCATCCTCAACCGAAACACCGATCTTGGCCGATAAAGAACTCGAATCACCCGCCGTGAGCTGCATCTGAGCAGCACTACCAGGTTCAGGCCATTGAAGTGACAAAACAGCAGAAGGTCTAGCTAAAGTCACAGCACCACAGAACACAAAAGCTGATCCAGGGGATTGAACGTATACAGCTAAAGCTTTATCTGGTGGGAGATTGAAGTTGTTTAACAAGAAGATACACATATCTGAGATTTGATCGTATGCTTCACCTGTAAACAAAAAGATTGGATTTTTCGATTAGGGTTTTTGATTTGGGGATTTAGGGTTTTTGAAAAAAATTGTTTTTGTTTGGGAGAGAAGGGTGTGGGTTATACTTACCGACGAAGTGGTTCATGTCGAGAACCCAATGGAAAGTATCGATTTGAGTGAAGGTTGAGATGTCGATTGGGAAACTTCGATTGGGGAAGACGACGCCGAACATTGTTGATTTTTTTTGGGTTAAGGATTTTAGTTTTTGAGTGAGGAAAGGTTTTGAAGATTGTGTTGGAGATGGGACTGATGAAGAAGATAGATGGAGAGTGAGAAGATGATTCTAGAAGGTTTTAGAATGAGCTAAACTATGGTTTCCGCAGGAAGACTAATGTAAGAGAATTTACACAATGAAAAAAACTAAAAATTAATGTTGTTTTTTTTTTTTTTTGGTCAATTTTACCAAAAAAAAAATTAAGTAGCTTATATTTTTTTCTCTTTTTTAATTAGGACGTTTGGAATAGTACCTTTTTTTTTTCTTTACTAATGTAGTATTAATTCGAATAAATGGATTTTATTATAATTATTCTTCTACCAACTTTTCTCTTTGTGCAAACCGAAGATTTTTTAACGGGAGAGTTGGTGATTTAGTACGTTTTCAAGATTTAATAAAAATTATACTACACTAGGATAATATCTACGTTATGCCGCGGATTGTTTTTTATAATTCTTTTGTATATTGTTTGTAATTTTAGTCTGTTAGCTTTCTAATCATAGCTGACAATCATTATAAATTTAATTCCAAATAGACTAACATGTATAGACAGATCACAAATATTTAAGCAGCTCTTTCGTGTGGAGTACAAAACACTATTAAAAATAACTAACAGTTGCTAATGCTGTTATAAGCACCATATTATGTTTTAATATAATATTTTTTTGTAAACAATTTTTTTAAAGAACACACATTCTATAGACACATCAAATTTATATTTTCTATTTTTAACTAAGTTTTGGAAAATAACTCTGTTCAGTTTAATAATTAAACTAAACCATTACAATTTAATAATAACAATTCCATTTTTAATATAATTGTTTTGCAAACACATTTTTTAAAACACATATAATGTAGACAAATCAAATTCATATTTTTAACTAAGTTTTGGAAAATAGCGTTGCTCGTTTCAATAATAAACTAAACCGAACTAACAATTTAATATTAACAACTCCAGTTTTTAATATAAAAAAAAAACTCGATCTCATGAATACAATTCAATAACTAATCCCAAGTCTAATTTAATAACATCAAGATCAAAACCAACTTCATGACAATGCACTAAAAAACCAAAGTACCACTTCGACAAACCCACTCAAAACACCGAAACAGAGATTAGCTCAGTCACTCATTTCCAAAACAGAGCAAGTGATATAAGCCTGTGTTTGTGCTAAAAAAAACAGTAGAAACGGAGTCTTCATGGTTTACTCTTTGCTTCAGGGATAGCTCATTCTTCTTGTGTCAGGTATCTTCTATTGGATTGCAGTCGCGGTAACGGTAGAAACGGGACGTCAGTGAACATAACAACACCATCGGCAAATTCGACGAAGAGCTCTGGAATACAGAACGATTTGTATTACAGTCGGGTATATGGAGCAGTTTTGCAGTGATAATTTTGAACGTTGCTACTGTCTTGTGATTCTGACATAAGATTTTTTTTTTTTGGTTTCGAGAAGTGTTCTTTTAACTTTTCTTAGGATGGGATTGGAGTTAGAGTTGAGGCTGTTTGTGTTGGATTCGAATTTTTGTACACAAGAAAACATTTTGATGGTCTTAAATTTTTCCGCACTGTTCGTTTTAGATATAAGGCAAGTGTTGTTGGAACATGTTAAAAAGAAAACAAAATGGCAAATTCAGAGGAAAACAAATTATGTCGAACCTAATTAATTTAGCTCAAGTACAGTTTAGCAATTGGAATAACGCAAAGCAAAATAACTAAAGTAAGAGCTTTTTTGATTTACAAACTAAATCTCTTTTACTTCAATAACCAAAGGGAGCGACTGTAAAAGTGAAGCAAGAAAAGAGAAAAACAAAAGTAAAGCATCATAATCGAAACCAAACCCAAACCAAACTGTTGGCACATTTGAGGTATTAGTAGGAGACAAACGAACAAAAGAACACAAACGTACATGAAAAATGTGAAGTCTTGCTTTGCTTAAGAGATGTTCATAGCTTTAGCATGATAGATTTCGAGATCTTTGTCAAGGTCCACAGCTGATTTCTCCACCTGCTTCTTTACGCCTTGGCCGCTTTTATTCCCTCTGCCACCTCCGGCACCTCGTCCTCTACCACGATTCCCGCCTCGACCACCTCCCTATTGGTTTTGTTGGCTGCCACACATAAACAATATGAATAATATGATAAACCCGATGCATCATCCGCCCATATGAATCAATGCAAGCTCCTTTTAACACTTACGTTGCAGGGCGTCTCATAGAAGAACTTGAGCATCTTCCTCTTCCTACTCTCCCACCTCTAACTCCTTGACTGCAAGAATCAGTGATTCATTCACTTCAGCACAAACATGCAGAACTATTCTTTTGTTAAGAAAAACAGACCAAGAGACGACAACATACGCAATGAAGACACTCCTATTCATCCTTCCATTCAATCTGGTTACATTAACCCGAGCTGCAACAGGAGCAGCCTCAGTACTTCCACCCAGAATCTCCAGTCTCATAGACCTTCCATCCAAGAATACATTGTTGTATTTCTTCATAGCTAGCATTGCATCACTTCTTCTAATATACACAACTTCAGCCCAGCCCTGTATGACACAGAACATCATATGTCAAAAATCACAGGAATGTAGTAAATAACAACTAAAACCATAGCAAAAATAAAACAAAACTTAGTTTTGGACGCCCATTCCTGTTAAAGTGAATTGCATATCTTTTTTGCATATAGCTCCTATAAACTTTATATGATATTAATTTTTACCATTTGTTCTTTGAGGAACCTAAGTATATATCAAATGATGACATTGTAGTGGAACAAGTCAATTGACCTAAGCTTGACTCAAACTTTGTCACTGAAACTCTTTTCTCAAATAAAAATCACCTCTTTGTTTTTCTTATCACTCCTTGTTTATTGTTTTCTGATGAGATACTTAGTTTTAAAACTAAAGAATCAAATCAAACTAAACAATACGTGACCCATCTCTTATCTCTGTAACTACCACACATCCAGCTAAAAACATAAACCCAAAAAAGCAATATCTAAAAAGCAGTCGAAGAAGATGACAATAACTTCAAAACAGATAACACAAAAACCCTTTCAAGATCCAAATCCAAACCAACGAATTTAAAATGATACTGTGACGAGATCGGAGAAAGATTGAAGTTTAACAAATGAGGACGATGAAGCATCAATTTGCTACGGAGATTTCGAGACACATTTAGAAGTGAGAAGAAGAGGTCGCAAATCAGAAAAAATAATTTTATTCCTTCGACAGGAAACCTAATCGGCAAGAGTCACCAAATATTATTCTTAGGTGTTTTAATTGTTTTAATTTGATTGGGTATTCATTTTAAATGATGTGTTACTCTCTGCTTCAATACAAAAGCAGAGGTGTCATACTTTGGTGAGAAACATAGAAGTTTTATTGTATTGATTCATTATTTGAATATCAAAAATAGTCGCCTTTTGTATGTAATAAGGAGTTAGTGTGAATGAAATCCGGGGTCCAATACAAATTATGAAAAATAACATTATAATTTTCATGATATTATTAACTATAAAATAAAATAAAAATCAATTTAAACATAAATTTTATTTGAAAAACATAGTAGTGTAATATCTTTAAAAAATAACTAACAAATTAAATATATTGGAAAATAGGTAAATATTTACATTTTTTTTCAACAAAAGTTACTCAAAAAACTTATATTTTTGCATATATATACACTAAATATACATAACATAACATATATAACCAAAAAAGAAAAAAAAAAAGTGGAGCCTCTAGAAAGTAGAACCCCATTCAAATGTTTCATATCAATGCCCTCAGGTCAGGCCCCATTCAAGTGGGCTTCTGTTAGTGTGTGTGAGTGCGAAAGAAGATACAATGCAAGAAGTTGGAGGGTCTGCTGCCAAAGCATCAGCCTCTCGATTACATTTCCTGGAGACAAACTATATCAAGAGATGGGAGCTTGTGTAGAGAATATATAGAAATATGTCTTACAAGAGAGATAATTATATTGGCAAAAGCAAATGTCAAGACCTAAAAATATGAATTTACTAACGGTTATGTTTGACAAAGCATCCAAGACAAAGCATAAAAATTCCTAACCATCTTTCAAATACGGCAATGTCGATATCAATGAATTTTTAACGGTTATGTAAAAGTCTTTGCACCGACCAAACCTTGACAATTAACAAAGAAGAACATAAGGCTCCAGCCTCGGAGTGGCGGACAATGTGGTTCAGCCGTACTTACAATCTGATGAGGAAGAGCCTGAACCACCACCAAAAGACCTACAAACACGCCTTAAACTACGATTTCAAACAAACTAGCTCACACTGCATCAAAGATATGAATTGAAGGATATACAAACGAATCACACATAGTAAACCGGAATTGATTTACGGTTCAAAAAACAGCTTTCTTTATTGATTATTTGAGAAGAAAAAAAACTCAATTATTACAAGAGAGTTCTAGCTTGCTTGAAGAAAACAAGTTAGAATTTTCTTGCCACTAATTGAGCCTATAGGATAAGACTTTAATTCAGAACTTGTCCATTATGAATAAATTGTGTTTATTGGAAAAAAAATTATTTTTTCAGAAACTCCACAATTTCCATCACAAATTGGAATTTTGCATGAAAGTTTTTGTTCATTTCTTATAGATAGATTTATGACGACAAGTTTGTGACTGATTCACGATGGTACTCTTACTCTATTTGATTTACAATAGCATCCGTTATGGCGTATACGTGACAAAACACTACAAAATGAATTTACAACGTTTCCATCAGTTTGTCTCAACACAAACATTATGATATATTCAACTCCAACTTCCTTAATGGACTAGAAATTCACAAGCATCATCAGTGAATTAGAAACGAAATCCATACCAACATGAATAGATCACAAAGAAACGAACTAATTATATGTACATGTCGTCCACAAAATTAAACCAAGACTCGTCACTAAAGAGAAAAACCAATTACAGGAACTGGTTAAGCAAACCAGTATGAAATGGTTGACCTCCCATGTAATACCTCTCAAGAACTTCATGAATCATAGTCACCATCATCAACGTAACATCACTAACTCCACTCATCCTCTGTATCATAAAACCTAAACGTGACACAACTTCATACTCAGCCTCACAGAACCTCAAAGCTTCTCTTCCCACTATCCTTGCAACCCTAACGAAACTTTTACGCACAACGATCTCTCTTCTCTTCACGTTAACCATCTCCCAAACCGATTTCAAAATCGCGTAAACCAAATCCCAAACCAAACTCTCCCTCTTCACAGTCACAAGCTGAAGAATCAAACCAAACGCAGCTTCCAAAGCTAAACACCACTCCTCATCATCATCGCAATCTTGATTCATCAACAACACGTTAACGATCTTTAAACCAAGACCATTGTCCAACAACGGCATCAAGAACTCATCATCAAGAAGCATTGGCAAATCACTGAACATCAAAAGAGCTTTTTTATTCCCGTCAAGCGAGAGAATGTAAATACAGAGCTCTTCCCAAGGGTTGCTTCCTATGAAAACATCAACAGCGACACGAGATACGATTCTTGAGAGGAGTTTGAAGTCTTCATCCGAAGCTTCTCGCTCGTAAAGACAAGCATTCAAATGGGTTTTGATGTCATTCAAAGACTCTGTTTTCAAACCGACCCTTGAGTCGTCGAGATCCATGAGAAGTGAATCGAGGAGAAAGAGTGAGAAAGATCGAATCTTTGGGGTTGTTGTATCGGCACCGAACCTGTAGATTTGGAGGAGCTTCACGGCTAAGATGTTTGGGAAATGGTGCTTGAAGATTTCGTAGAGAAGCTTCGGAGATGAAGATGATTGCTCTGTTTCTTTACCGTAACAGAGGGTAGTGATGAGGTTTGTGATTCCTTTGATGTCACGTGTTGCGAGGATCTCTCTTGCTTGGGTTCCAATGTAGATACGAGATGAGGTGAGTGGTGGTGGTGGGTATGAGGAAGAAGCTTGGTCTTCACGACGAGAAGTCATCTTTTTTCGTGGATTTATTTTCCCGAGAAAATCTTGGAGTCGAGAGAGAAAGAGATAAATGATAAAACAGAACGAGTAACAGAGTGATCTGATGAATCTTTTTTGATATACAAACGATTTGGTTACTTACGTTTCATGCTTCATATTGTAAATGACTAAATTGCCCCTACAGCTTTAGCACTAAAAAAGTTTTTTTTTTTTTTTTAGAACGAGTAAATTAGATACGTAATTCCGATATACTATGCCATGAATTTTTTTTGACAATTCTTTTAAAAATATTTATATGAATTCCTGAAATCATTGGTGTAACGTAGATGCTTAAAACTAAATTTATTGGTGTTTACATACAGTCACTTAGTTAGATTTTTACCTATTTCATTTATCATCAGTTGTTGAATTTGTACTTGTTGATATTTGTACTCTATATGTGCTTAAAACTAAATTTTTACCATGCGTTTTCGCCTTGTTCAATATCTATATGTGCTTGTTGATATTTGTACTCTTCACTTCTAAAACTAAAACAATAGTAAACCTGATGTTGAAAACTCGATTGAGCTAATAGCTCTAGCTCTATCACAAGCTTCTATTTCTTTTGTAAGTATGAACTATGAAGTATTGAAGTATGAACATTAATTAATGAGCAATAACAAGAAAACGTTACAATGGATTTTAGAATCACATGAGAGTAAAAATGAAAAAACTTACAAAAAAAAAAAGATAACGCCGTTTCCTTTGATTAAGGTGAAGATAAGAAATTGCAGAGAATAAAAAAGAAGATAGTGCTATAAATTAAAGCTAATTATTTGATTCAAAGCTATAGAATACATTTCATCTTTCAAAGATTTGATGATTTTTAACATTTTTTGCAACTCTCTGATTTTGCCATGATCAATCTCATTAATGGGTTTGTTTAAGTTATGGAAACATCATTATCTTAACTTCTCTAAAGAAGATATTTGTATACATATGATGTGGTTCATGCCTCATGGTAGCTTTACTGTATTTTTCGCAGCTTAACTAAGCTACAGCACCGTATCAAGAGAAGTAAAAATAGAATTTGTAAATCTAGCTTGAAAGATGTAGATGGAAGATGGAGATATGAAACGTTTATGAACCTAACTTAGGTTTTAACCTGGGGTACATCGTCATAATATATTTTTGTAATTAAGAATTAAAAATAGAATTATGTTTTATTTTTTGGTAGTATTTCTTATGTAATAAAACAGTAATACACTATTAATTATTTTTGGATGAAAATTAGTTTTCTCTAGTTTGAAAATATATATTGGGTTTTGGTTGAAATGTTTCATATTATAATTTAAGTTTTACTATTTTAGTTTTTTTTTTATCGTCTGGATTTATTATTGATTGCAAATTTTATGAGAACAATTACATATGAATCTACCATGGACAATTCATTCCGACCCTATTAGATTCACTACAAACACTCTTGCTCTCCCACTCCATGTTCTTGATGGACCTCCCTTCTCTATGTTCACCTTCATGTGTATGTAGAATCACGGCGAACGACGATAATTGCGCATCACTGGAGATCGTCTGTAAATTTTCCTCCATTAATCTGCACAATTAATAAATCGCATTATCTGGGGCTCGAACTCCAATCTCTTGGTGTAGAAGCATTAATGAACCCTAAGCCAACCACTGGGCCAAGAGGGCTTCCACTACTATTTTAGTTTTGCATATAACTTTATTAGAGTCAAGAAAACATTATAATATGTATTTCAAGATAAGTATTTGGATGAAAGTATTTAATTATACTTCCTATTTAAACAATCCATTTTTTTGGGTCATTATCAAAAGTATGTTTATAGTTAGGTAATGTAAATGGACCATAATCATAATATATGTTAACTTTCAAAGAATCTAATATCAATATTCTAGGATCAAACCAATCTAAGTGAGTTAATGAAATTTTAAATTTATATTAATGTTGACTAAGAATTGGATTTAGACATATACAAATGTGTAAATTTGAATGCTTGTAAATTTTGTTTCACACTCGCTTATAAATTTACAAATATTTATATAAAACCTTTATACAATTATTTATATTAAATTAGAAATAAAATTTATATAAAATTTGTCCTGCAGTATTGATACTAGGATTTTTGTATGTCTATCCTAGCAGGTTCAATTAACCTTATGCAGTTGTAATACTTAAGGTGTCAATCCAGTTGGGAAACTTTACTATCACTCAAGATGCAATCAAGGAATCACAAGTTAAGCCAATATAAAAAGAGTGTTTGTCTAACAGTCCTAGAATAATGACAATACAAAACGAAATTGAGTCACAGAACTAGAAACGAGAATGCATGACAAGAAGCGAAAATGAATAAAAACATAAACGAGTCTAAGCATGAACTAAAAGGCAATAAACAAAACAGTCTCAAGAATGTAATAAAAATCAGAAAGAAAGAGGTCCTAAGGATGGGAGTAATTGATGTCGGTGGAGTCTCCTAGTCTACATAGTGTTTAACATGCCACAAGCAAACCATCCCTAAACAATGAACATCACTTCTTAGCTAATCAAATCTCTTGACAGAAGCTACTCAAACTCAACCACTTCCAAACCTAGCTCTCGCTAAAGAAACATGATCAAGCATGGCATGAAAAACAAGTTCATTCACGTCAACAAACATCCTAGACAACTAATCTCTTAGGCTAGGAATGTAAGTCTCTGGCACTAGTTGGTCAGACATTTCATCGAACACCATTTGGGTGCGGAAATGTCTAAAACCTAGTTCCAATTGATCATAGAGAAACAAGTATTTCTAACTCTGGTCCAGAAGGGAATCATACAATCAAAACTTAAACACTGTACATCATAAGATCTTCCACCTAATATATCCCATCCTCAAGAACAACCACACTACTCAGATCCGGAAATCATTATCAAGGATGCAAACCCAGAAAACATTGAAACAAGCATTATTAGGTAGATATAAATAAGATGAACAACTTTGTAGACGGAATCCAATGCAAAAACTCAATAATCTCAAAGATATCGGAATACAAAGTCTCAGAACGTATTTGGTAGCTAGGTTAACCTTAAGGAAAAGAAAACGAGATTATAGATAAGATGTCTCAGCAAAGACTTAACAAAATGTATATATAGTAGTCCAACATGGAAAACCCTAAAACTTAAAACTACAAGGTAAAGCGTCAGTTCGGTGATCTCCTGAAGCGTGTGAAACCAAACGTCTTTCTTCCTGACATGTGCGATCGAGTCCGTGCGCGTCGAATGGAATGCAATGTCATCATGGTTCGGACGGACGCTGGGGAGCATGGCTCGGACGGACGCTGGGGAGCATGGCTCGGACGGACGCTGGGGAGCATGGCTCGGACGGATGCGCTTCCAACGTCTCCTCAATTCCTGAAATACTCCGAAATGCACAATGTATGCAAGGATGATGCAAGAACTACCTAGACATGCAAAATGTATAGAAAAGACTTAGAAAATGATGTAAAACAATCAGTTATCCTAGCTAAATTCATAATAAATATATGCTGAGGAGAGACAAAATATAGACATATAAAGTATACCAATGTAGGATAATGATTAAGATTAAGAATTATAATTGCTACAGAAAATATAAATCAAAACCCAATTGAAATCAACATTACTTGGGATTAAGAATTATAATCCTTACCAAAAAAAAGATTAAGAATTAGTATAATTTTTACAAAAAACAAAAGAATTGAATCGAATATATATAATCAATGAGAATGATAAAAAGAAACATAAGCATAATAAAAAAAACCCAAAAAACTAATGCTTCTCTATTTTTGTATTCATTATCTTGTTGACATATAGTAAACATATATTTTATACAAACTGGACAAATTTTTAAAAAAATCAAAACTGAGAGAAAGAAAATGTTTTAATGATAAGAAAATGTGAACTCTGTATTGCAATGATGATAACAATAGTTGTTCTATTTACTGGTTATTTATAGAGGTAGTCATGGTTAGGAGAATAAATCTTGGTGAGCAAGTTAGAAATCCTGAAAATCTTGATTAGATATTAAGGGGGTGTTATTCAACCTTGTATTTTAATGGAGTTGAGGGTATTTTGAAATCCAGCGTTATTCAATTACGTATTTTTTTAAAAAGTATAAAATCTGCTGTTATTGGATTAAACATTTGTTGGATGGATTTTAAAGCACTTGTCAAATTGCTGTTATTCTATTTCCAATGGATTTTGTTTCACTTTAGATTTTAATGGATTTTACATCCAAAACACGAACAAACACAATCCTAATAATTTTTGAAGTATTTCATCTCTCTCAAGCTTCTCCCGGTGATTTCGTTGTCATTGTCTTCATATCAAATCTTTAAATATCTTGAGCTTAATTAAAATCTTTAATTTTGCAGCAAATAGTTGACCACCGTATTTGATAAAAGTTTATTATAGATTTTATCCTACAAATATTATACTATATTTTTATATATGTATTTATATTGATTTATGCAGTTTAAAGTATTTATTTTGTTATGAATTTACTTTCCAACGTAAGATTTTAATAATTTTATTAATTTAATTTTATATTTTAACAATTGCAATACTAACACAATGTAACATAAGGTTTTAATAATTTAGTTTATTTAATTTGGTTTTCACAACATAATTTATGTATAAGTTATATTTTTATAATTTACCTTAAAAATTTAAAAAGTCCACTACTAATGACTTTTAAAACCATCAGTAATGACATCCAAATCCACTAATAACGTCCAAATCCACTAATAACATCCAAACCCAAGACCTCGCATTTGCAAAACCATTGAACTTTGAAATCTACTAATACTTTAAAATCCATTTAAAACCATCCTTGAATAACACCCCCTAAATTTTTAATTTAGTTTCCATTTAGTTTGTTTGTTTTAATACCATATTTATTGTTAGTGATAGCATTAAAAGCTCAAATTTATTACTTAGGTATTGTTTCATATTTTAATGGATTGTTGATTTAATTTTTGATTCAATGATCCAAAGATTGGTTCCATTTAGGATTTATAAGTAGAATGAATAATTGTTAACATTGTTTTTAGGGAAGTTTAGGATTTTGGTTCTTAATATGATAATTTCGGTTTAAAAAAAAATTAAAGGAAAACAGAATATTGTTGTAAAGATACTTTAGGAATTTTCGGTTTATTTATAGGTTTTTTGTGCAATTTTTTTAGGATCAATATTATAAAGGGAAAAAAACTAGATCTCCCCAAATTAAGAGGTTAATTACTAAATTAACTCATAAAATGTGAGGGTTAGGTGAATTATTTTTTTTGCCTAAAATACACTTTTGTGCTTTGTTAAGAAAAAAAAGAAAGTCAAGTTTACTCTCCCAGCATTTAAAAAAAAAAAAGTCAAAATATTTACAAAAGTCTGTCGATTTGTTAGTATACGACAGATTTGTTAGTATACGACAGATTTTTTTTTTGCACAACAGATTTTTTTTTGCAAGACCGATTTATTATGACAGACTTTTTTTGGACGTCAGATTTTTTTAATGATAGTTACGACAGATTAAAATTAGCGGCAGTTTTATTTTTCACGACACACTTATTTATGTAGACACAACAGATTTTCATATGGTAAGTTTTATATAATGTCTGCAGATTTATTTTTACTGTTATTTCAGATTTATTTTTTTCATTAAAAATCTGTCATAACGTGACAATTTTTTTTTAACAGAAAATTAATTACTAATTTGACATCTAGTGACAACAGATTTGTTTTAAATTGCAACAGATTTTTTTATTTAAACAAAAATCTGTCGTTTGATAACAGATTTATTATTTTTTTAAAAATTTGCTAAAATAACTTACAAAAAGACCTATATTAGATTTATTTACGGTATGACAGTTTTTTTTTTTTTTTTTGCTTCAGAAAATCTGATGTTTGATAACAAATTTATTAGATGTAAATATAGTGACAACAGATTTGTTTTATATTATGACAGTTTTTTCTTACAAAAATAATATTTTTCTACATTAAATTTTATATATCATACTTTTAAAGATTTTTTAAACATCATATTTGATACACAATATTTTTTATAAATCATATGTTACAAAATATTTTTAATTATATTTTTAAAATCATATTTTATACATTATATTTTTTTATAAATCATATACTGATAGTATTTTTAAACGTCATATTCTTATACATTTTTTTTTTGTAAATCATATTTTTTCTTTAAAATTTTTAAACATCATATTTTTATATATTTTATTATATTTTCATATATCATATTTTAATAAAATTTTATACATTATATTTTTAGTTATATTTCATAAATTATAATTTTTTTTATAAAACTTATCTAAAAATTTTGAATATTATTTTATACTTATTTTAAAATCATATTTTGGATTTTTTTATTTTTAAATCATAGTTTTAAACATTATATTTTTAAATTATATTTTTATATATTATGTTTTTTTTTTTGTTTTTTTCTTTTAAAAAGTTGTTTGAAGGGTTTTTAATATTTTTACATAAAATTTGTGTCATTCTAGTAATGAGATAGGATGAAGTGTTAATCTAGCAATTAATTGCCAAATTTGGGTCAAAAACTGGTGTATTTTCACTATTTTATAAATAAGTTTTTAAATAAGTAAAACTAAAAGAGTATAACCCAAAATGTATAGGTAGATTATGTTTGTCTGACTAATGCTTTAACGTATGTGGATTCTTTTGTTGAAGATGTCTTCCAACAGCGTTTGAGGGATCGTTTTCTAATCCTTGTTAGATTTTTTCCTCCTAATATTTAGTACATGAAAGTTAGCGAAGATATTAAAATACTAACCAAATTTTTTGGTTACAGACAACTAATCTGTCGAGAACGATCCATTTATTTGATTACAAAGGCATGTGAACAATGAAAACAATAGTGAATATGAATGGCCAGTATACAATTTGAACGACTTCTAATACCTTAAATCTTTAAACAGTTAAGACAATAAACTTGGGTGGTCCTTGTCAAATACTGTATTGTATGGCTTTCCTTTTTAAAAAATTTAAACATATATAGGTAGGCTTGAACTATTATCCTGGATTCGTCCCGACCTGATAGCTGTCCGAAAATAAACGAATTTAGTAGTCTTACTTTTCTTGTTTGGCAGCAAATTGTCTAGTACGACTTCTACAATATTCCCTTCTTCCTAAAGGTAGGTCCTCGCTGCTAATATCATGTGAGAGCTAGCTTTAGATGTTTTCTATGACAGCTTCCAAAACTTTAGGCATGACCAGCATACAATCGTTCCTATATACAAAATTTTGTTATCTATCACTATCGTCTATGTTTTGAAGCCTCTCATAATCTTCTATATATAATATGGATTTGCATATTCCTTATTCACTCACATACACACATACAAAGATGGATAAATTGGCGTTATGTGAAGCAAACAACGTTCCTCTAACTCCCATAACGTTCTTGAAGAGAGCTTCCGAGTGTTATGCTAATCAAACTTCCATAATCTATGGAAAAACTCGATTCACTTGGCGTCAGACCTACGAACGTTGCTGTCGTCTCGCTGCTTCTCTCCTCTCTCTTAACATCACCCGTAACGACGTCGTAAGAATTTTCGATTTGCCTTTTCATGCATATATATGCATACGATACTACGATGCCATGACGATACTGATCCACATATGAACCATATATGACTTTATTTTTTATTTATTGTTTGTTCTCTCGTTTTATCTTTAGTGATGCATTTATAAAAATTGCTTGTACGATCCTTAACTTTTTTTGACCTTAATGAAATATTTATCTACCTTTAACGTATGTGACAAATTTATGTATAGGTTTCGATTATTGCCCCAAACATACCTGCCATGTACGAGATGCATTTTAGCGTTCCCATGACCAGAGCCGTACTTAACCCTATTAACACCCGTCTTGACGCTAAAACCATAGCCATCATCCTCCACCACGCCCAGCCAAAGATCTTATTTGTGGACCACGAGTTTGCCTCTTTGACCCGGGAAGTCCTTCGCCTGTTACCCTTTCACGATTCACAACCTCATCCGCTGATAATATTAATTAACGAGTTTGATTCCACTACAAATCCTTCCTCCAAGATGGTAGACTACGAAGGTCTCATCCAAAAAGGAAAACCTACGCCCTCCCTGTTAGCAACTACGTTCCTTGTACGCAACGAGAATGACCCCATCTCTTTGAACTACACGTCGGGTACCACTGCCGACCCAAAAAGTGTGGTGATCAGCCATCGAGGGGCCTACTTGAGCGCTTTAGGCTCGATTATTGGCTGGCAAATGGGGATATTCCCAATCTACCTATGGACACTACCTATGTTTCATTGCAATGGATGGACACACACATGGTCCGTTGCTGCACGTGGTGGTACTAATGTATGCATGAGACATGTGAATGCTCAAGAGATCTATAAGAATATTGAATTACATGGTGTGACGCACATGTCATGTGTTCCTACGGTCTTCAGATTTCTCCTTGAAGGAGGTCGAACAGACCAGTCACACAAGTCCCAGCCGGTTCAGGTCCTGACCGGAGGTTCTTCGCCCCCGGCTATCATTTTGAAGAAAATCGAACAGCTGGGGTTTCAAGTGATGCATGGCTATGGACTTACGGAGGCCACCGGCCCGGTTCTCTTTTGTGAGTGGCAAGACGAGTGGAACAGGTAATAGTCACCATCTTAAGTTTTACATATATATACTACAAATCTTATAAATAACGGTGTTGAAGAAACTTTCCACAACAACCATGTTAAAAATCAGAAAAAATTGTATGAAAATTCTAAACAGACTACCAGAGCATCAACAGATGCAGTTGAAAGCAAGGCAAGGGGTAAGGAGCATAGCCCTAGGTGACGTTGATGTGAAGAACACAGAAACTCTAGAGAGTGTACCACGCGACGGGAAGACTATGGGAGAAATTGTCATTAAAGGAAGCAACTTAATGATAGGGTATCTAAAGAACCCTAAAGCAACATCTGAAGCGTTTAAAGACGGATGGCTAAACACAGGGGACATAGGTGTTATTCATCCTGATGGACATGTAGAGATCAAAGATCGATCCAAAGACATCATTATCTCAGGAGGTGAAAACATCAGCAGTATTGAGGTCGAAAAAGTTCTTTACATGCATCCAAAAGTGCTCGAGGCCGCTGTGGTGGCCATGCCTCATCCTCTGTGGGGTGAAACCCCGTGTGCCTTTGTTGTTCTAAAGAAGAGTGAAGAAGAATTGGTGACCAATGAAGGAGATCTCGTTAAGTATTGCCGTGATAATATGCCGCATTTTATGTGTCCAAGAAAGGTAGTGTTCTTTCAAGATTTGCCAAAGAACAGCAACGGTAAGATCCTTAAGTCTAAGTTGAGAGACAACGCTAAGGCCTTGGTAGTCAAGGAGTACGATGCCGGTTCCAAGAAAGTTCATCGAGAGAATGTTAAACACGTTAGTTCGAAGCTTTAAGACTTATATGTAAATGCGGATGAGGCAATAATAAAGTGCAGAAAGTAAATAACACAAGAACTTTGTTAACGAGGTTCGGTTTTTCCTACTCCCCGGGACCACGTCCAGACTTTTTCCTTTTTTTTATTTTCCTTTTCCTTGTAAAACTCCAATTTAATCAACCCAATAAATAGTAGTTTTCCTCTTCAATTCATCCTCAAACCGTCTTTCAATATTGCATTCTTAAACCTTCTAGAAACTTCTCACGCACATAAAACAACAACAATCATGTATCACGTCTTGAATCACACAGACACTACTTCAGACAAACCAATACATCTTCATTCTCCCCCTTTTTGACTATGCTTGTGAACTCATCAGTCCAAACTCCTAAAAACATCACCAAACACATCTTCATTCTCTCCCTGAATGAGTCACAACATGGTCAAAACTAACTGAAAAATTCTTCCCGCTTTGCAATACGCGGTTGATAACCTAGTACACCACCTCCATAGAATCATCTTTTCTAACCCAAATCCTGTTGCGCCTTATACCTCCATGATGGACTCCTTGAATGAATCTGAAACAATTCCTCTTGATATGTCCTTGAACTCCACAATGATAACATGTAGGACCTTGAAACCTTACATCATAAGCATTCTCAATTCGAACAACGTTTTGGCCTAATATGCCCAACAACACCACAATGATGACAAACAGGTCGAACAACGTTTCTAGGTGCATTCTGCTCTTTCACAAAAAAGTCTCTGAAGCAGTCTTTGAAGTAGTCTTTGAAGCAGACATGACTTTTCCACTTGAAACAAACACCGTATCCGATAAGGCTACACTTATCAGTCTTGCCAATACTCAGAATGTGATCCAACTTCTTTGTACCATTATTAAGCATCCTCAAATTCTTTTGAGTTTCTTCAAGCTGCACTTTAGCTTGTAATGCTTCTTCTCCCTTCTCTGTTGCATATTTCTCTGCTTCAACGACTTTAGCCTCTAACTCAAGCTTCTCCTTAATCAAAACTGAATTATCATCGACTACCTTAAGCCAATGTGCATACAACTTCTCATAACTCTTACCAAGTTCTTCATAACTCATATCCTCTCCATCACTATCACTATCAGATTCATGTTCAGATGTAGTTGCAGGTTTTGTTGCAGATTCAGAGGCAGTTGCAGATACTAATGCAGACGCTGATTTAGAACTATCTTCAAAAGTTGTAAACGCCACAAAATTCTTCAGTTCTTCTTCTTCATCTGAATTAGTTTCAGAATCACTAGTAACAACATTCATAGCCTTCTTCTTATGCTTTTGTAGATTGGCACATTCAGACCGTACATGACCATATCCTTTGCATTCAAAACATTGAACATTCTTTGATGAAGTCTTCATCTCTTCACCCATTCTACTTTTCTTCTCTTCGCCCTTACGCTTCAGAAATTTAGCAAATTGTCTTGATAACATAGCCATTGAATCTTCACAAGATGATACCTTAAGAGCTACTCCAATGTCAACTTCCTTCTTTATTGCTTCCTTAACTTGATCATCTTTCTTCTTTACTCCTTCAGCTTCATATAATTTGCTTAATTCAAAAGCCTTTAGAATCCCAACAAACTCATCAAAAGCCATCTAATCTAAATTATGAGCTTCTTCAACTGCAGAAATTTTTGACTCAAATTTTGCAGGAACAGATCGCTTCAGTTTCTTCACAAGCATTTTGTCTTTGTACTGCTTTCCAAGAGCAAAAGGTTCATTAGATATATCACATAACTTAGCATTGAACTCAGCCACAATTTCGTTTTCTTCCATCCTTAGATTCTCAAATTGTGATGCCAACATATCCATCTTTGTTCTCTTAACACTAGAAGTACCCTCAAACATATTCTCCAATGACTTCCATGCTTTCTGAGCTGATACACATTGAGAAATTAACTTGAAGTGGCTTGAATCAATAGCATTGTAAATCGCTGTCTTGGCTGTCGAATTACAACTGATAGCTTTTTCTCTCCAGCAGTCCACTTATCCCTAGGCTTAAGACTCTCAACCCCTTTCTCATCCACAACTTTAGGAGGCTCCCAACCAAGCTCAATCGAATTCCAGCAATCTTCATCAAGGTTACTAATAAACGCTTGCATACGAACCTTCCAATACCCGTAATTCGTTGAATCAAGCAACGGTGGTCTTGACATAGACGTGCCTTCTTTGTATGAATTCATCACAACTGATTCAAAGCTTTGCCTTACTTCCTGAGCTACCCTCACCCTTGATCTACCCGAAACTAGAATAAATCTCTATTGAGAACCCGCTCTGATACCACTTGTAAATGCGGATGAGGCAATAATAAAGTGCATAAAGTAAATAACACAAGAAATTTGTTAACGAGGTTCGGTTTTTCCTACTCCCTGGGACCACGTCCAGATTTCGATTCCACTAGAACAAGAAAGCAAATACAACCTATTCGCAAACGCGTAAATCAAGCAAAACCCTCTTAATTCACCGCTTCGTTCTATAACATGAAATCTTAAGGATAAATCTCTACCCTTAACTAAACTCACACCGAGTCTAGATTCAAACCAAGATAACCTAACCTTGGGCTAAACTCCCCCTGAGCCTAGACTTCAGATCTTCAACTCTCTTGAGCAACCTTCACACACACGTCACACCAACGAACAAAGAAGCTTGAACAACACAAGCACCAAACCGCGAAACCAAGCCGCACACAATGAGAAAGCTCTTTAAGGTTTTTATCTTTATCTTTCAGCTCTCTTGCTTCTTTAGGACGTGCCCAACACCTCCTTACATATCCATCAAGTCTTCCTAATCACCATAGGAGAATATTTCCAAATTCCGTAAGAAAATGATTTTTTCCTTTTTGCTATTTTCTTTTTCGTTGTAAAACTCCAATTTAATCAACCCAATAAATAGTAGTTTTCCTCTTCAATTCATTCTCAAACCGTCTTTCAATATTGCCTTTTTAAATTTTTTAGAAACTTCTCACGCACATAAAACAACAACAATCATGTATCACGTTTTGATTCACACATACACTACTTCAGCATCTTCGTTATATGGTATGTATCCGTTTTGTTTGTGTTTTAATTAATTTTTGTCTTAGTTTGCATGGATTGTTAAATTTATGTTAACTACGCTAAAGTATTTATAAATTATAGGTCAACAAATAATGCATCTTTTATTTAATGAAAAATCAGATTTTTATTTTTGTTATTTTTTGTCACGTGAAAGAAAAAATAATATATTGAAGAAGATAACTCATATGTCAGGCATACGGTTTGCCACGTGAAAAAACACAAATCTCATCACTTTCATTAGAACACAACTCAAAAATTAATATGGCTGACAACATTGCCAAAAAAAAAAAACACTCAACAATGGCTGACAACAAAACGGTGTGTTTTGGTCTTCTTGGTTGCATCAAATACGCATCAAAGATCGTCAGAACAGTAACACAATCCTCAAACGCCGTCATCATTGCCATCAGTGATCCATCTCTCGAAACCGCAAAAACATTCGCCGCCGCCAACAATTTATCGCCGGAGAACGTCACTATATACGGAAGCTACCAAGAACTGCTCAACGATGCAAACGTCGACGCAGTCTACTTGGCGATGCCGGTAACGCAGCGAGGGAAATGGGCAGTGACAGCGGCGGAGAAGAAGAAGCATGTTTTTGTTGAGAAACCACCGGCTCAAGACGCGACGGAGCTGGACAAGATTTTGGACGCGTGTGAATGTAACGGTGTTCAGTTTATGGACGGTACGGTTTGGTTGCATCATCAACGGACGGCTAAGATTAAAGAAACGATGTTTGATTCTGGATTGCTTGGAGATGTTCGCCACGTAAGCACTTTGTTCTTTTAATCAATATATTGCAAATTGGTACAAAATAATATTTTACTTTTATATAAAATGCTTAATTAATCACTAATCCTCAAAGTGTGACAAAATAATTTTATATATTGTAGATGTATAGTACAATGACAACTCCGGTATCAGAGCAACTGACTAAAGAAGCTATGGGTTTAGCCGGAGCTATTGGAGAGCTTGGGTACCCCATAGGTGCAGTTCTATGGGCTATGTCTTACCAAATGCCAATATTTGTCAGGGCTCTTCCCTCCTCTGTTTGCACAAACTCAACTGGGACTATCATGTCCTGCTCTGCCTCCCTTCAGTTTGGTACAACCGCAACCGCAATCGTCCATTGCTCTTTCCTCTCTCAACTTTCGACTGACCTAGCTATCTCAGGTTCTTACTTCTTAGTTCTTACCATAGCCTTTATAATTATAATTTAGAAATCCAGCCTTGAATTGAATCAAATCCAAGCCAAGAGGAATAATATTGCATCTAACAAAAATAAAAGATCTATAATAATTTTTTTGTTACATTCATTAGAAAAACGTATACCAAGCCAAACCAAAATAATGATACGTAAAATACTAATGATCTTTGTAACAACACCATATGTCGAAATGTACCATGCCAGGGTCAAAAGGTTCGTTTCAGATGAATGACTATGTGATACCTTACAAGGAGGACACAGCTTGGTTCGAGTACACAAGTGGTGCTAAGTTCGTGGACATGCACATTGGTTGGAACGTAATGCCAAAGAGGGTTACCTTTGATTGTGGCGGAACTGGGGAGTCTCAAGAAGCAATGATGCTGAGAGAGTTCACGCGGCTTGTTGAAGGAATCAAGCGGGGAGAATCAGAGGCTGATCGTAGGTGGCCAGAGATCAGTAGGAAGACACAGTTGGTGGTTGATGCTGTGAAGAAATCTGTTGATATAGGTTGTGAAGTGGTTCATCTGTAAATGGTGTCTAGAACTTCTAGTTAGATTATAATATTTATATTAGTGCCATATATAGACCCATTTAAATATGTTATATATGGTAGCTAACTTTTAAAACTCGAAAATGCTATGTCTATGTACTTCATGATTTTATTTGATACTCCATAATAACTTTATCTTCACTCTCGTCAACTATAATTTTAACATTTCATATGACAAGACGAGCACGGGGTGTATAATTCTTTTCTAATCTAGCAAGATAGCCTGAAGATGGCTTCATGTTGGTTCCATCATATATTCGTATATATGTTAAAGTGGTAATCACATGAAGATGCAGATTCGCATTGGCAGATCGATGAAGATGACTATATATACTCAAATCTGAGATATGTTAGGCCAATATAGAAGTAGATATGTTACCTTCTTTGTCATTTTCATGGAACCATAAGAAATTGGCAGCTCATCCAATTCATCACCCTTCTAATCTCTCTTTTTCTTTTTCCCTTGGCCATCATTTGTCTCAAGAACTGGTTCTTTCTTTCCAACTTGGTTCTTGTCCGAATCCCTAATTTCCTCTTCTGATTCTGAATCGCATATCTCGTCTTCACCTTTCTCCCTTAATTCATCGACTAAATCAATTCTCTCTTTGAAGATGTATCCAGTTCTCTCCTTAGTATTTTCTGTAAATACGTTTGATGACCCTCTCTTAGAAGATTTTTTTTGCGACAATGGTACGCTCTCATGAGGAGAACAGTAAATCTCGAGAAAGTAAGCACACAGAAGAACAAAATCTCTTCAAATGGTATCGACAACGATGATGGCACAAAAGGAGAAAATTTTCATTAGGTTTACACGACCTGTAAAAGATCTGCGTGTCTTTTTTACCCGATCCGTTTTTCTTTTTCCTAAAACACTGTGACATTCCTCGTAAATAAGTCTAAAGTTCAAGGATTTTTTCCAAACTCAGTGGCAGGTCAATAAAACGAACTCAAACCCTCGCCTGAAACACTACTTGGATACTATAGGGTGTTGGGAAGCCGCTTACTCTTCTATGAGTTTCACATTTCGACATCGAGAGCAAAATTAATGACCTGATAAACTAGCAAAACAGGCAATTGTCAGCCTGAATGATTTTGTATCATTCATGCCCGTTTTTCTTACAATCTTTTGAAAAAAATGATACAGATATTTATCGTTAATAAAGCTATTAGATGGAAAAAAATACATATGTTTCCAAAGCGTTTCTATTTCTTAAATATTTTAAAAAATTGTTTCTTGTTTTAGAAACGTTTCGCTTTTGTATACTCGTTTCCCTTTCTATTCAACCTAGTTTGTAGTTACTATCAAAGAAAGAAAAAAAATGGTCAAAAACCATTTAGGCGATTTTTTTTATACATGCTATGAGAAGTTATATTCATATTGTACCAAATAAGTAAACATATCCCAAATATTGTGAAGGAATGTAAACATCTCCCAAATATTGTGAAAGAATGTAAACTATTAATCCAAATAAGAATTTGAAATTTGTCAAAAATAAAACAAAATAAAGTTTATTAATGTTTATCATAAAAAGTTTAGATAATTACTTTCACAAAACGTTGAGGTGAAAAAAAAAATAGTGGTGGTTGTTGTATAATTGAGTGATCAGGTTTTATGTAATAGAGAGTCTAGCTAGCCCTCGGACACGAACAAGAACAAAGAGTTTTACTACTTTAGTCTTAATAGGTAATAATCATGAAAAACAAAAATCTACACTTTGCTTGTATATGTCACAACCTAATGAATAGATAATTTAAGTTTACTTATGATTCTTTAATAAATCTGGAAGATCATGCTATGTTACGAATTAGTAGGTTAAAATGACCGGACTCGTTTTTTTAAAATATATTATTAAATTAGTGATTACATACTCACTAAAATCCTAACCCCAATTAACATACATGAAAATAACCAATAACATTAAATCAGAAACTCCAACCGAAACAATAACCAATAACCAATGAATTCAATACCAATAGCCAACAAATTCATAAAACAATAAGATAGCATCCTAAACAACCGTTTTAGACCACTACATTCCATTCAAGCAATCTAACAACATCATAGAACAAACAACCAAGCCTTTAGAACATCCTCTTCTTCATTGCCTTAATTTCACGATCACACTTTGCTTTTACCTCTACCACAAACACAAATTGAGATGCATGAATATTGTCATAAACACTCAGTGAGCCAATCCTCCCATTTACTGGGCAATACACACAAGAAACTGAGAATCCAATGTTTAACAATCAACAAACAAACCAGGAAAACAAGTATCAGCCGCCTGCTGAAAAAGTTGGTGTCAACCAACACTGCCTCTCCTTGGTATCGACCAAAATTGCCTCTCAGTGTCGGTCGATACTGCTCTTCGGTGTCGACCAACACTGTCTCTCAGTGTCGACCGACACCTTTCCTACACCCGAAAACCCTAGCACCAACACATGGCCAAGTCCTCGTGCCGTCAACATCTTGGTGTCGACCGACACCCACCTGGTGTCGGTGACACCGAGTTCGCAGACGCGATCTGCTCAAAGTCGAGAGTCGAATCTCCGACATCCACCTCCTCCAGTGCGACCAATGCTCTCCCAAAAGCCAAAGGAAGCCGTAGGAACCATGATACAGTCACAACAAGCAAGAAAACAACCACAACAAACATATAAACAAGCAAACAAAGGAATCTCAGGCTTAGATCAGTCATGGTCATGCACTCACCTTTGCAACAAGAGGATTCTGACCAAAACAATTGAACACAGTCTCCTAGAAAGCTTCTATCTCGTTCATAGCACCAGCTCCTCAGTCCCACGAACAGATCTCCCAAGGAACAGCACAAAAGCTTCAAGGAAAGGGGTTTAGAACTTCTCTGGAACTTTTGGGAATCGGTAAAAGGTTAAAAGAGGCGACAAATACGTTTTCCATAAAACTTCGACTTATCCCTTAAATACCTTAGTTTAGAAATTTAACTTAAACCAAACCAAACTAAATCGACTATTAAAAACAAACCGGTCGAACCGGAAATTGTTGGTGTTGACCGACATTCTCTTTGGTGTTGATCAACACTCATACCTAAAACCAACAACTCAGTTCGTGGATGTTACATAGGTACATAGAAAAATGTAAAGGTACATCATGAAAACCATTTCTTTCTTCTTCGCTTTTGACGGATAGTAGTTTTTGCAACGACTGTACGTGAGACTTCGCTTCCCAGCATGATTCTCAGCCAAACAATATTACATAGCCCACTAAGACTTGTGTTGCATGCAACAAAAAAAAAACTTGTGTTGCCTGAAGGAAACTTCATGTTGATTGTGGTAATCACATGCAGGTTCGCATAGGCAATGAAGGTGGGACTATATACTCAAATCTGAGATATGTTAGGTCAGTATAAGTATGTGGAGTTAAGATTTAGTTTGTTTTCATTACATCATCACTGGGACTCTAATGGTGTCATTAAAATTTCACGTACTGTAGACTGATTTTGTAGTTTTGTGCACTGAGTTTGCAAATACTCTTTTTGTCTAGGTTTTCTTTTCAGTAATTGTTTGTATAAATAACTAAAACCCATAAAATGTCATTATATATGCTCTTAATCTCGAGACATTTAGGAAACTACAATGTCCGATTTAAAATAGAAAATATAAAAATATATGTTTATATCTTTTGAAAATAATAAAATAGAATATTGAACATATGTCAAAATAAAATGGGTATGCTGAGAAATATCACAATTTCATTAATTATATTGTTTCCAATATTTTACAAATTGATTTCTTCTTATTTGACCAGAAAACAGATTTTATTTTGTACATTATAAGGAATATATCCCTAAATTGTTGATTTCTTTCTATTTGTTTTATTTCTAATGTAATAGACTAATAGTGGAAAAATAAATTAAATCTAAATAAGAATTATAACAAATATAGCAAAAAATCTTAATTTTTTCACAGTTGTAAAGAATCCTTTATTAGGGTTTCATTGTAATAACAAAGAGCCACCCATTTATTTTTGTTGTTTATAAATATATACTTCTTATCTCTTCATAAGACAACATACGCCACACAACCTCTTAATCTCTCACATGTATTCACATCATTCTCTTATGATCTCTTTTAGTGTACAAATCAAATTATTGATCTCTTCTCCCTCTATCTCTCTCTCGAAACTTCTCCATTTCATTATCTATTCAAGTCATGAATATGCACCACTCTCATCAGATGCAAAAGGCTAACAGATCTTCATAGGTTCCGGACGACAGGATCAGTAAACGGACATATTCATAGATCCGGACGACATAATCCTAACGACTATGTCGTCAAGACATGTATATATATTATCTAAAACCGATCGAAGAGTGTATCGAAGCATATACCTTTTTTGTTTGTTTTTTCGAGTTTATTTTGTTTTCTTATGCCTTACATAAGTTAGTTTCAATATTGTTTTCGTTGCAGATATACGCTTTCTCTTCTGCGATATGTGAAACACTATCATAACCAACATGGGATCTCTTGCCGCTCTGATCATATCAACATCCCAGGTTTTTCTCTATATTTAAGGATGTTTTCAATATATTATCTGGTATTGATGATTGCATTGCATTTAGATTCGTAGAAGAATTTTATACACACACAATCTTGAAAGAAAAAACAATTTTATGTATAAAAAAATATGAAAACCTTGGATAACTCGAGGTAAACATAAATCTCAGATAATCCAATATGTAAAAAAAAAAGAAAAAAAAAGTATATGAACACTTTTTTCATAATATCTGTAAATGCCATCAAAACACTATATATATACACTAAATTTCAAACATAAGCATTATACACTAAATTTCAAACATAAGCATTAATTTATAGCTATGTGATTAGGTTTTATATGGTTTTACAAATGTATGTGGATGTATTTTTCTTTGTTAATTAAGTTAACCATAATGAATGTATAACAAAGTTAACGTTTTATCTAATATAATAGATTTATCTACTTTGTTTATACAACTTTTACTTTATGACTATACATTCGTTATGGTTACATACACTGTAACTTACCTATAAATCTATTATTCTTGTAGATAAAACCATGCAGTCTTTTAAAAAAAAAATTAGATCTTACGAAAATTCCTACGAAATTTATGGTTCCATCTTTCTATGAAATTCTTACGAAAATTGTTTTGTAGGAAATGAGTAGGAATTATCCTACGAAATTCCTACCAAAACTTATTTCCTTTGGGCTGTTACTTCTAATATTTTTCGTAGAAAATTGATAGGAAATAGATGTTTTCTCCCTTTTTCCTTCAATATTTGTGGTAGGAAATTGAATGTTTTCTTGTAGTGGATAGCTCACATGAGTGCTACAGCTTGAATGTTTTAACCTCCGTAGGAAATTGAATGTTTTAACCTCAGCACAACTGTCTTTGTAAGTTACAAAAAAAAAACAAGAGAATCCGAATGAAGGTACCAAATAAATACAAAAATGTAAATACAAAAATGGTTGTGTCGTTCTTATTCTTTGCACCCCTATAATGGACCTCTGCACTAAAATAGATATATAATTTGATCACCTATCACTTATTCTCAAAAATATGTCCTGATTATGGTATAGAATGAGCTGACAGTTGTATTCTTTCAAAAATCAGGTTAACAGGGATAGACTTAAAAAGAGGTTTCATAGAAAACTATGAAAGATTGCTAGGGGCTCAGGACTGGCTTAATTAGATGTGCAATGCCACGTAATTCATACAACATTTGTGGTAGGCAAATTACGTAGTATGGCTCTTCTAAATTGTTCTTGAGCTTCTAGCAATCTTTCATCTTCTATTCTAAAGTCGCTCCCTATTAACCGGATTATAAAAAAGAACACAACTGTCGGCTCCATAATATACTATAATCATGGAATATTTTGAAAATAAGTGAGATGTGATCAATTGTATATCTATTGTAAATTGGTCTATTATACAAGGCAAAGAATACGAAAGACACAACCATTTTGTATTTTTTAGGTAGGATTTTCTAGCAAGTCTGATATATCTATATTTTGTCTCTGCTTAGCATATATTTATCATTCATTTAGTTAGGAAAACTCATTGGTTTGCATCATTTTTTAGTCTTTTCTATACATTTTGCATGTCTAGGTAGTTCTTGCATCATTCTTGCATCATTCTTGTATACATTGTGCATTTCGAAATATTTGAGGTATTTAGGAGACGTTGGAAGCGCATCTGATCGACCACGCACTCCAGAGGTCCGACCAAGCCACTCTCACTCGCCACACACTCCAGAGGTCCGACCGAGCCACTCTCACTCGCCACGCTCACCAGAGGTCCGACCGAGCCACTCTCAGGTCACCAGTCGAGCTGCACCAATCGAGCCAATCTCACAACACTCCCGGAATCGTCTCTCGAGCCAATCTCACAACATCCCGGAACCTTCTCTCGAGTCAATCTCACAACACTCTCGGCACCCTCTCTTGAGGCAATCTCACAACACTCCCGCAACCGTCTTTCGAGCCAGTCTCATCCGCTCGATCGAGCCACTCCGTTCGAGCCGTTCCACTCGAGTGGGATTTAGCTTTCGACATCTTCACCACAGTTGTAGATAATTGAGTCATCTTTCCAATGCCGTTTATTTCCAGCCAATCGGAGGTGTGTTTCAAGAGTTATCATCGTTTTAGTGGATGCGTATACACCTAGCTCGATCGAGCCACTTTTACCGACCACGCTTGAGCCACTTTCACTCACACCATTGGAGACACTTTCATATACCAATCGAGGACTGGACGCACACAGACTCGTTCATACATGTCAGGAAGACGTTCCGTCTTACACGCTTCAGGAGATTCCCAAACCGACTCTTCACCTTGTCGTTTTAAGTTTTAGAGATTTACATGTTTTTACTATAAATACGTTTTGTTAAGTCTTGGCTGGGGACATCTCATCTTTTATCTCGTTCTTTTCCTGAAGGTTTACCCTAGCCATCAAAAACGTTCTCAGACTTTGTATTCCAACACCTTTGAGTTTATTCAGTTTTCGCATTTGATTTCTTCTACAAAGTTGTTCATCTCATTTCTATCTATCTTATTATGTTTTGTTCAATGTTTTCTAGGTTTGCATCTGTGGTGATGATTTCCGGATCTGAGTAGTGTTAAGGTTCCCTTTTGGACTAGTGTTATAATTACTAGTTTCTATCTGATCAAATGGAACTAGATTCGAGACATTTCCACACCCAAAGGGTGTTTGATGAAATGTCTCACCAACTAGTGCCAGAGACTTACGTTTCTAGCCTAAGAGATTAGTTGTCTAGGATGTTTGTTGACGTGAATGAACTTGTTTGTCATGCCTGCTCGACCATGTTTCTCTAGCGAGAGCTAGGTATGGAAGTTGTTGAGTCTGAGTAGCTTTTGCCAAGAGATTGGATTAGCTAAGAAGTGATGTTCATTGTTTAGGGATGGTTTTCTTGTGGCATGTTAAACACTTTATAGACTAGGATACTCCACCAACATCAATTACTCCCATCCTTAGGACTTCTTTCTTCCTGATTTTTATTGCATTTCTGAGACTGTTTCGTTTCTTGCTTTTTTAGTTCATGCTTAGATTCGTTTCTGATTTTTATCCATTTTCGCTTCTTGTCACACATTTTCGTTTCTAATTCTGTAGTTCATTTCCGTTTTTGTATTTTCGTCATTCTAGGATTGTTAGACAAACACTCTCTTTTTATATTGGCTTAACTTGTGATTTCTTGATTGCATCTTAATTTTTAGTAAAGTTTTTCAACTGGATTGACACCTTAAGTATTACAACTACATAAGGTTAATTGAACCTACTAAGATAGACACACAAAAAGCCTAGTATCAATTTGGCACTGTTGTCATTTGGGATTATCTTTGCTACATTTAAAATTTCAAGTTTTGCAAGATTAAGTTCTGTTACACTTGTCATTATGAGTACTAACTTGTTCCGGTTGTCTGCTTGTTTGTTTTGCATCTCAGGAACCTGTTGATTGCAAACTTGCATGCACACCAGATCAAGAGGACATCAGAATCTCCTTCTTGCTATCGACGACATCAATCGGTTACAAAGACCAAGACAAGCTCGTCATCTCACTGATCATCCTGCATTAGTCACTATGCAACAACCGAATGGACCAAATCCGAGACCGCGAAACATTGGTGCTGGGGATGCACCGAACACTCATACTCAACGTGCTGGAATCGTCCCTCCCGCCGTGCAGAACAACAACTTCGAGATCAAAAGTGGTCTGATCTCCATGATCCAAGGAAACAAGTTTCACGGTTTGCCTATGGAGGATCCATGATATGTTACGGTTTTGACTCACTTTGACCCTGTTTATTTGATAGTTTTGTAGTTGTTTGAGTCCTTTTCAGGTTATAATAAGAGGCTAGGAAGCTAAAAGCAAAGATTAGAACAGCAGGAGCAATCGGAGCAGAAAGGAGTTGAATTGGAGCAGAAAAGCTGATTTTAGACCCAGGAGCACATGCTCCCGATTTCCGAGCACATGCTCCTAACTCTACGGATTCATGACGACACGTGGCAAGCATCTAGGCGCCGATTCCCTGCCTAATTCCCCTTATTTTGGGCGATCCTTTGTGAGAGAAAGAGAGGATATCGATTTTTAATAGGAAGATTTGAATTTGGATTCTTTCCTTATTTTTCTCCACTTGTATGCTATTTAACCTAGGGTTTTTAGGGGACAGAATATACTCTTTCTTTTGGGTTTTTTGAGCGACGTTTTTGAGAGAGGGAGAAGAGCGGCTACCTTGTGAAGGATTCTCTGAACCCTTTTTATTTTGATGCTATTGAATTTCTCATCTATGTTGGCTATTCATTTATCTATGTCTGAGTAGTTCTCTTTGCTAGATTAGGGGGTTTCAAAGGGGTTTCATGGGTTAGCAACAGAACACAAATAGGGCTTTATATAATCGATTGTCTTCACTATTGTTAGACTTAATGCTTAGGTTGATTTGATCACCCAATCTATGATTCTAGGTTTATCTATTCATCAAAAGTGTAATAGGTTGCTAGAAAAGACATTAGTGGGCAAATTATCCTAGACCTGCGAAAGTTGATGTGTAGGTGATTTGTGAACTTATCATTCCTGTTCTTTAATGCTTGTCTGCGATTCTGGGCTCAAACGACAGTTTAGGGTTTATGGACCGCCGAGCATGTGCTCCGGATGTCTGAGCACGTGCTCCGCGTTTCCGCACAGAATCGATCAGATAGAGTTATTGATACCACGACAGTGGATCAGTTTATATTTATGTTTGAGTTCTAGACTGGTACTTAATCTATGCCCTGAATAGTTGTTTAGTTGCTATCTCTGAAATTCCCGAGAATTACCCCTGATCTAGTGTTTTGCTTATTGCCTTTTTATACCGTTTTAATCGCGTTACTGTTACCAAACAAACCCAACTTTGAATTGTCTTAGCTTGAAATTGAACCAATAGAACCATAGAGTAAAACTTGGTCTTCGTGGGATTCGACCCCTAAGTACTACTTCTTTGCTGTGCACTTGCAGTAGGAAAATAGGGTTTAAAACTCTGTGTATCAAGTTTTTGGCGCCGTTGCCGGGGACCAAATTTTTACCTTTGGTTTTCGGCGAAATTACTAGACTAAGACCTTACTGATTTGTCTTTCTGCTTCTTCTTTGCGTGTGTTTCAGGTGCATGTCAAGAAGATCTACAAGAAGAAACAACACCGAAGAACTAGTTGCTTTGTCAGCCGCAGAGCTCTCTTTGGCAGAAAGAACAAACCGCAAGAACAGAAAGTTTCAATCCGTCAACATGGGTGACAACAGAAACAATGAGGATATGGCTGCCGAGTTGCAGCAACTTCGACAACAGTTGGGGCAGTTGCTCCGTGCTCAACACGAAAGAGCCGCGCCGCCGCAACCGTCCATTGGGGACAAGGACAACCCGCATGTGTTCTACACCAACCGAGCGGCGATTGTTCGTCCCGCCATCCCGAGACAAGATTTTGAGATCAAGCCGCAGATGATCTCTCTAGTGAAGCAGCACCTATTTCACGGTCTCCCAGC
>NC_025700.1:12328100-12436919 GCF_000633955.1 Camelina sativa
AGAAAAGAGCGATTGGGCCAGGTAAGTTTAATGAATTTCAGGCCCAGACCGATTTCAGTAATTTTTGAGACTAGATTGCTTTATTATCCACCACGTCGGAGGCGCCGCCTTGCCCGTTCGGAGAGCGAGAGCCCAGACAATTCCGACGCCTGATCACGGTTACACACACCATCATTGTCCTATCCGCCTTATTTTCTTTTCATTTTTGTTGTTATCTTTATTTTTCTTCTTGTCTAGGTCTCTTTTTGGCTTATTTTCACACCGGAGACGGTGTGAAGTAAGTCCGGGGGAGGGTCACCTATGACCTTTGTTTTCTTTATTTTTCTTTTTATTGAGTCAGTTTGTCATGTGAGTCGAACCAAAACTTGTGGGAATTAGGACCGAAATCTGTGATGTTTTTAACCATTTGTGAGTTTGACCGTTTTTCCTAGTGACCATTGTTGCAGAACTAAGAGTACAGAGACGAGCTAATACCTCTTCACATTCGGACCCTTCTCCTGGCCAGAAAAGCTTCATCCCATTAAGGTTTCACCGGAAAGACTTAGACTCTACTTTATTGGAACCTAACCGGATTTAAATTCTTCTCGTTTTGGGCATTAGGATAGGGAACGTGTCACATATTCAGGACTTCTTATTCATTTTGCCAATCTTGCTGATCCTGAATAGCTAGCTCATTTTAAGTTAGTACCCACCCCGAGCCTAACCTCCTTTCAAACCACTTGCACTTGTATTTTTGTTTTCTCATTCTGTGCAGCTATGTGCAAAACGGTCGGGGAGAGCAGGACTGACACAATCTCTAACTCGCTCTTGCTGGAGAACCAAAGAGGAAAGAGCCGGACGGACAGAGCACGTGCTCCAACCCAGCGAGCACCTGCTCCGAAATTATATACATCCGAGTCCGCGAGTTGTTTTGAGCAGAGAGAGAGCCTAGGATACGGTCCACATGCTCCAGGGGCAATATCAGAAGAAGATCCCCCATCATCCTTCATATGTCTAAAAAAAAAAAAAAAGCGTTTAAGGATGATGGAAAGGGACCAGAGCTAGTGTTACACACCCCCGAGCATGCGTTGTACCCTGAGGAGAAAAGAGAGGCTGAGTTTGAGAAGATAAGAAGAGGAGAGTGATTAGAGGTTGTGGACATCAATGAGTCCACTCTCCCTTACCATTTTGTGCGATATCCTGCATCTCTTTCGAAGTAATGGTAACCCCTAAACACTCTATAGCTCCACCATTAAAACAGCCTTTTATCTACCAAGCCTCGATTTCACTAGCTTAATGCCCTTAATGAGAAGCTCACGCCAATTTTAATTGAATGTAAAGAGTCTTTGTCTGGAAAGTGATCTTTTTCTGGGTTTGATTGCCAATTATGGTTCTGGTTTTGGAGATGTTTGCTGGAGAAGTTTTTGGTGAGAATCGGTATAGCTTGTTCTAACACATGTGGTCTGCAGGTCATGGTCTACTAACGGTTTCTGAGATTTTTGCGAGTTCCCACCTTGGCTCTCTTGGCGCTTGGTTTGAGTTTGTTTGAGGACAAACAAAGATCTAAGTCCGGGGGAGTTGATATGTTACGGTTTTGACTCACTTTGACCCCGTTTATTTGATAGTTTTGTAGTTGTTTGAGTCCTTTTCAGGTTATAATAAGAGGCTAGGAAGCTAAAAGCAAGGATTGGAACAGCAGGAGCAATCGGAGCAGAAAGGAGTTGAATTGGAGCAGAAAAGCTGATTTTAGACCCAGGAGCACATGCTCCCGATTTCCGAGCACATGCTCCCAACTCTACGGTTTCATGACGACACGTGGCAAGCATCTAGGCGCCGATTCCCTGCCTAATTCCCCTTATTTTAGGCGATCCTTTGTGAGAGAAAGAGGGCTGAGATCGCTTTTTAATAGGAAGATTTGAATTTGGATTCTTTCCTTATTTTTCTCTACTTGTATGCTATTTAACCTAGGGTTTTTAGGAGAGAAAATATACTTTTTCTTTTGTTTTTGAGCGACGTTTTTGTGAGAGGGAGAAGAGCGGCTACCTTGTGAAGCATTCTCTGAACCCTTTTTATTTTTATGTCATTGAATTTCTCATCTTTTGCTATGATTCATTTCTCTATGTCTGAGTAGTTTTCTTTGCTAGATTAGGGGTTTCAAAAGGGGTTTCATGGGTTAGCAACAGAACACAAATAGGGCTTTATATAATCGATTGTCTTCACTATTGTTAGACTTAATGCTTAGGTTGATTTGATCACCCAATCTATGATTCTAGGTTTATCTATTCATCAAAAGTGTAATAGGTTGCTAGAAAAGACATTAGTGGGCAAATTATCCTAGACCTGCGAAAGTTGATGTGTAGGTGATTTGTGAACTTATCATTCCTGTTCTTTAATGCTTGTCTGCGATTCTGGGCTCAAACGACAGTTTAGGGTTTATGGACCGCCGAGCATGTGCTCCGGATGTCTGAGCACGTGCTCCGCGTTTCCGCACAGAATCGATCAGATAGAGTTATTGATACCACGACAGTGGATCAGTTTATATTTATGTTTGAGTTCTAGACTGGTACTTAATCTATGCCCTGAATAGTTGTTTAGTTGCTATCTCTGAAATTCCCGAGAATTACCCCTGATCTAGTGTTTTGCTTATTGCCTTTTTATACCGTTTTAATCGCGTTACTGTTACCAAACAAACCCAACTTTGAATTGTCTTAGCTTGAAATTGAACCAATAGAACCATAGAGTAAAACTTGGTCTTCGTGGGATTCGACCCCTAAGTACTACTTCTTTGCTGTGCACTTGCAGTAGGAAAATAGGGTTTAAAACTCTGTGTGTTATCAATCCACTCGACCACTTGGATGAATTCGAACGTCTGTCCAGTCTCACCAAGATCAACAGCGTGAGTGAGGATGATTTCAAGTTGTGAATCTTCCCATTCTCCCTAGGAGACAAAGCTCACCAATGGGAGAAAAACCTCCCCAAGGGATCCATCAACACTTGGGATGACTGCAAGAAGGCATTCTTGGCAAAGTTCTTCTCCAATGCCAGAACTGCACGTCTCAGGAATGACATCTCTGGTTTTACTCAGAAGAGGTCTGAATCATTCTGTGAAGCCTGGGAGCGTTTCAAGGGTTACCAGAGCCAGTGTCCTCACCATGGGTTCAGCAATGAGTCACTGCTGAGCACTGTATACCATGGTGTACTTCCAAAATTCCGCACGCTGCTTGACACTACCTCTAACGGAAATTTCCTGAACAAAGAAGTGGATGAGGGATGGCAACTCGTTGAGAATCTCGCCCAGTCTGACGGCAATTACAATGAAGATTATGACCGCACAGTTCGAGGTGACCCCAGTTCTGAGGACAGTTCGAGGTGACACCAGTTCTGAGGAAAGGAGCGTCCACTACATATCTGAGGATGACCATTTCCAAGTTCCAGATGGGTAGGGTGACCCTTTCCAAGTTCCAGATAAACTATTTCCAGAATCGAGGTGGTTACACCAAAGGTTTCAACCAATACAAGGCAAACCAAAATTTGTNATTTGTCTTACAGAAGTAACAACGTTGCTAATCCGCAAGATCAGGTGTACCCCCCACAACAACAACATCAAGGTCAACAAAAACCTTTTGTTCCTTACAATCAGGGATTCGCGCCTAAGCAACAATTCCAGCATGGTTATCCGGCTTCCTCAGGACCCCCACCAGGATTTCCGCCTCCACCGATTCCACCTACGCAAGCTCCTGACCAAGAAATGAAGCAAATGATGCAACAACTTCTTCAGGGTCAAGCTAGCGGTTCTATAGATACTGCTAAGAGGTTTGCCGACCTTAGTTAGAGGATGGAATGTTCATACAATGATCTAAACATCAAATTTGAAGCTTTGAATTCGAAGATCAAGTATATGGAAGGCAAATCCGCTTCTACTTCTGCACCAAAGCCTGGCCAATTCCCAGGGAAAGCTGTTCAAAACCCTAAGGAGTTTGCCAATACGCTGAGAAGTGGGAAAACATTGCCTCCCAAACAAGGAGTACCTGACGTCACTGAGGACAGTGAGGAATTAGATGGGGAGGATATTGTTCAAGATGAAGCTCAGATCAAGGATCCAGTCGAAGCAGTCAAAGATCCAATCGAGCCAGTGAAGCAGTCCGAGCATGAACCAGTTAAGGAACCTATCGTCTCTAATGATAAACCTGCGAGGTTCATCCCTCCACCATACAAGCCTCCTCTACCATTTCCAGTGAGGTTCAAGAAGCAACTTACTGAGAAATACAAAGCTCTGTTTGAAAACCAAGTCAAGGAGATTGAGTTGAGGATGCCATTGCTGGATGCATTCGCACTTGTTCCTCACTACCATATATTCCTCAAGGACTTGGTAATGGAGAGATCAAAAGAGGTTCAAGGCATGGTGGTACTGAGCCTCGAATGCAGTGCAATCATTTAGAAGAAGATTGTACCTAAGAAGCTCAAGGATCCTGGATCATTCACTCTCCCTTGCTCCCTCGGACCTATGTATTTTAATAGGTGGCTTTGCGATCTTGGCGCTTCACTTAATCTGATGTCACTCTCTGTTGCTACGAAGTTGGGTTTCACAAGGTTCAAGGGTTACGACATCTCTCTCATCCTTGCAGATAGATCAGTGAGACTACCAAATGGTATTTTAGAAGACTTACCCGTAGGGATTAGAGACGTAGAAGTGCCAACCGACTTTGTGGTTCTGGAGATGGATGAAAAACCAAAAGATCCTCTGATCTTAGGAAGACCGTTCCTGGCGACTGCTGGAGCCATCATTGATGTCAGAAATGGCAACATTGATTTAACTCTGGGCGACGACTTCACTATGAAGTTTGACATCAAGGATACCTTGAAGAAGCCAATGATAGGAGGACAAGTCTTCTACATTGAAGAGATGGATAAATTGGCTGATGAGTTTTTGGAGGAGTTAGCTGAGGAGGATCATCTCAAGACTGCTTTGACCAAGGGTGGAGAAGAAGGGTTCCTGCATGAGGAGACCACTTGTTACAAGAATCTGCTAGACTCCCACAGAGAAATGGATGGACCAGAGGAATTCGAGCAGCTATCTGACGCAGAGGAGGTATGTGCAGTTGAGACAGAGAGTTCAGAACGTGATATCTCCCACTCGACCAACGTCAAGACCCGACTCAAGACACAGACGTCCCGCTCGATCGTGATCACTCCAGACTCCTATGTTGATGACTGGTCGGAACTGAAAGTTCCAAAGGTAGAACTCAAAACTCTCCCTTTCGGACTCAGGTACGTTTTTCTGGGAACCAATTCTACTTATCCTGTCATAGTGAATGCTAGGTTGAGTGATGATGAATTGGGGTTGCTAGTAACTGAGCTTAAGAAGTATAGGAAGGCTATAGGTTATTCCTTAGATGATATCAAGGGAATCTCACCTAGTCTTTGCACACATAGGATCAATCTTGAAAATGAGTCTTATGCTAGCATTGAACCCCAAAGGAGATTGAATCCTAACCTAAAAGAAGTAGTAAAGAAATAAATCTTAAAACTGCTTGATGCTGGAGTTATATATCATATCTCTGATAGTACTTGGGTATCTCTAGTGCACTGTGTACCTAAAAAGGTGGGAATCACTGTTATCAAAAATGAAAAAAATGAGCTAAACCCAACTAGGACCATCGCAGGACATATGATGTGCGTTGATTATAGGAAGTTGAATGTTGTATCTAGGAAAGATCATTTTCCTCTTCCTTTCATTAATCGAATGTTGGAAAGACTAGCCAGTCATCCTTAGTACTGTTTCCTTGATGGGTATAGCGGATTCTTCCAAATCCCTATCCACCCAAATGATCAGGAAAAGACAACATTTACTTGTCCATATGGCACTTTTGCCTACAGACGCATGTCATTTGGTTTGTGCAACGCTCCTGCTGATATGTTACGGTTTTGACTCACTTTGACCCCGTTTATTTGATAGTTTTGTAGTTGTTTGAGTCCTTTTCAGGTTATAATAAGAGGCTAGGAAGCTAAAAGCAAGGATTGGAACAGTAGGAGCAATCAGAGCAGAAAGGAGTTGAATTGGAGCAGAAAAGCTGATTTTAGACCCAGGAGCACATGCTCCCGATTTCCGAGCACATGCTCCCAACTCTACGATTTCATGACGACATGTGGCAAGCATCTAGGCGCCGATTCCCTGCCTAATTCCCCTTATTTTAGGCGATCCTTTGTGAGAGAAAGAGGGCTGAGATCGCTTTTTAATAGGGAGATTTGAATTTGGAATCTGTCCTTATTTTTCCCTACTTGTATGCTATTTAACCTAGGGTTTTTAGGAGAGATAAATATACCTTTTCTTTTGTTTTTGAGCGACGCTTTTGTGAGAGGGAGAAGAGCGGCTACCTTGTGAAGCATTCTCTGAACCCTTTTTATTTTTATGTCATTGAATTTCTCATCTTTTGCTATGATTCATTTCTCTATGTCTGAGTAGTTTTCTTTGCTAGATTAGGGGTTTCAAAAGGGGTTTCATGGGTTAGCAACAGAACACAAATAGGGCTTTATATAATCGATTGTCTTCACTATTGTTAGACTTAATGCTTAGGTTGATTTGATCACCCAATCTATGATTCTAGGTTTATCTATTCATCAAAAGTGTAATAGGTTGCTAGAAAAGACATTAGTGGGCAAATTATCCTAGACCTGCGAAAGTTGATGTGTAGGTGATTTGTGAACTTATCATTCCTGTTCTTTAATGCTTGTCTGCGATTCTGGGCTCAAACGACAGTTTAGGGTTTATGGACCGCCGAGCATGTGCTCCGGATGTCTGAGCATGTGCTCCGCGTCTCCGCACAGAATCGATCAGATAGAGTTATTGATAGCACGACAATGGATCAGTTTATATTTATGTTTGAGTTCTGGACTGGTACTTAATCTATGCCCTGAATAGTTGTTTAGTTGCTATCTCTGAAATTCTCGAGAATTACCCCTGATCTAGTGTTTTGCTTATTGCCTTTTTATACCGTTTTAATCGCGTTACTGTTACCAAACAAACCCAACTTTGAATTGTCTTAGCTTGAAATTGAACCAATAGAACCATAGAGTAAAACTTGGTCTTCGTGGGATTCGACCCCTAAGTACTACTTCTTTGCTGTGCACTTGCAGTAGGAAAATAGGGTTTAAAACTCTGTGTATCAAGTTTTTGGCGCCGTTGCCGGGGACCAAATTTTTACCTTTGGTTTTCGGCGAAATTACTAGACTAAGACCTTACTGATTTGTCTTTCTGCTTCTTCTTTGCGTGTGTTTCAGGTGCATGTCAAGAAGATCTACAAGAAGAAACAACACCGAAGAACTAGTTGCTTTGTCAGCCGCAGAGCTCTCTTTGGCAGAAAGAACAAACCGCAAGAACAGAAAGTTTCAATCCGTCAACATGGGTGACAACAGAAACAATGAGGATATGGCTGCCGAGTTGCAGCAACTTCGACAACAGTTGGGGCAGTTGCTCCGTGCTCAACACGAAAGAGCCGCGCCGCCACAACCGTCCATTGGGGACAAGGACAACCCGCATGTGTTCTACACCAACCGAGCGGCGATTGTTCCTCCCACCATCCCGAGACAAGATTTTGAGATCAAGCCACAGATGATCTCTCTAGTGAAGCAGCACCTATTTCACGGTCTCCCAGCTGAGATTCCGATGGACCACATCGAGAATTTTGAGGAGATATGTAGCACCACTGGTTCAAATGGGATACCGCCAGACTTTCTGAAGTGCAAGCTCTTTCCCTTCTCTCTTGCGGATAGAGCTTCACGTTGGCTGAAGTCATTGCCACCTGGGTCTCTGACATCATGGGAACAGTGTAGGTCTGCGTTTCTGGACCATTTCTACACCAAGGCTAAGACCGCTGCCCTGAGGAACAAGATTTCATCGTTCCAACAGCACACTGGAGAAGCCTTCTGCGAGGCTTGGGAGAGGTACAAAGAGTACCGTAGAGAGTGTCCGCACCATGGATTCAGTGATGAACAGATTCTGGGCATTTTCTATGATGGAGTTAACTGGGACTACAGAAACGCTCTCAACTCGGCCAGCAATGGGGATTTTATGACAAAGTCTAAGGAAGGAGCATATCAGTTGATTGAGAACCTAGCTGCAAGCTCCAGCAACAAGGCTCCTGAGTATGACAGGTCCGTGAAGGTCAACAGTGTCGATACGCAAAAGATTGACGAGTTGACAGCCAAGGTGAACCTTTTTCTGAAGGGGAGCCAGAAAACTGTCCATTTTGTCGATGAGACCAGAGACATGCCGCTAGCTCAGGAGATTCNCACAGACTGCTGAAGCTGTGAAAAGAACTCCTGGGACTCTGCCCGGAAAAGGGGAAGCAAACCCGCGAAACGAGTATGTCAATGCGATTGAGCTAAGGGGAGGAAAGAAGTTACCCCCTAGAGAAGCACCATCCGCTAAGCTTGACAAGGGCAAGGGTATTGCTGAAGAATACCTTCCTCAACATGCTGTTGAGACTCCACCGTTGATTCAAAAAGAAGCCGAAGCATCTGGCGAGCATGTGCTCCCATCGAGCGAGCACGTGCTCCCGACTCCCGATCAGACCGTTCCTACTGAGCTACCTCCTGCACGCGTGTTCATCCCTAGGGTTCCTTACCCTGTTTCTCCTAAGAAATCTCGCAAGGATTTGGAGGATGCAAAGTGCAAGGAGATGTTGAGAGAATTGACGGTAAAACTACCCCTAGCTGATGTTGTTCAGATGATACCTGCTTTGAAGAGATATGTGAAGGGGTTAGTTTCTGGGAGAGTGTCAGAGGAAGAGAACGTGATGATGGTTTCAAGAGAGTGCAGTGCTGTGCTGCAAAACAAAGTGCTAAAGAAGAGAGATGATCCAGGGCGATTTGTCTTATCCGTGAGAATCGGTAAAACGATTTTTGCAAACTCCCTCTGTGATCTAGGTTCCAGTGTGAACCTTATGCCATATTCAGTGGCTAAAAGGCTGGGATACACGAAGTTCAAGTCTACACGGATTTCGTTAGTATTCGCGGATAGATCCACCAAGCGCCCCATAGGAGTGTTGGAGGATTTACATGTCCAGATAGGGGACACGCTTATACCAGCAGACTTTGTGGTTCTGGAACTTGAAGAAGAACCACGTGACCCCCAGATATTAGGTAGATCATTCTTATGCACAGCTGGTGCGATTATAGATGTGCAAGGGGGAGCGATCGATCTCCAGCTGGGGGATATGATCGCAAGGTTTGAGATGAATAAGCTGCTCAAGAAACCTATGATAGATGGTCAGACTTTTGTGGTTGATGATGGTTCAGAGGTTGCACATGAGGTTACCGATGAAGTTCTCACTCTCGACCCGTTGGAGGTTGCCTTGACAAAGGCAGAGGGTAAGTATGGATTCTTGAATGAGGAAGCTGATGGTTTTACACGCATTTTGGATGCAGGTACACGGTTCCAGCAACTGGTAGCTTACGCCAGCCTAGACGATGAGAACCAATCAGGGGAGGAATCCGCCGAGGGAGCACCTGCTCCGGATTCCGGAGCACATGCTCCGGTAAAGTCAGCGGACGGTCCTTGGAGCGAGTTAAGAGCTCCAAAGGTAGAGCTAAAACCACTTCCAGCCGGGCTAAGGTACGCGTTCCTAGGTCCTAACTCTACATACCCCGTGATAGTGAACTCTGAACTAAACAATGTAGAGACCGCTTTGCTCCTTTGTGAACTTAGGAAGTATAGAAATGCTCTAGGGTATTCACTAGATGACATCCCAGGAATCTCACCAGATCTTTGCATGCATAGGATACATCTAGAAGATGAATCAATGACTTCGGTAGAACATCAGAGGAGGTTGAACCCGAATCTAAAGGATGTTGTTAAGAAAGAGATAATGAAACTTCTAGATGCGGGTGTAATTTATGCTATTTCTGATAGTTCCTGGATTAGTCCAGTTCATGTAGTCCCTAAGAAAGGTGGAATTACAGTGGTTAAGAATGATAAGGATGAGTTGATTCCTACTAGGACAGTTACGGGACATCGCATGTGCATAGACTATAGAAAACTTAATGCTGCGACCCGTAAGAATCATTTTCCTTTGCCGTTTATTGATCAAATGCTTGAGAGATTGGCTAACCATCCTTACTACTGTTTCTTAGATGGCTATTCAGGTTTCTTTCAGATCCCAATCCATCCCGACGATCAAGAGAAGACCACATTCACATGTCCTTACGGCACCTTTGCTTACCGCAGAATGCCGTTTGGCTTGTGCAATGCACCAGCGACCTTCCAACGATGCATGATGTCCATTTTCACTGACCTGATTGAGGATATAATGGAAGTTTTCATGGACGATTTCTCCGTCTATGGGAGCTCCTTTTCCGTTTGTTTGTCTAATTTGTGCAGGGTGTTGCAGCGGTGTGAAGACAAACATCTGGTGCTGAATTGGGAGAAATGCCACTTCATGGTCAGAGATGGGATAGTGCTGGGACACAAGATTTCTGAAAAGGGGATTGAGGTTGACAAAGCCAAGGTTGAGGTGATGATGAGTTTACAACCGCCTAATTCGGTAAAAGGGATCCGCAGTTTCCTTGGCCACGCCGGTTTCTACAGACGGTTCATTAAGGATTTCTCCAAGATAGCAAGACCACTTACCCAGCTGTTGTGTAAGGAAGTGAAGTTTGATTTCGATTCTGCTTGCTTGGAAGCGTTTCACACGATCAAGGGAGCCTTGGTTAGCGCTCCAATTGTACAACCGCCAGATTGGGACCTTCTCTTTGAGATCATGACTGATGCGAGTGACTATGCCGTGGGAGCGGTTCTGGGACAGAGAAAAGACAAGAAGCTGCATGTGATATACTATGCCAGCCGCACCTTGGATGAGGCTCAGTGCAAGTACGCTACAACCGAGAAAGAACTTTTAGCGGTTGTGTTTGCTTTTGAGAAGTTCCGATCATACCTTGTTGGTTCCAAAGTGGTTGTTCACACTGATCATGCAGCATTGAGGTATCTACTGACCAAGAAGGATGCAAAACCAAGGCTACTCCGTTGGATTTTGTTGCTTCAAGAGTTTGACTTGGAGATTAAAGACAAGAAGGGTATTGAGAACGGAGTTGCAGATCACTTGTCAAGAATGAGGATAGAAGAAGAGCTACCCTTGGATGATAGCCTTCCTGAAGAACATGTTTACTCGATCGGCATCTTTGATCCCGCCGAGCACATGCTCCGCCTGGGAGCACATGCTCCGAAAACCCCGTGCAAGGCAATCGATACCAACAAACAGCCGAGTTTTCCTTGGTTTGGAGAGTATGCAAACTACCTAGAAGCAGAGAAAGAACCTACTGAATTTGTGGGGAACAAGAAGAAGAAGTTCCTAAAAGACATAAGGCGGTATTTTTGGGATGAGCCTTACCTCTATAGGCATTGCTCGGATGGTGTTTTCAGGAGGTGTGTGACTGAGGAGGAGGTTCCTGGAGTCTTGTTTCATTGCCATAGCTCACCCTATGCTGGACACTTTGCTACATTCAAAACCGTGTCCAAAGCTCTTCAAGCGGGTTATTGGTGGCCTACCATGTTCAGAGATGCGCAGCGGTTCGTGTCTACTTGCGACGCATGTCAGAAACAAGGGAACATCAGCAGGAGGAATGAAATGCCTCAGAATTTCATCTTGGAGGTTGAGGTATTTGATGTTTGGGGAATTGACTTCATGGGACCTTTCCCGAACTCATTCGGCAATGAGTACATATTGGTGGCTGTCGATTACGTGTCCAAGTGGGTAGAAGCTTTGGCCAGCCCCAATAATGATGCAAAGACCGTGCTCAAGATGTTCAAGTCGGTTATTTTCCCACGGTTTGGTGTCCCACGGGTAGTCATTAGCGATGGTGGATCGCATTTCATTAACAAGGTCTTTGAGAGTCTTCTCAAGAAGAATGGAGTGAGGCACAAGGTCGCCACCCCCTACCACCCACAAACAAGCGGCCAAGTTGAGATCTCTAACCGGGAGATTAAGAGCATTTTGCAAAAAACAGTGAACACAACAAGGAAGGATTGGTCTCAGAAGCTAGATGAGGCTCTATGGGCTTATAGAACCGCCTACAAAACACCCCTGGGGACTACACCGTTTCACTTGGTGTATGGTAAGGCGTGTCACCTTCCTGTTGAGCTAGAGTACAAGGCTGCTTGGGCAGTGAAAATGCTGAACTTTGACACTAAGAGCGCCCATGAAAGGAGGAAGATGCAACTGCATGAGCTAGAGGAGATTAGGCACCTCGCCTATGAAAACTCAAAACTCTACAAGGAGCGTACCAAAGCCTACCATGACAAGCGGATCCTCACTAGTACCTTTGCTCCTAATGATCAAGTATTGTTGTTCAACTCTAGGCTGAAACTGTTTCCCGGAAAGCTAAGATCACGATGGTCCGGACCCTTCACCATCAAGGAGATTAGACCATATGGGGCTGTTGTGTTGCTGGACACAAAAGGAGGAGAATTTGTGGTGAATGGACAGAGGCTGAAGCCATATCTTGCCGCCTCTGAGCACGAAAGGGGTGAAACCTTCGCCCTAGGCGACCCTCCTATTGCCTAAGGAGCTTTCGAGTCAAGCTAATGACTTAAAACAAGCGCTGGGTGGGAGGCAACCCACCAGGTATATATTGCTGAGTTTTTCTTTTTCTTTTTAGGATTTGTTTCTTCTCTTTTCGGTTTCAGGAATGTTGGAAGAAGACGCGGAGCACATGCTCGCAGGACGCGCGCAACCCGATGCAGGTACGTTCAATGCAATTCTTTGGCTCAGGCCCACCAGGCTCACTAGCCTACCAACTCGCAAAACCCTCCTCTCTTCTTCTTCTCCTTCTTCTTATTGTCTAGGTCTCTCTTTGGCTTATTTTCACACCGGAGACGGTGTGAAGTAAGTCCGGGGGAGGGTCACCTATGACATTTGTTTTCTTTATTTTTCTTTTTATTGAGTCAGTTTGTCATGTAAGTCGAACCAAAATTTGTGGGAATTAGGACCGAAATCTGTAATGTTTTTAACCATTTGTGAGTTTGACCGTTTTTCCTAGTGACCATTGTTGCAGAACTAAGAGTACAGAGACGAGCTAATACCTCTTCACATTCGGACCCTTCTCCTGGCCAGAAAAGCTTCATCCCATTAAGGTTTCACCGGAAAGACTTAGACTCTACTTTATTGGAACCTAACCGGATTTAAATTCTTCTCGTTTTGGGCATTAGGATAGGGAACGTGTCACATATTCAGGACTTCTTATTCATTTTGCCAATCTTGCTGATCCTGAATAGCTAGCTCATTTTAAGTTAGTACCCACCCCGAGCCTAACCTCCTTTCAAACCACTTGCACTTGTATTTTTGTTTTCTCATTCTGTGCAGCTATGTGCAAAACGGTCGGGGAGAGCAGGACTGACACAATCTCTAACTCGCTCTTGCTGGAGAACCAAAGAGGAAAAAGCCGGACGGACAGAGCACGTGCTCCAACCCAGCGAGCACCTGCTCCGAAATTTTATAAATCCGAGTCCGCGAGTTGTTTTGAGCAGAGAGAGAGCGTAGGATACGGTCCGCATGCTCCTGGGGTAATATCAGAAGAAGATCCCCCNAGAAGAAGATCCCCCATCATCCTTCATATGTTCAAAAAAAAAAATAAAAAAAAAAAACGTTTAAGGATGATGGAAAGGGACCAGAGCTAGTGTTACACATCCCCGAGCATGCGTTGTACCCTGAGGAGAAAAGAGAGGCTGAGTTTGAGAAGATAAGAAGAGGAGAGTGATTAGAGGTTGTGGACATCAATGAGTCCACTCTCCCTTACCATTTTGTGCGATATCCTGCATCTCTTTCGAAGTAATGGTAACCCCTAAACACTCTATAGCTCCACCATTAAAACAGCCTTTTATCTACCAAGCCTCGATTTCACTAGCTTAATGCCCTTAATGAGAAGCTCACGCCAATTTTAATTGAATGTAAAGAGTCTTTGTCTGGAAAGTGATCTTTTTCTGGGTTTGATTGCCAATTATGGTTCTGGTTTTGGAGATGTTTGCTGGAGAATTTTATCGGTATAGCTTGTTCTAACACATGTGGTCTGCAGGTCATGGTCTACTCACGGTTTCTGAGATTTTTGCGAGTTCCCACCTTGGCTCTCTTGGCGCTTGGTTTGAGTTTGTTTGAGGACAAACAAAGATCTAAGTCCGGGGGAGTTGATATGTTACGGTTTTGACTCACTTTGACCCCGTTTATTTGATAGTTTTGTAGTTGTTTGAGTCCTTTTCAGGTTATAATAAGAGGCTAGGAAGCTAAAAGCAAGGATTGGAACAGCAGGAGCAATCGGAGCAGAAAGGAGTTGAATTGGAGCAGAAAAGCTGATTTTAGACCCAGGAGCACATGCTCCCGATTTCCGAGCACATGCTCCCAACTCTACGGTTTCATGACGACACGTGGCAAGCATCTAGGCGCCGATTCCCTGCCTAATTCCCCTTATTTTAGGCGATCCTTTGTGAGAGAAAGAGGGCTGAGATCGCTTTTTAATAGGGAGATTTGAATTTGGAATCTTTCCTTATTTTTCTCTACTTGTATGCTATTTAACCTAGGGTTTTAGGAGAGAGATACTTACCTTTTCTTTTGGTTTTTGGGGGAGCGACGTTTTGTGAGGGAGAGGAAGAGCGGCTACGTTAGAGAAGCGATTCTGAACCCTTGTGATTTTTATATTTTTATGCTATTGAATTTCTCATCTATGTTGGCTATTCATTTCTCTATGTCTGAGTAGTTTTCTTTGCTAGATTAGGGGTTTCAAAAGGGGTTTCATGGGTTAGCAACAGAACACAAATAGGGCTTTATATAATCGATTGTCTTCACTATTGTTAGACTTAATGCTTAGGTTGATTTGATCACCCAATCTATGATTCTAGGTTTATCTATTCATCAAAAGTGTAATAGGTTGCTAGAAAAGACATTAGTGGGCAAATTATCCTAGACCTGCGAAAGTTGATGTGTAGGTGATTTGTGAACTTATCATTCCTGTTATTTAATGCTTGTCTGCGATTCTGGGCTCAAACGACAGTTTAGGGTTTATGGACCGCCGAGCATGTGCTCCGGATGTCTGAGCATGTACTCCGCGTCTCCGCACAGAATCGATCAGATAGAGTTATTGATACCACGACAGTGGATCAGTTTATATTTATGTTTGAGTTCTGGACTGGTACTTAATCTATGCCCTGAATAGTTGTTTAGTTGTTATCTCTGAAATTCCCGAGAATTACCCCTGATCTAGTGTTTTGCTTATTGCCTTTTTATACCGTTTTAATCGCGTTACTGTTCCCAAACAAACCCAACTTTGAATTGTCTTAGCTTGAAATTGAACCAATAGAACCATAGAGTAAAACTTGGTCTTCGTGGGATTCGACCCCAAAGTACTACTTCTTTGTTGTGCACTTGGAGTAGGAAAATAGGGTTTAAAACCCTGTGTATCACCTGCCACCTTTCACGGGTGCATGACATCGATTTTCTCGGATTTGATTGAGGAGTCAGTGGAAGTGTTTATTGACGACTTCTCTGTATATGGTTCCAGTTTCTCCTCCTGTTTGTTAAATCTGTACAGTTTATTGAAGGGGTGTGAGGAGATGAATCTGGTGCTGAACTGGGAGAAGTGCCATTTCATGGTTGAAGAATGGATCGTTCTGGGACACAAGATTTCTGATAAAGGAATTAAGGTTGATAAAGCTAAGATTGAGGTCATGGTTCAGCTTCAACCGCCTAAGACAGTGAAGGACATCAGAAGCTTTCTGGGACATGCTCGGTTTTACAGGACATTCATTAAGGACTTCTCAAAAATTGCAAGACCTTTGACGAGGTTGTTGTGCAAGGAGGTTGAGTTCTAATTTGATGCAGCATGATTGGAAGCTTTCAACAAGATCAAGGAGGCCTTGGTTTCGGCACCCATAGTACAAGCTCCGAATTGGGATCATCCATTTGAGTTTATGTGTGACGCTTCAGACTTCGCGGTTGGAGCTGTTCTGGGACAGCGTATTGACAAGAAGTTCCATGTCATCTACTACGCAAGTCGCACCTTCAACGAGACTCAAGGAAGGTATGCAACCGCAGAGAAGGAGCTCCTATCAGTTGTGTTAGCATTCGAAAAATTCAGGATTTACCTTGTGGGTTCGAAAGTCATAATGTATACCGACCATGCTGCTTTGAGACACATCTATTCAAAGAAGGATACCAAGCCGAGACTGTTGAGATGGATTCTGCTACTTCAGGAGTTTGACATGGAGATAGTTGACAAGAACGGCATAGAAAACGGAGTTGCAGATCACTTGTCAAGAATGAGGATTGAAGATGTTGTTCTAATTGATGACTTAATGCATGAGGAACAACTTCTGGTCGCCCAGGTTTGTGAGCAGATGCATGACACAGAGCTTGACAACCTCAGAATCAGATGCATGGCGATCACTTCTAAGACTGCACCATGGTATGCAGGTGTCGTGAATTACAAGGTCTGTGGAGAAGTTCCTGATGACATGGATCTTTACAGGAAGAAGAAGCTTTTCAGAGAGGTCAACCACTACTTCTAGGATGAACCCTATCTGTACAAGAGAGGTTCTGACGGTCTGTTTAGGAGATGCATAGCAGAAGGGGAAGTACAAGGAGTATTTGAGCATTGTCACGGCTCTACCTATGGAGGTCACTTTGCCACATTCAAGACAATTCAGAAGGTTCTTCAAGCAGTTCTCTGGTGGCCAACCTTGTTCAAAGATGTTCACAGCTTCATCACCAACTGTGATGCTTGTTAGAGGATGGGAAATATCACAAGGAGGAACAAGATGCCCCAGAATCCGATCCTGGAAGTAGAGATATTTGATGTTTGGGGCATAGATTTCATGGGACCTTTCAACCCTCCATCAAATGGTAATGTTTATATTCTGGTGGCAGTTGATTATGTTTCTAAATGGGTCGAAGCCATTGCAAGTCCCACTAATGATCACAAGGTTGTTCTGAAGCTGTTTAAAAGTATAATTTTCCAAGGTATGGGATACCCAGAGCAGTGATCAGTGATGGTGGAGCATGCTGAGAAAGTATGGGGTTAAGCACAAGGTATCTACTGCGTATCACCCTCAGACCAGTGGACAGGTTGAAGTCTCACATAAGCAAATCAAGGGTATGTTATCAAGGATTGTCGGGGTTTCGAAGAAAGATTGGTCTGTCAAGCTGGACGAGACACTCTGGACGTACAGAACAGTGTACAAGACGCCAATAGGTAGAACACCATTTCAGTTGGTATATGGTAAAGCATGTCACCTCCCTGTGGAGGTTGAGTACAAGGCGCTTTAGGCTATCAAGCTGCTGAACTTGGATATTGACATAGCTCAGGCTAAGAGGACTCTTGATCTACATGAATTGGAAGAAATCAGACTTGATGCCTATGAGAGCTCAAAGAGATATAAAGAAAGAACCAAAAATTTTCATGATAAGAAAATTGTTGTCAAGGAGCTCAAGGCTGGAGATCAGGTTCTGTTTTTCAACTCCAAACTTAAGTTATTTCCTCGAAAGCTTAAGTCTAGGTGGTCTGGACCTTTTGTCATCAAGGAATTTCTTCCATTTAGAGCCATCACTCTTCTAAACAAGGATGGTAGCGAGCTCACTGTAAATGGTCAAAGAGTCAAGAAATATTTAGCTGATCAAGTCCGACCAGAGGGGTCTTCAAAGCTCCTCTATGAACCCCAAAAGGCATAAAAAGCTGAAAAGTCAAGCTAGGGACTTTAAACAAGCTCACTTGGGAGGAAGTCCTAACGGTATCACTCTAAATTTGTTTTTTTTTTTTAGGATCCTTGTGTTTTTAATTTTTGTTTTTGTTTTTCTAGTGTTCAGGAATTTACAGATGGGAGTCTAAGCAACAGAAAAAAATGCAGTTAAACGAGTAGGTTTATAGTAAAGTCTAGTATGATGAGTTTTACAGAAGAGATTGAGGATATTAAAAAAAAGAGGAGAAGAAAAAAATATAAGAGAGAAGCAGAATCAAGAGTGTGTCGGTCTCATGGGGAACAGAAGAAAATACAGAGTGAGAATCTTTATCACACCCCATACCCCACTTATGTCCTATTCTAACCAACCTATTCTACCCACGTGAATCCTCACCCCCACTCTCTTCTTTTCCCACGTGAACCCTCCCATCATCTCAACTCATATCTCTCCTGCTCCCTCTCTTAAGACATATCAAACCACTCACCATCACCTTTTTGTCACCTCACCTCACCACCATCCCTATCATCACACTCCTCCTCCTCCTCTTTTTAAACAAGTTCTCATCTCTCCTTTTTCCTCTCACCCAACGAAATTTACTCTACTTCATCACTCTTTCATTCTCAGTCTCTCCCACCAACCACACCAAACACTCATCCCTCACTCTATCTGCCTGACAACATCTTCGTTCTCTGGCAAAGCTGCAGACTCGACCGGTGAAGCTGCACATCACGCTCGAGCCAACTACTCCGTTCGAGTATGTCTCATCCCATACAATCGAGCCGTTTCCGCCATTCAACGTTGTCTTCTCTCGAACCGTCCACTCGATTTGCCGCCTGTTCCGAATCCAACGAAGCTTCGCTCGCTGCACTCGTCACGCACGCTCAACTATCTCTCTCGAATCAATCTTATAATCTCCCTCTCGCCACCCTGCAACGTTACCAGCTCGAGTCGTTCCTTGACCACTCTCCGTCATCACCGTTACGCTCGACTCGTCCGCCGTTTCATCCGTTCGAGCCATTTTCAAAAGCCCCGTTCGAGCCACTCTTCGGCGCCCCGCTCGAGCTACTGTCGAAATCCGATCGGGTCATCTCCGTGAAGCGTCGATCGAGCCATCACCGTGAAGAGTCAATTGAGCCACACCCACTTTCCCGGAATTGTTCCGTCCGAGCCATCGAAGCACTCCCGATCCAGCCGTCTTCAAGCAACAGCGCTAGAACCTCCACAACACCATCGCTCGATCCAGCTTACATCCCGTTCGAGCCGCCCTGCGAAGTCCTCCGCTTAAGCCATTCTCCCGGAACCAACGTTCTTCCCCGTCGACCCACACCTAATCCACTCAATCAGTTTATCCTCTCTTTGCTTCTTCAAGTTTTATTTGCTCTAGTTACTTGATCACTAACATATTAACGCTTCGCTTTGAGTTCACCATATCTCAGAGAAACAGAAAAGGTACTGAGCTTATATAGGAGATGAGAGAAGCATATGTTTGTGTTGGTGGAGAACGCTCGTCACCTAAGTCCATGGCCAAGCATTTTCTGAAAATGAAGAACAATGTTGACAAAGTCGTTGGGGGTTTAGCAGAGGCAGCGAGGTCAAGCAGACCAGACAAACCGCTCTCTAAGAGCAAGAGTCGTGGGAAGAGACCAGCACGAGCTTCAAATTCAAGGGAGGAAGGGAGTTATTATGAACAGGAGGAACTTGCGTTGCGCTCAGAATAGGCTCCCAGAAAATTGGTCAAACGGAAGAGCGCTGAGACAAAGCTAACTCCCAAGGAATACTACGAGCTGTTCCAGCAGTTGGAGTTCGATGGAAAAAGATACCCTCATGTTGAGACGATGCAGCAACTGGAGATTGCGGAAGATTTTCAGTATCTGTTTAGGCGGTGTCATCTGGAGAGAATAATGACCACACCCAAAAATGGATACAGGGAGGAGACAATTCAGTTCCTCTGTACTCTGGAGATGCACTTGCATGCGGATGAGCCGGGAATGATGTCTGATGGAGGTCTGAGCTACATTACATTTCGCGTTCACGGCCAATTCTACACTCTCACCATCAGAACCGTCAAAGAAATGTTTGGATTTCCCAGCGGAAAGGGGATTACGCTGCAGTTTGATCGGAATGCGATATTCGCACTCAGGACAATGATTGGGAGCACGCCCACATTCACTTCATCGAAGACAAAAGCGATGAACCTGCGATGCGTAGTGTTGCGTTACTTCCAAAAGGCGGTTTCCAATGCATTCTACGCCAAAGATATCAAGGGATATATGATGAACGGCGAGCTTGAGATGATTGATCTGGCACTCAAGGGACTTTCGATCACTGCCATGGATTGCACCGCGCTGCAGGGTGACATATCCAACACTTCCATCTCGCTCTACCTTATCAACTACATGATGTCATACAAGAATTGGGTCTCGAGGCTCAGCAGCAACCACACTGCCAGAGTGATATGCATGGGAGGCGTAGTGACTTGGTTTCTGGAGGCTGCTGGCGTTCCCCTACACTCTGAGTCGCACCCACCACGTTGGATAGACATCAGCAACTTGCGACAGATAAGCACTTTGGATTGGTGTTTGAGGCATGGACGGTTGCTCTAGAAGTTTGTGCATCCTGCGGTTGGTCCCTTGAGATCACTCCTCCCTTGCGTCGAGTTGACTACAATCTTAGGGGGTGAGCATATCGATTTCATTCCTCCCGCGGATACCCTATACAATTCTGAAGCTGAGGAGGAACATGTAAATGTTGCGGAAGCAGAAGCCGAGCCAATGGAGGAAGATACCGAGGAGTACCGCCCAGAGCAGTTCTAATTCTAGGAGTACTCAGACCCAAGAATGGCTAAGGGTTCAGAGCAGCTCATCAACACCTCAACCAGCTTCAGCTATGGGGGAAAGCCAGAGACAAGGCGCTCAGCAGCTTCACCAAAACTATCAAGAACTTCATGCATAAGTTTATCTGCTCGACTTCCACAACCGCCATCCCTAGGTCTATCCCCGAGGAAACCAGACCAATGCCAGGACGTCCTTCCGCGACCCTAGAGCGTACACCTTCTCTGATTCCCTCTCCAGCACATCAGTCTTCATATGTATCTTGGGAGCGTCAGCCTACACCCGTCCCTTCATGCCACTCGTCACATAAATCTAGGGAGAGAATGGGACAAGGTTTGAGTGGTTCCAGAGGCTCCTCCAGTCGTCGATCAGCGTATCGTTCTGCAGCACAAGCTGAGCAAGAGGTTGAGCAGCGAGATGAAGCTTAGGGTGATTATCAGGACATGCAGGAGGTTGAGCAGTAAGGTGATTATCAGCCTACAGATGTGGTAGTGTTATTCTCGGACCATGGTGAGTCTAGAGTCGACGACATGTAGTGCGACGAGCAGCCGAACACTTATCAGAACACGCAAGCGGTTGAGCAGCAAGTCGACCAACCAGCTGAGGCCACTCTCGCGGATCCAAAACAAGGTGAAGGACAGAGCCAGTATCACGCACCAACTCCTTGAGCGAGCACGGACTCCTTCTTCTACTAGTGAGGTACTCCGACCTTCCCTCTGTACATGTCATTTCATTCTCGCATTGTTTTTGTTATGATTCTCAAATCCTTCTACAAATTTTTCTTACACATGAGACTGTGTAATTTAAGTTTGGGGGAGGGTTTGAGATGATGTATCTGATGTTGTGTCTTGTGATTCTTATTTCAAATTTTTGCATCATATCATGTTTAAGTCTGTATCCATATATTTGCATAGAAAAACCAAACAAAAAATTTGAGAATTTTCTAAAACAATCTCCACAAAAACAGAGTGTTCATGTAGTTTAAACTTGCACATTAGGATTGAGTCTAGTGTTATTCATATAGGGTTGTTGCATTTAGCATAGGGGTTGATGATGATTGTAACCTTGTAAGAATGTTGGATTCAATAGGATAGGATCAAGGCCCTTGTTATTAGTTCTTTGATGCATGTTGATAGAACTTGAAAATGTAAGATTGAAGCATGTTTTGAATTGACATCACTCCCTATCTATCTGAACCTAATCCTGACTTGTAATTATTTTGTTATGCATTGAAGTTGAACTCATGGATACCATACACGTACTTGGATTGTCTTTCACATTTTTTTTTTACCACCCTTGTCAATCCAAGTAGCTGATTCCCATTTTTGGAACAGTTCCCCGCACCCTTAACCAACCGTTCTTTCAAATCAATTGTATTCTTGAGTGTCAGGCCTTTTCCGAGTTGAGCTTGTTAGAAAGTGTTAGGTTCTAACCGACAATAGTAGGGTCCTGTGTAGTTCTAGTTCACGTTATCCGGACTAGTAGGACTAGGTGAGAACTCGATTTTAGGTATTGTATATGGATTTGTGCAGAAAAGTGAAGAGTAAAAAGAAAGTAAATGGTAGAAAGTCTTTAGGAGGGGGATGCGTTTTTAAGGTTTACAAGTCTAGTAAAGGATTTGGGTTGAGCAAAATAATAAGTTATTGGTTCTGGGCATAAAATGAAAAAATTAGACAAAGAAAAGAAAGTAAAATGTTTAAGATGTCTAGAGTCCTTAGAAGAAAAGAAAAAGAACCTTACTGATAATAAAGATTTTCCAATCAACTAGACTGATAAGAAGTGAACTCCTCCTAAGACCAAGTGTAAAGAATGAAAGAATGGGTTTGAGATGAAGATTCTGATGAAGGGTAGAGATAGGACCAACTTCGGTTTGGAATGTTCTTTAGATAGACAGGGCGTTGCTCTTGTATGTATCAGTTGGTTTCAACTTTTAGCCTTCTCCTAAGCTCAACTCCCTTTTGTGAGAGAACCTTGTTCTGTATTGATAAAACCTTTTGAGAAGGAGACCATCTTTATCTCTGACCTTTTACCATAACCAAATGAGTCCAATGACATTGCATAGCTTGATTCATGGTTCTCTGTTAATAAATGTTAAAGGGGGTGATTGAAAGGAATGCATGTGTAGATTAAACAAATGAAATTCCTTCACCATGCATCATAGAACTAAAAACAAAGATGTTGATTCTAACTACTCTATTCAGCATGTTTTAGGTTCTGAGACCCCATCTTCACACCTCTCTTCCATACTTTATTCTTGATTGTTTGCTTGAGGGCAAGCAAAGAATAAGTTTGGGGGAGTTGATATGTCTATTTTTTCTATCCTTTGCATATATTTATCATTCATTTAGCTAGGATATCTCATTGGTTTGCATCATTTTCTAGTTCTTTTTATACACTTTGCATGTCTAGGTAGTTCTTGCATCATTCTTTCATACATTATGCATTTCGGAGTATTTCAGTTATTTAGGAGACGTTGGAAGCACATCTGATCGAGCCACGCACTCCAGAGGTCCGACCGAGCCACTCTCACTTGGCACACACCCCAAAGGTCCGACCGAGCCACTCTCAGGTCACCAGTTGAGCTGCACCAATCGAGCTAATCTCACAACACTCCCGAAACCGTCTCTCGAGCCAATCTCACAATACTCCTGGAACCGTCTCTCGAGCCAGTCTCATCCGCTCGATCGAGCCACTCTGTTCGAGCCGTTCCACTCGAGTGGGATTTAGATTTCGACGTCTTCACCAAAGTTGTAGCGAATTGAGTCATCTTTCCAATTCCGTTTATTTCAAGCCAATCAGAAGTGTGGTTCAAGAGTTATCATCGTTTTAGTGGATGCATATACACCTAGCTCGAGCCACTTTCACCGACCACGCTCGAGCCACTTTCACCGACCACGCTCGAGCCACTTTCACTCACACCATTCAAACCACTTTCATATACGAATCCAGGACTGGACGCACACCGACTCGTTCGCACATGTCAGGAAGACGTTCCGTCTTACACGCTTCAGGAGATTCCCAAACCGACTCTTCACCTTGTCGTTTTAAGTTTTAGGGATTTACATGTTGTTACTATAAATACGTTTTGTTAAGCCTTTGCTGGAGACATCTCATCTTTTATCTCGTTCTTTTCCTGAAGGTTTACCCTAGCCATCAAAAACGTTCTCAGACTTTGTATTCCAACACCTTTGAGTTTATTCAGTTTTCGCATTTGATTTCTTCTACAAAGTTGTTCATCTCATTTCTATCTATCTTATTATGTTTTGTTTAATGTTCTTTGGGTTTGCATCTGTGGTGATGATTTCCGGATCTGAGTAGTGTTAAGGTTCTTGGGGATGGGATAGACTAGGGGGAAGATCTTAGGATGTAGGGTGTTTAAGCTTTGATTTGTATGATTCCCTTCTGGACTAGTGTTAGAATTACTAGTTTCTCTCTGATCAATTGGAACTAGATTCGAGACATTTCCACACCCAAAAGGTGTTTGATGAAATGTCTGACCAATTAGTGCCAGAGACTTACGTTCCAAGCCTAAGAGATTAGTTGTCTAGGATGTTTTTTGATGTGAATGAACTTGTTTGTCATACCTGCTCGACCATGTTTCTCTAGCGAGAGCTAGGTATGGAAGTGGTTGAGTCTGAGTAGCTTTTGCCAAGAGATTGGATTAGCTAAGAAGTGATGTTCATTGTTTAGGGATGGTTTGCTTGTGGCATGTTAAACACTTTATAGACTAGGATACTCCACCGACATCAATTACTCCCATCCGTAGGACTTCTTTCTTCTTGATTTTTATTGCATTTCTGAGACTGTTTCGTTTCTTGCTTTTTAGTTCATGCTTAGATTTGTTTCTGAATTTTATCCATTTTCGCTTCTTGTCACACATTTTCGTTTCTAATTCTGTAGTTCATTTCCGTTTTTGCATTTTCGTCATTCTAGGATTGTTAGACAAACACTCTTTTTTATATTGGCTTAACTTGTGATTCCTTGATTGCATCTTAATTGTTAGTAAAGTTTCCCAACTGGATTGACACCTTAAGTATTACAACTGCATAAGGTTAATTGAACCTACTAGGATAGACACATAAAAAGCCTAGTATCAAAGACCCTCAAGGGGGTGTTGCTTGACACCATATTGTTTAGAGGTCGTCGATTTGGTTCATTCTCTGGTTTTGGTGCGGTATAGTGGTTTTGGATAAACCCTAAAATTTCCTATAAAATGGAGAACGCCCACTTCATGTTGGGGGTTCTTTTGGGGCAAGCCGTTTTCCTGCCCTTGAGAAGATAAGAGAGATTTTGGTATCTCTTGATTTTCGAGAGGTGAGGAGATGGTTTTGGGGATGAGAATGAAGGGGGAGTGGTGATTTTGTGGCGTGGAAGAAGAGGGGGAAGCACTGCTAGTGGTTAGGTGTTGCTCATTCCTCAGATTTTGTCCCTAATCCAAGGTAAGTGATTGATGTTAGGCTTATCTAGGATTTTGGGATGATTTTGGTGGATTGGTGTTTGGTAAGATCAATTGAGAAGAATCCATGGGTTGTTTTTATGGTTGTTGTCCTTGTGAATCTGTTGGGTATGTTCTTAATCGTGGGGGAAAAGAGTATTGGTCATCGAGTTAGGTTTTGGTGGTCGAGAGGCGCTTCAAATCAACTTCGGGTCGTGTTTCAGGTGTTGTATCGATCGACACCAGCACCAATATACGGACAACACGAACCGGTGCGAGATGCCTACTTCGGGACAACGTTTGGAGGATGAAACGAAGTCCGATTTGGCTGAAATTTGGTGGAGAGAGTTGTGGAGCTATAGGCTTCATATCCAACGGTGGGTTTGTGAATTAACGGTTGTTTTGTGATTTAATCAAGTGTTTTAATTATGGACAATGCTTCAAGAAGCGTTGCTGACTTAGTGAGGAGTCTAAAGACGAGGGTTGGTGTGAAAGTTTGGTGAATATCTTTCACAACAACTAAGAGCATCTCCACTGCACAAACAATGATTGTCTTCAACAATATTAAAAAAATATAACTTTAACAAAAAATACTTAGGTTCACTCCTAGGGTGAACCTTCTTATTCACTTCTTCTTTTTCAACCAATTATAATCTTCTATACATTATTTTATTTGAAAGAATAAATCAAAATTAAATTAAAAAGCAAAACTGATTAAGGAAACTAATTCTGTATAATTTTTATAAGGAAAGTTAAATATTGGTTTGGTTTAGATTTTACAATTATAGAATGAAATGATGTATCGGTTTGGGTTTACAAATAAGGTGATTAGAGTTTAGATTTTACAATTCAAACAAAATTATATGTCGGTTTGGGTTTACAAATGAAGTGGTTAGGGTTTAGATTTTACAATTAAAACGAAATTATATGTCGGTTTGGGTTTACAAATGAAGTGGTTAGGGTTTAGATTTTACTATTAAAACGAAATTATATGTCGGTTTGGGTTTACAAATGAGATTGTTAGGGTTTAGATTTTATAATTAGAATGAAATTATATGTCGGTTTGGGTTTACAAATGAGATTGTTAGGTTTAGATTTTACAATTAGAATGAAATTATATGTCGGTTTGGATTTACAAATGAGATGGTTAGTGTTTAGATTTTACAATTAGAATGAAATTATATATCGGTTTGGGTTTATAAATAAGCGGTTTAAGTTTTTAATTTTTCAGATTTTGTTTCCTTATTTTATAAGAAGGTAAATGAATAAGTTCTTAAATGCATTATGACATCTCAAATTTCATTGGCTAAAATAATGAAAAGTGAACAAAAAAGTTCATTTTAGGAGTGAACCCAAGAATATTAATAATTAAATAGAGAGAGTATTTTTAAACTAGAGACATCCTACTCAAAATGTCTTTAACAAGACATTAAACACATAGTGTCTTCAATGTAAAAGCACTTAACATTAAATTAAGAATTCTTTTTTTACATATCATATTTTATTTGTGGAAAGACACTCTGATTATATGAGGGAGGTAGATGGTCTAAGGAACTGGATAAACTTGACAAACAAAAAATATCCCATGAGAGTTGTTCTACGAGATTCTATGTCTAAGGTTTTCGGGTAGTATAAATATTACAGTTCTAGCCACGATCGCTTTATACACTCTAGGATATTGTGATAAGGTCGTAAACTTCGAAGTTACAAAAATAACTTTCGAAGTTACAAAATGAACTTAGAAGGTGAGTGTCCTTTGAATTCTCTTTGTTCTACACGATAATTGCCATTATTTTCTTCTTATTTTATCATCTTGCTTGTGCTCAAAGTAAACTAGAGCTTGGAAGGACTCTGTTTCCACTTTAGATCTCTTCTTAAGATTTCTACTTCTACGTTTTGGTATATATATTATTACTTATGAATCAATGTTACACAATATAAGAACGCTTAAACCAACTAAAATCAAATAAGGGTTTTAAACGCTAGGTGTTGAATCTTCGTCCGCTTAGTACCTTAACACTTTAACATTATACAGAAACTAAAGGGCCTTTACGAGATATTAAACACAGCTAGAAACTGTAATAACAAATCGATAGTGATAGTATAATGGTACTTAACATTAGATTCGGTTTAAATACATATCCCTGTGGCTTTATACACATTAGCAAACACTATAGTTGACTTTTTGTTTGGTCGATCAATCGATAGTGACCATATAATGATAACATATCAGAAATAGTTTGTGAAACTCTCACTGTGCATAATAGAGTTATGATGCTCATTGCAACCAAATTAAGAATCCAAATTCAAAAGAAAACAAAAAAAAAAGTAAAAGAAAAGAAAAGAAAACTCAAAGCTTCAAGGTTAGATCGGGAAGAGAAGTACTCTCCATATCCATCGCTTGTTTGACATCCAAGAAATCCATTTTTCTTTCACTTAGATTATCATTACCGGCTTCAGCGGCAACCGCACCGGTCCCTTGCCTGAAACTCCCTGGCCAAAGCATCTCGGCCTCGTCATCCTCAACGTAAAAAGGCATACAATTGCCAAAATACCCCTGGTTGAACCTGGCAATGTTTCTAATAATTGTCTCTGGTGTCTGCCTTGTAATACCACTGACATCATGGGACGAGGCGTGAGCTCGAATTCCCAATGTCCTAAAAGATGTCATATTCGCATTTCCGCTTCCGTGAAGTGGCAAACACGATAGAGCTGCTGCTGTGGCAGCAGCCGCGTAATTGCTATTGGATCCTCTCCCGGGAAAGACCCCAGCAAGACCCATACGCATAGCGCGTTTGGCAAGTGTTCTCTCGCGTTTGTGAGCGTTTTGATGACCACCAAGTGCCTGAGAGCTATAGAATTTCCTTTGGCAGTAGTTGCAAGAGAAGACTCTCTTCGAAACAGAAGGTTGTTGTTGCTGCTGCTGTTCTGGGTTGCTACTCTCGCTTGTGCTTGAAAGTGGCAATGTCAAAGACGATGATTCAAGATCCAAATTGTTGTTGTTGTTGAAAGAGAGGCTAAGATTAAGAGAGATGGGTTTGTTGTAATCTTCCCCAACCAGAGACAAGTTTGAGGCTACTTGGCTGCTGCTACTGTCCAATGAAGCTTCAATCTCGAGGTCTAAAATTGGTCTCATGATTTCTGGCAGAAACTGAGTGTGGTTTCTTTATATCCTTTTCTGCAATTATATTTTTTATTGAAGAGAGATTGTTAAAAATATTTAGGAAATCTATGAGAAATATATTGAAAGTAATAATTTTAAGAGATTGGATTGGTTCTGTGACTTCTGTCCAAACAAAGTCGATAATGAAAACAAAATATTCTTAACAATAATAATAATTATTTCAGAATTAAAGATAGTGGGGGAAACATTGGTGTGACCATAAATGGTCCTAACGAGTCAATGAGTAGACAACATCAGAAGTGCCAAATTTAGTACTGACACATCCATCCTTCAAACAGTCAACTCTAAACTGATTGAATCATCAAATTTTTCACTCAATAAAAATTGACTAATTTCCAAATAATTTTAGTTACTCTCGTCATCTACTTATTAAAAAAAACTTAAAACATGATACAAAACTCATTCTAATTAATTTACTTGATTTTGCTTTTGAAAACCCTAAAACAAAAACACTGAGAAATTAAAGGGACCAAAAAAAAAATATCTGACAGACAAAACACATACATACAAAGGAACAAACAAACAAACATATAACGTAAAGATCACCGACAGCAAAATCTCAGCTAACATACGAAGCAGATCTAAATAATTATTTCTCCTCGTAAACCATTTATTTATCTTGTTTTTTTATAGGGTATGGGTATCCAATGTTTTTGAGCAAAACGAAAAAGGAGGAATAAAGAAATTGAAACATCAGTTGATGACACATAAATGGCAAAAATATATGAGACCCACACCAACCAAATTTACAGCCATACTAATACATGTTGATCAATCAACAAAACTTGAATCTTGAGATAGATTTTGTTAATCCAAGAACATCGAAATTGAGATTCTTAGATTTCCAAGAAAACCAAGAGATTAAGAAGATAAGTAAAGAATGTTCATATACCTTAGTTAGGATGATGAGGAGACAAAGGCTTGGGATTTGAGACAAGAAGTGGAAGTTATGAACAGATTTGACTCAACCAAGGCTATTTTTGGGATTTAAAAAGAAAGAGACGAAGTGAGAGAGATGAGAGATATGAGAGAGAGAGAGTTAAAATGTGTATTGTGAGTGTTATGTTTGGTTTGGGAGCACAAAGAGGAGAGAGTGGATTGTGTATAGTGTGTTTTATTATGGGAAAAGCTAAGGTTGCTGTGAGTGGGAGTGGAGGGGACAATGGTGGGACGTCTCACAGTTAAGTCAGACCACTGTTTTTCTTTTTAAATATTTCTTCGGATAATTTTCTTTATTTTTTGGGAATTTTTTAAAAATATTCTATCATGTATGTGTGTGATGGTTTAAGGGTTGGTTTCATACTCAGGGTCCATAATAATTACTCTATTAATTAAAATTCTGTTAAAGGTTAAAGTTGGCAGTCAAGTGCGGCCAAATGAACCAGTTAGATGAGTCTTGCTTTATAGTATTATCGGATCTGAGTCCAAATGCAAGAGAAATAATTTACAATCTATTCACTCATCACAAATATTATCAAAAATTAAGTATCTAATTTAAAAAGATTACAAACCAAAAGTCTGGAGCTTTGTCTTGGTTTTTTGTGGGCAAAGCTTTCTAATTATGAAAATTGTTACAATCTGGTAATTTTCGAACCCAAATATATAAAAATCGTACCATGCTTAGAATTTATTGCGACTGCTCACACATTTACAAGATCTCATCAATTTTATAAAAAAATATATTAATTTTGTTTTATAAGATATTATAAATGAAAACACAAATCCATAAATTTTTGGAATGGGGGTTAACATTGATACTATGAACTACAAATAGCAGTTTCTCTATTAGATTTGTTTCTTTAGTGTAATTTTTTTTTGTTGTTTATCTTTTTTATGTTTTTTTTTTCGTTTCGACTATATAATCGTTTTTTGTTGGTTTATGTTACTAAATATATTAACTAATTTTGCAGTTCCTTATATGTTTCAAGTTTCAATTATATTTGGATATTAAAACAATAAATACAGAAAATTTTAAATAAAAAATAAATTAATTAATAAATTCCAAAAAAAACTCTTTTCTGCATATTCGATTGACTTCGCCCTAACCGTCATTACCGAGTCATCATTCGAGCATCCGATCCCTAGCGCAAGCGTAGCTATGGCTCGTTAGCGTCGGACTCTACCGTCGTTTTGTTGTTTCGGTTCTCTACTGTCAAATCCAAACTCATTTCGTCTCAAGGCGTTGTTCAAACCGCACTTCCAGTTTCCTCTCTGACGTTACTTCCACCGTGGCTGGTCTTCGTAATCCGCTTTAGCCAATCTCTTTTTCCTGGCAGTAGCCTCTCGTGATGTCTGAAACATCTGTCTGGTTTCTGATGGATCTGGTTTAGGTACTTCCTTTGATATTTTCTTCCTGCCGTACTCCATCTCCTCCATTCGTCTCTCTGCTATGCGGTTTGTCACAGGGTGTCCCGTCACCTCTGTTCCCGTCTTTGTCTTGTGGGTTTCATCGGATACTTCTTCGGTGTTTGCCCTTTTTTCTCGCTCCTCAATCTGTTTACCGTGTTTCCACCAACTGTAAACACATAACCGCTTGTAGACCTCCTTCTGACTAAGTCCGCAACATGATCAGAATCACAGAAACCATGCACATTAAAATTCTCTCCTTTGGTGAACGTCAGATTCAAATCTGTAGACCCTCTCAAATATCTTAGTAACCACTTCGTAGCTTCCCAATGAACTCCTCCAGGTTTACTCATAAACCTACTAAGTAATCCTACAGCATGGGCAATATCAAGTCTAGTTCCAATCATATCATACCTAACACTTCCTACTGCACTTGAATAGAGTGTTGTCTCAGTGTCAATACACTCACTATCATCTTGTATAGCTGACAACTTGAAATGAGCACCAATGGGAGTATCTACTTCTCTAGCATCTGTCATTCTAAACCTTTGTAGTACCGTTTCAAGATAACCAGACTGAGACAATCAAAGAGTACCTTTTTCCTGTCCCTCTAGATGTCCATACCAAGAATCCTGCTAGCTGGTCCCATATCCTTCATCTCAAAAGTATAACTCAAAACATCCTTGAGTCTTTTAACTTCTGTCATACTTTTTGCTGCTATTAGCATGTCATCAACATATAGCAACAAGTAGATATACTCATCCTGACTAAACTCCTTGACATAAACACAAGAATCATGCTCACTTCTCAAAAATTTCTGTTCCAGCATGAGTGCATTAAACTTCCGGTTCCATTGTCTTGGAGTCTGTTTCAAGCCATAAAGTGACTTTTTCAGTAAACACACTTGATCTTTATCAGAAACTATCTCAAAATCTTATGATTGCTCCATGTAAATCACTTCGTCCAGATCACCATGTAAAAATGCAGTCTTAACATCCATTTGCTCTAGTTCCATGTCTTCTTTAACAACTAATGACATTAAAATCCTGATCGAGACATGTTTCACTACTGGTGCAAAAACTTCATCATAATCAATCCCTTTCTTCTCATTGAACCCTCTTGCTACCAATCTGGCTTTAAACCTTTTTGATTCTACTCCAGGAATGCCAAGTTTAACTCTGTAAGTCCACCTGCAACCTATAACTGGTTGATCACTTGGCCTTTCAACTATATCCCATGTTCCACTCTTCTTTAAAGAGTACATTTCATCTCCCATACCTGCATTCCACGTATCCCAGTCTTTATTCAGTTTTGCTTCATAGTAACATTGAGGTTCTTCTGATTCAATCTCTTCTGATGCAACAAGTGCAAACGCAAACTAAGTATAATCCGACAACTTCTTAGGAGCCTTAGGAGCTCTACTATTTCTGTCTATGGCTAACTGGTAGTTCCTTAAGTCAATAGAATAAACCAACTGTTCTTCCTTACCATCTTCAGAATCAGAGTCTTCTAGTATTGTTTCCTCCAGTAGCTCCACCATCATTCGAACTTTCACAAATTCCTTAACACTTTTTAACAACCTTTATAAGCTCAGCTACAACCTTTTTCTCTTCTTCCTAAGACATTGTACCATGTTCAACCTCCATCTTAAAATTCTTGTAAACTAGATTCTCATTGAACATTATGTTTCTACTGATCACACACCTCTCTTCATCTAACAGCCAGACCTTATAGCCCTTAGTGCCCTGAGGATAACCCAAGAACACTCCTTTCAAAGCTTTTGGTTTTAACTTGCTTTGATCTTGATGGACGTAGGTTATAGATCCAAATCTCCTTAGATGCTTGTATCCTGGTTTCCGATTGAGCCAAAGTTCCTCAGGAACATTATGATCCGCAGTAGATGCAGGAGATCTGTTTACTAAGTATGCGACTGTTGCAGTAGCTTCTGCCCAGAATGATTCATCTAATCCTGATTCATCAAGCAAACACCAAACCTACTCCATGAATTGTCCTGTTCATCCTTTCAGCAACACCGTTCTGCTGTGGTGTGTACGTGCAAGTCCGATGTCTCTCGATGCCATTCCTCTTGCAATACTCATCAAACCTCTGATTGCAGAATTCTAAACTGTTATATGTCCTTAGCACCTTAACCTTCTTGTCAACCTGATTGTCCACTAACTCCTTCCACTCACAAAACTTGTCAAACGTTTCATCTTTGGTTCTGAGAAGTAGCAGCCAAACCTTTCTTGTCATATCATCTAGGATAGATAGAAAATATTGCTTACCAGAGAGTGAGGGGGTGACATTAGGTGAACCCCATAAATCAGCATGTACATATCCAAGTACATCTTCTGTAAGATGTTTACTAACATTGAAGCTCAACTTCTTTGATTTTCCCATTATGCAATGTTCACAAAACTCCAAATCCTCGATATCTTTCTTCTCTATTAGACATTTACCAGCTAGGATCTTCATACTATTTATACTCATGTGACATAGCCGACTGTGCCATAACTTGGTGTTATCACTGACCTTTCCCTCTGAGTTATAGTTCTCACCCGACACTGTGTGACCATCTAGAATGTAGAGACGGTTCACTAAGTTTCCTCGCAGTGTTGTCTTGTTGTTCTTGTGAAAACGTACCTTACCATCTCCACCTTCATGCTTGAATCCAAGCTGATCTAGAGCTCTAGTAGAAGTAAGATTTCTTCTCAAATTAGGCACATATCTCACATTCTTTAACATTCTAATAGGACCACCATGAGTGTTTATCTTTATGGTCCCACTTCCCTTTGACTCCACAGTGTGATCATCACCAAGTAGTATTTTAGTTGTTTCGTTTGGCTTGAATTCAGAATACCAATCCATCCTCGACGTCATATGATAAGTACACCCTAAGTCTATAACCCAAATTTCCTTCACTGATTGATCATGCGTAGTTAAAGCCTCTGAAAACACTAGCTTCTCAACAATGACTCTTGCTTCTCCCTGCCGGTCTCCTTCCAAATTTCTTTTCCTTGCATAGCAGTCTTTCTTGACATGTCCCTCCTTTTTACAGAGCCAACATGTCAAGCGAGTCTTAGAGTTAGATCTGCTCCTTGATTTCCCTTGACCGCCTTTCTGATTCCCTCGAGTTTGTGGTCTTCCTCTCTCATTAGTATAGAGAGCAGCTGAAACTGCTTTTACACTTTCTTTTAACTCAGACATCTCTCTTTCAAGAGACTTTGTAGATGACACCACATCTTGGACCGACAAGGTCTTGTTACCATACTTCAAGGTGTGCTTAAGCTGATCGTAAGTCACTGGCAGCGAATTCAAGATTAAGATGGCCTTAACCTCTTCTGTTACCTTTATCTCCAAATTACCAAGCTCTGCAACTATCCTCAGGAAATCATCAACATTCTGATCAATCGTTTTGATCTCATTCATCTTGAATGAATAGAACTTCAATTGCACATAGATCTTATTTGGTAACGACGTCTCCATATACAACTGATTTAACAAGGACCATAGCTCAGCAGCTGAAGTGCAGTGATTCACCTTTCGAAGAACCGTATCACTGATATGATTGATGATAATGTTCATCGCTTGTTCAGATTTCTCAATCTTGACTGGATCTGGCACTTCTTTGGTTTGCGATTGCTCCGCACCCGAGGACCCATCCACCACGGTTTGTTTGCTTTCCTCCTTTGTCAATGGCATTGTCTTCGTCAACGAGATGTAAGTTAGAACACTCTTTAGCCCAATAACACCGAGCTGAGCCATAATTTGTATCTTCCATAACGAGAAGTCGTTATCGCCATCGAATGCTTTGATCTCAACCCGCGTAGTTGTCGCCATCGCCAGATCCTCTGAAGGAACCTTGCTCTGATACCAATTGTTAGAAAACGATGGCTCTGAGTTTCAGATTAATCAATCGCTCCTTACCTCTAACCTCACTCAAAACAAGAATCCGCAAGAACCAAACGAAAGAAACAACGGACACACAAGATTGTTTACCCAATTCAACTAGATCGATGTGATCTAGCCTACATCTAGGGCAGGATCAATTTGGCAATTCACTATCTTAAAGCCAAGAATACAACCTGAGTAGAGCTCGTAACAATGGAGTCTCTCTTGTTTTTTTACAAATATCTGTAAGAAGAATGAATACGGATAAGATTGAAGAAGAGATTTTTTAGGTGTTATAACAATCCCCTAATGTAAACCCTCTTTCGCGAAAAGAAGGTTTCTTTGCTTCTTCCTTCCCGGTTCAATCAATTCCATCAAAATTGGATATTAATTCCTGTTAACCAACATGACTAAACCAGCCACTAAAATTGGATGAGACTTAATACTTTCAATAATTATAATTATAATTCAATAATTATAATTACAATTCAATAATTATAATTTGTGTTTTCACAAGAAATAACACAAGTACAACAAACAAACAATATAAAACTATAATCTAAATCAAACAAATTATAATATTATAATATTTTAAAATAATTAGTATTCATAAATATATAAATTTATATGTAGATTTATTAAACCATTACAATATTAAAAGTAAATAATGTCTAACAAAAATAACTTTTTAACATAAATATAACAATTGTTAAACCTAGTTAAGTAGTAATTTAGCACTTTATCAACTATACTTGTTAAACCGATTAGTCAAAACGTCTAGTTGATTGATTGATTGATTGTGAGATTGCGAGCCTAACCGGATTTACTAAACTAATGTCAAATCAATTACTCAGCTAGTTGCCATTATTGATCTAATGATGTTAATCTTGGAAAATCAAACACGTTCATTTTAACTAAAATTTTCCGATAGGATTCTTTTTTCTTACGAAAGTACATAAAAAGTAAACAGGAAAACTCACCATCTTTCTAATAATTAGTTTTTTTTCTTAAAGACTTGCGGTTTATTCTATAATCACAAATATTGAGATATTATAGGATTTGATTCCGACATGTTCGTTCCCTATTTGTTTCAGCCTTCAAGCCTTCAGGAAGCTTTAACTATTTTGCGGATTGGGGGTTTCTTTGGTTTGTTTGCTATGAAATATTTGGCCATTATCGATGGGATCTTGGAGCTGACAAGGAACATAGTTAAGCTTGGAGCTTACTCTTGATTTACTATTATCCCTATATTAGTAAAAGAGAAGTACAACTTCTCCTTATACCGAAAATGCCACTATAACTTAGTTTAGAATTTGAGTCATTAAAGGTAAATTAGTCTTTCATCATGTTTTGGGTCGGGTTAAATTTTTGAAATTACCCGAAATCTAGCAGTCGGATATTTCGCAGTCTGATTCTTAATGGGTTTGGCTTTTTAACCCATTTCGAGTTTTTAGAAAACTTAATCTTTTGAATAAAAACAAAATAAAGCTTATCTTTATTTCATTGCCATACCTAATTTACGCCGACAATTACAGACTTTAAAGTTACAAGATTCAATCCCAAGTCAAATTAGATTATAGAAATATCATTTAATTTTGGAGATATCAATTTCTATAGAATATTGTTCGATCCTATAATTTAGGAAACTAATAAACTAATTTAAATGGAAATTTTAATATCTTAACAATAAAATCTAAATCAATCAATATAAATCTTACTATAAACTTTAACAAAATTATCATATTTAATATATCAATAACTGATTTCCCAAATCGCAAAGATCTTTCTTTTGAAAGTGTTCTTAAAATATTTGAATGTAATTTTTCATTTGAATGACATTTATTAAATTTCCAAATCATAAATCTATTAAAAGTTCATCCTTAAATAATTGTGAACATTAAAGTCCAACACTAAAATATTCCCCCTAGCTGTCCTACAATCAAGCGATAAATGTATTTCTTTTCACAAATAATTTCTTAGATTAATATATTTACATTAAACTTTTGATATATCTCACATATCATTTCTTAAATTAATATATTTACATCCTCAGTTCTAGCAGACCCTTTTCTTATTTTTACCAAACTCATGACAGTATTAACGTTTTAAATATTTTTAACACTTTTTGTTCTATCAATACTCATTATAATACCATTTAGTGATTTTTTTAACATTTTTTATCGCCAAACTTATTTAAAAAATATTATTCTCCCTTATCTGATCGAATTATAGTAAAATAAAAATAAATATTGTATCTAATCTGTTATAAAGCACATATATCTACGAGTTTTTTTCTATGCGGTTAAAATATTCACATTTTTTTTATTGTATCAAAATTCATCATATTACCATTTACTCGCTTTTCTAGTGTTTTATCTAAATTCATTATATTAATGTATTAATCATTATGATGGACCGCACTATAGTGAACCAAAATTGTAATATATTTTAATTTATTATAAATTTATGTATCCGTAAATATTTCCCCGTGCTGTAGCGCTGGTCTGATTCTAGTAGTCCTAGTTTGGTGCACACGAAAAAAAAAAAGTCTTAGTCTTTTTTTTTTCTTTTTTTTTTATCTTTCTTTTTTCTATTTAACTGTTATTGGTTGGGTAAATCTTTTTCATGAAAATATCATTTTTAATTTGATGTCTTTATTTATCAAATAATCTTGTAAAGCTAAACATTAAACTCAAATTCGTATAACATTCATATAATAAACTTGACGTCCCCGCCAGCAAAAAAGAAGAATTTAAGCACCTTTTGAAGAGTTAAATAAGGTAATTATTTTGTTTGTCCTAATTGTTACTTTCTCAATTGCCTACTCTGATTCTAATTTTCTTTATTGGTTTTAAATAATATTGGACCATATAATGTCTTCCACGTTTACATTTGCAATTTACGAAAAGGAAAAAACAATCTATACTAATAAAATGTAGAAGCTATAAGCTCCTAAAGACGTCCACTTAGGATTTTAAACCACTAATAGGGATTAGACACTTAAGTAATTAACTTTTTAAAAATTCCCAGAATTTTATATATTAAGAATTATTTTAAACAACCTATCAAGATTTGACATGTCATTCATTAACATTTTTTAAATTTTCAGAATTTTTAGAAAAAAGAAAATTTTCAATTTATGGAAATAAAAGAACTATGTACAATAATATCCCACATCGGCTATAAAATTTTTAGATAATGGTTAAGAACCAGTAGAAATAAGATTAATATGCTTCCAACAACGAATGAGCAGGAAAGCTTGATTTATCAGGCGTCCAAGTTTAAAAGTTTAATTTGGTTTGATCTAGTTTTTTATTTGATCAAATTAAAACTTTAAAAAGTTTCAAAAAATATATTATAATATTCAAATTTTAAAAGTTTAAATATTATAAATATGAAAACTTTTAAAAGCTAAGAACTTTTAAAAGTTTTTAAATATTCTAATTTTTAAATTTAAAAGTTTAAAATATTATAAATATAAAAACTTTTTAAAAGGTTCAAATTTTATATTTCGAAACCTTTTAAAACTTTAAAACATTATAAATATTGATGTAAAACATAAATTATCTTATTTATCTACGTTTGTGCTTTTTATTTTTTATGAGCTGTAAAACATATTTTTGTGTATGATTATATAGATGAGTTAATATTCTTTCATTAATTTTTTATTTTTTATTTTTATGAGAAAATAAATGATTTTGTTCTTGGAGTTTGATGAGTTAACAAGTTGTGTGGTAGTCTAAAAAAAATATTTTTCCGTGGAAGAATGTGAAGAAGTTGACGGGGAAAAAGAAGAAAAAAGTATAACAAAGAACCAGACGGTAAAAGTAATGATGACAATTACCACAAAATTTGAAAATGAAAATGACAATAAATAATATGAAAAATAAGAAAACATTGAATAAAAAATACGAAGGTGGTAGTGATCAATTAAATATGAAAACGAGTTAAATTCATGATGATAAAATTGTTTCATTTTTCTGGTGGTGAAAGAAATGGTTTAGGATATGTGAGGTCATCAGTTTCATTCCCCTCGCCAGGACGTCGTATTAAATTCATGATTTTTTTTAAATCAAATTTGATTTTATAACACAACTGATTTTTATATTTTAAAAAATTGTGTATCTGAAATTTAAATTTTTTTCTTAATACTAGTTTAAACTTTTTTATAAGATAATACTTTATGATAGTGACCGTCATCAATCATATATAGTTTTTATCAACATATATGAAATACATCTACGCGTAGCGTCGATTCAAAACCTAGTAGATTATAAAAAAATAAAGAAAATAGTAAAAATATCTCTTTCAAATGCGCAGTAGAAGTTTTGTACCCATGTATATTTTACGGGGCATTGATGTGAGAGGTGAGATCAGGAGCAGTTCGCAAGTCTGAGATAAGATTCCAAAGTTGAAGTAAAAGATCATCACTACACAGAAAGCATATCCATGTAGGACCACGACAACTAGTTCCATTGTTTTTTTCTTCAGTCTCTCCACTTACGTATGTTCTTGTCCAATACAACTTATTCTATTCCTCTTTACACAAAATTAATAATATATCAATTTTTTTTTAATTGCTTCTCGTCTGATCATGTGAAATTCCTAAAAATAGAGAATCGAAGGTTTTGGAGTATAGTAGATGTAGGGTTTAGATTCCGTCTTTAATGAGTCAACTATTCTTTGTTAGAACTTAGAAGATTGAAAGGATAAAATTCTATGTTTTTTTCGTGTTCAAAATGAGCATGTTATTTGCCATGCATCATGATATGATTTGTTCAGATAATATATTTTATATATCAACTAGAATTTGTAGCCGTGCACGTGCGGAATTTTAATTTAAAATATTTCTTATCAATAGAAATTGTTGAGCTCAAATATAATTATTTCAATTTTTGAGTATATATCTATATAAATACTAATCTTACTTTACTCAGCGATATACAACATATATATTTTAAAAGATAATATTTCTTTGTTATATCTATTTGCGATTTTACGTGTGATTTTAGTTAAAATTTTAATCAATAAGAATCATTGAATATGAATATAATTTGAAGATTAAAAGCAAAATCTATATAAATGTCATACTTATTTTACTAATCTATATATAACATATATTGTCTAGTATCGCAATAATATTGTCGACAATCTTCTGATCTTTTATATTTAAAAGAGTTCATTCCATATTCATAATTTTAAAAGTTCTAACGTCAATGTCGATCATTGACCTAATTATAGAAATTATTTAAACATATTGATATCTTACATTAAATGTGAATATACAAAGTTTCATGAACAATTTTAGTGCTATGTCGCTACAATGCATCATTTGCCATAATAAAATTTCTGACTAAGTCAAGAATGCTTAAATGATGAAACGTTTAAACCCCACAATGAATATCTATTCACTAATCCAAGTTATATATATTTCTAAAATCTCATATATTATCTGTAGATGTTAATTTTGTGATATAACCCCATCTTCGTCTTCTAAAAAAAAAATCAAAGTGTACTTTAAATATGTTGCTTTTTGCTAATGTTTTGGGTAAAACAAATTTGATATATATATATGTTATGTTTGTTATATATATTTTATATCATGTTATAAAATTGTAGCTCCAGTTGATAATATACCTTACACAAATCACATGTGGCTTACTTCTCACTTTTTCTATATTTCATAACCATTGATTTTATTTTTTTAGATAAATTATTTTTTTTCAAAATTTTTTTTCATAGTTTTCCCAAAAAAAAGTGTGCCCCTTACAATGTCTTTGTTTCAGATCAAAACTTTTAAATTAAATAATTAATCTTTTCTTTCTTCGAAATAAAATTTAATAATAAATCTTTAAGGTATATGTTTCTTAGAAACTAACGTTTCACTTCAATTTTATTTTCATATTTAGATTTTTATAAATACAATTACATAACTTGCTTTTTTACTCCACCATGCATTAAAATCTTACTTACATTCTAAAGCTCATTAACCATTCTAAATTTTGGAATATAATCAGTTTTATAGTATTATTTTTACTACTTTAAAATTTTCATTTATTTTACTTAATTCATTTTTAGATAGCTATTATTTTTATTATTTACTAAAAATATATTATTGTTTATAATATTTTAATATTTAATTAATTTTTTTAATTCATTTTTTATTTTTTTTTACTATTATTAATTATAAGTAATAAATATGCAATGAATAAATATTAAAAATAGTATTTTCTTATGCAAAAAAAAATTGATTAGGTGGATGCTGATGTGGAGGAAGGAGAAGTAAGCAAAGTTAACTTTATATATACGGATTATTGACATTCATTGTGAATTAAGATTGTTAGAGATTTGTTATTTAAAACGTTTAGCTAGCTATGATTAAACGTGTAACATAAAAAATCAAACTCTATTCAAAAATCCTTAATTAATTATCCAACAACAAATATATATCTATGAACTGGTTGTCGAGAAAAACATTTTCAAACAAATAGATGTATATCTTTAAATCATGTAAATTAATTTTGTATACCATTTTGATATCTAACTAACGAATGCAAATTTTAAGATTAATATTACTTTCTTTAATATATATATATATATATATTCTTCTTATACATAGTACAATAATGTATGTTCTGTGACAAGTTGCTAGTTACATCAATCAAGGCCTAGTTGGCGTATTAGTAATTATAAATCTATTAGTACATGAATAGACCAAACAGTAGAGATTAAAAATTTCCCAATTGGTTGTCGAAAAATCCATCTAAAAAGAATGATTATTTCACTCAAAGAAAAAAGAGGAAAGTATTTTGATACCAACCAATCTATTACTGTAATGATATCTTTATTGATACAAGAATAGAAATAACAGAAGAAAATACTATAATAATAGATAATACATTTCTATTTAAAATTTAATGTTTGAATCCAGCAAAAAAAAAACTTTTCAAGCAACTAACATACATGTATTTCTATGTCAAAATTGAGGAATTATAAAGGATGGTGGCAGCATCCCATAAAAATATTATTTATGTTATTGTGTTTTCCTTTTTTTTTCTCTTTAAACCAAAAAAAAAAAAAGAGGAAGAAAAGTGAAGTAGCTCCTCAGTGCATGGGGAGGACATCTGAAGTTTTAGCTTTTTTTTTTTTATATATTTATTTATTTTGTGTTTAAACTTTTGCAAGTTTGAGAACACTTTCGATTCTTCAAAACTACTTATCTTGACCTTTGCTGTGCCTTGGTAGCCTCTCCTCACCCATTGGACCTTTGCATATTTATTTGTTTTGTTTGTTCTTTTCTTTAGTTTTCTTATCACTCAAAAATACTTTTTTCATGTCTCATCACATAATTCGAATCTCCTTCCTCATTGTGTTTATAATTGACATCCGCCGTTTCTTCGCTTCTACGTCCAAACACAGCCCTGTTTATCTAAATGTTTTTTTTTTCAACAATAAATAACATAGAAAAATACAAAAATTTGAAACATAAATGCTTGTTGAGGGGTTCGAACTCTTTGACATTCCAAGTAATATGGGAAACTCTTTCTAAATGTGCTGAGAAACTGATATTATATGCTCATCACTTAAACAAATTTTATAAAGGTGTATGGGGCATGTGCCTACACGTAGATCCGCCTCTGGTTTTGTTAGTTTATTACTATACGAAAACAATTCATTTTTCGTATTTAATTTTCGAATTTGCAAAATATATAGTAAAGAGATTGGTACAGTTCATTTTTTTATAATATAATTTAATTATACATAAAAAAAACATAATTCACAGTCCAATTTATAATACTTATAGTATTTTGTCTAATTTATCAGTTTTTCTATTAAGAACACAATTAACTGTTTATAACAACCTATACGGCTATAGCTTCTTTTTTTTTTTGGGGCAAAATACGGCTATACCTTAAAGCTGATTTTTAGTAGTAAATTTAGATTTAATTCAATAAAGTGTTTGGGATACATTATTTGCAAAATCAAGTAGCTCATCAAATCGTTATGTACATTGACATATTTTGGAATTTGCATGTAGTTTCCTTTGTTTCCGAGCCCTGAAATTTTTGTTTTTCTGTATGTCAACACATGTATTTTGATTTTTTCTGTATGAGTTTGATCCTTTTAGATTGTTTATTCAATTTTAGTGTGCAGTGTTAACTTTTGTGAAGATTAACAAACTCTATAGCCACATGCTTGTTCCCTTTACTAAAACGTTCATTATTTTCTTTTAGCACTATTGCTACTTTTTTTCCTTTAATTTTTTTTTCTTGTTCCTCTCCAGTTCCTTTTTCCACAAAGTGTTTTCATCTTCCACTTAACTTAAAAGAGTTTTTATATCACAAGCCTAGTAGTGATATAATTTATACATCAAAGGTACATATTTTTTTATTTTATCAAACATCTTTTTCAAAAGATGATAAGACGTGAAACGGAACTTTGAAGATTTGGTTACTTAAGTTTCAGGTGGTAGTGTCCGCTCAAAAGTTTTATCGACTATGATAGAATAATGATAGTGTATTTTTTATTTACATTTATATATAGCCCATGCAATTCAAATAGCTGTCTCTTTATTGCATGTGATTTTAGGTATGCGTAGTAATTTTTTTAGAGCTATAATGACAGTATATGATTTAATTCGTACTACACCGCATAGTAATTATGTTTTATATATAATTAATTTAGCTTTTATAGAATTTTAGTTTGATATTAGAATTCAATTGTATATTTAGAGATAACATATTAAAATTTTTATTTAAGTCCTAATACATGAAAATCACGCTAATATCGATCATGACCCATTCGACCAAGTTTTCTTTTCAATTTTACAGTATACATTGTTTTTAAGGATAGATTTAGTTATAATTAATATAATTTTGATAGCATGCTCACTAATATAATTTGTGAAAGAGAATGAGTAATATTGTATGTGTGACACCCGATTTTAGAGACTTGCGCAAAGATTTTAAAAAATTGATTTGGCCACTTATGTCACCAAAATGCACTTATCTTTTCGATCAAAGGTTCTGAGACAACTCCAGAGTTAAACGTGCTTGAATTGGAATAGTTTCAGAATGGGTGACCTTCCGGGAAGTGATTGTCGGAACTGTGCGAGTGAGGACAAAACACAGGGAAAGATCATGTGGTGATTTGTATGGACGGTACAAGTCTTTAAAGCCTCCTGGACATAGCAAACCGACCGTCAGATATAGATGGGCTCACGGGCCTAGTGAGAGGACGTGAGGCCCATTAAGAAAGGTGGGCCCATGGTTTGGGATTGGACATGGGGCCCACTGAGAGGTGGCGGTCGGGGTGTTACTGTAACATCTGCAAACCGGAATCCAGGTTTGGGAGGTGCATCGGTCGATGCACAGGGTGTGTCGGTCGATGTATGGTTGGTTTTGAGCGAACGAGTTTAAGTTAAACGCTGCGTTTTGGGGTTAGGAAAACCCTGGAATCAAATATAAAAGGGTTTTTGTCGTTTTGTGGCTGAGGTTAAGCCGCTTTTGAGAGAAACGAAAGAGAGAAAAGAGTTCTTGCTGTTCTTGAGTGTTCTTGGAAGTTTTGAGAGATTGGAGGCTGTTCCTGTAGAGATCTGTAGCTGGAATAGTTGTAGGAGTTTCCTAGGAGCGGTCTTTTCCTGTTTTAGAGTCAGATTCCTCTTTGGAAAAGGTAAGTGCATGACCATGGCTTATCTAAGCTAGAGAGTTCTCTGATCTGCTTGTTTATGTGTTATATTGGCTCGTTCTAATTTTGTATCAGAGCATATACGGTTTTAGGATGGTTAAGTGGAGGGTTAGAGCGGTTAGGGATTTAACTGGTTGAATTGATCTCTATGTTGGTTGATGCTTGATGTTGTGTGATGGAATTGATTATGAGTAGTTAGTCAATTTGTTTGAGGTATAAGTCCTAGTATCATCCTCTTCGAGCCTACTTTGTGATTCCACGGTGAGTTGTGTTCCTTGTGTAGTTAGAGTCGTTTTGTTTGCTTAGCCTTCTGTTCTTAATTACAGATGGTTAGAGGTGAGGGAGCTGCTGGTCGCGGGCGTGGTCGTGGTCGTGGTCGTGGTCGTGGTCATGGGCGTGGCCGTGGACGGGGACAGGTTCCCGAGGTCAGCGTGAGTGTGACCGAGAGCTTGGCCAGTGAAGAGGTGGCAGATTCGCAGGTTCATCCTATTGTGTATGGAAACCTAGCTGGTGGTAGTATCGGCGGGGCGGATGGTCTCGGAATCGGTATAGGTATTGCCCCGGAAGTGGGGGTTGCAGCGGAGGGTGCTCCAGATAGAGAGAATGTCTTAACGGGCTTGCTAGCTCAGATATTAGCGCGACTTCCAACAGTAGTGCTGCCAGTGGGTGGTGGGCAGGTTCCATTACTTAAGTTTCAGGTGGTAGTGTCCGCTCAAAAGTGAATTGTGTTATTCTTCTAGAGCGAATGAATATATGTTTATAGATATGGAACGTTATGGTTGTAGAATATATCAACTAGAAGAAGCTTTTACCAAATCTCTCAAAAATTCTGAGACCTACTTTTTTTTGTCTTCCTACAATAAAAATAAAAGTAAAAACATCTTTTGAGTTGTTTTTCTTATAAATTTTAACCATGGTTTGTATTTTTCACATGCTGTGTCTTGGACGTAATTGGTACCGGTGGAGATGAGAATCTCTGGTTGACGTGGAAAAGGGATTTTCAAACGCAAATACTACTTATTAAGATTGATCTCATCTTACAGAAGTTGTATAATATTATTCTTTGCTTACTCCAAGGTCAGCCTCCGAGAAATACCCGACCCGAAATTTCCGACCCGTATCGAACCGAGATTTTTGGTTTCGGGTAGGCTTTGGTTAAGAGAGTTGAACCGATCGGAAGCTTTGTAGATTATTTCGGTTACCCGAGATTTTTTGGTTCCGTTCGAATACCCGAACGGTTAACCGAAAACGTCGTCTTCCTCCTTTTCTTTCATCAGATCTGCTGGTTTCGTATCGGCGGCCATTCAAGTTTCTGTTGATTTTAGGGTTTTGCAAAGGTTGCAGATGAATAAAACACATAGTTTTATTAAAAGTCAAATACTTCTGTTTTTTTTTTTTCGTTTTAATTTTTGTATTGGGCCTGGGCCAAACGTTTTTCCTTTCTCGACAAACCATTTTAAATTTCGGTTTGGTTTGGTAGAGATTTCAATAACCGAATTACCCAAGACCCGAACCGAACCGAACCGAAATCAATTTCGGTTATCTTCGAACATAGTTTTGAAAAATTGAAAACCCGAAAATCCGAAAAACCGATCCGACCCGAACCGTTTACCCAAACTCGCAGGCCTACTCCAAGGTGAAGAAGACAATCCATACCTACTCAAGTTGATTATATATGAATTTATTTAGATTTTTTATATAATTCGCAGTTCATTTGTAGTTACATGCCTTAGAATTTACAAAGCAAAACATAATCAAAATAAAATAAAGCATAAATAAAATTTAAGCAAAATATAAGTAAAACTACAATAATAGTCTCATCAAGTAATCAGAAATTCATTTTAAGAAACTCATTATCTTCTTCAAATTTTTTTATGTGGTTTACTTACAAATAAAAATATATCATAATGGTAAATAAATTTTCTATTCAATTAAATTAGTACTAAATAATTAATACTGTAAAAAAAGAAAAAATTAATACTGTTATTTTAAAATTTAACATCCATTTTTATTGGCTGATGTCCATGTTAAATAAGATTAGTAATATTAACGGTAATGTGCTAACAAAACAATTGCCTTCGTGCCGCATGACAGATTAGTGTACCGCATGCTCGACACTGAACACTTTCTTAATTAAGGAAGTGATTATGATGGGTTACTTAGATTTCCAAAAATGTAGATTCCCCATTCACGTTTATGGCCCATTTTACCGTAATCCTTTATTATATAATGTTTTCTCGTCATTTTTATATATGTTTTGCTGATTAAATAACCTCCAAATTAAAATGGTCTATCCGCGTTAAACATATCTTTTGTTGGCCTTTTTGATCCCCTTGCATTGGTGATTTGGTTCCAATAGAATTTTCATAAACATGCCGATGCATGTCTGTAAGATGTTTGAACCTGTAATTGCTGCAAGTCATATCAACCTCAAGGGAACACAATTTCAGGATTAGTTCTTCTAGTGTGGGCGTGAGAGATGATTCAACCAAATTTTTTCTGCATTCGAACAACTTTTCCAAAATAAAGTAGGAGAGTTGATTCTCGAGCAAGATGAGATCCACCATTGCCATTGTTGCGAAATAAGGTTTGTCCTTAATCAGGTCATGATGTCTTGTACTAGTTTGAGGATCCACATATGTGGTTGGTTGGCTGTCTCTTTTCCTTTTTTTCCAATGTTTGAGAATGAGCTCCAAGATGAAAACTAGAGAAGGATTAGCTCCTCAAAATCAGCATATGATATCCATTTTGTTGATACGGCATAGCTTGCAAGAATATCATGTAGGGAGTCTGTAACGTTCCCGAACCGTCTTATGACCGGACAAGCCAACGGACAGTCACAATACGCTACTATGGAAACTGCGCCTAGGTGGTCCGGTCGAGGGATAGAAGCGGTCGCTTCCCAACCAGTCCTCCTTAGAACAATTTCGCTGCTCTAACACAGTTTAGGCTTTGCAATCCTTGCCACCTGGAATGTTGTGTTGGCCCGGACAAGGCTAATACCATTCGAAACCACACAAATTTAATGAAAACAACTTCTATACTTTATTTATTTCAGTTTTTAAAAAAAAATCTCCAAAACATACAAAATGTTTTGGTACCAAGCCTAGAGCCAAAACACGATAACTTATTTTACATAAACATCTTACCAAGGCAATGCAACAATACACCGGTTGGCCTAACGTCATGTGCTCCCTCTAAGGTTTTCCCGACTAAAGTTACCTGCAAAACAAATTATGGAGTCATGAGTGCTAGTCACTCAGTGAGTTCGGGAACCTAACAAGAAACCAAAAAACCCAAAACCCAACACCAACAAGCAACAGACAACATGTAAGCAACACAAACAACACAAGCTAGAAAAAAAATCACAAGTATATTGTCACCAAGTATGCACAAGTGGAAGCTAATGACTCTTTTTGACACTCCTAGCGACCTTCACTCCATCACTTTCCCCACACCCGTGAACACCTTATACTTGCAGCCACAAAGGCACACGAGCATAGAACATCACATGCGAGACCCTCTCAAAAGGCGGACTCAGCTACACAATTGTGTAGTACTCGACCATAGGCTTAAATTCCATCACTCTGCGTCTTCGTAATCCACTCAGATTACGGCCTTACACAACCTCAACACACAGACAAACAACAACATACAAGACACACAAGCAACATGTAAACAATAATAACATGCAATGCAAACAGGGAATCATGAAAACAACAATAAGCAACATGAAACTTAACTAACTAGAGTGAAATCTAGAGACTAAGCGATAACACAAAAGCACATAAACATTCACACAATTAATAATCAACATGCAAGACAAATCTACATGCAAGACAAAAAATGAAACGATACTTAACTACCTAGAGCTAAATATAGATGGATAAGAAACAAATCTACACAATAAACCAACAATAATTCCTAGATTTAACACGAAAATCCTAAGCAATTTTTAGCGAAAACCCAATCCTATCATGTACCATATCACATGATTCGAGACTCACATAGACTTGGTCGGAAAGATAAACAAATCTACTCAGACTTCTAGCGGTAATTGGCGGAGGCTCGACACGAATATATCCTACAGTTTGTAAGATGGTTGATACTATGGCTAGCGCTAATCTAATGCAGCCAATGACTCGCGGGACAGAACACTCTACTTGGAATCTCTCTCTTGCTCTCTCTCTTTTTTCTTACAAAGGATGCAGAAACTAACAAAATGGCACTAATGTTTGGTATTTATAAGCGAGAGTTTGTTCTTTGGTCGGAGACAAGTGGCTGGACACTTGGTGGACGAATTGCATGGGGAAAACAAGCGGCGGATATAATCTTTTGTGTTCACACTTGTCATCTTATTTTTGTTTCGTTCACACTTGTCTTGGACATTTTTCATCCTAGTTCCCTTGTTCATGAATGTGTTTTTATTGGGCGAGAAGGGGGATGCATCTCCTTCTTCACGTGCCAGTTCTCGGGCAGCAAAAATTCCAGGTCAAGCGTCTGATTAAAGTCAATGGTACAACAAGCGGTCAATGGTACGACAAGCGGTCAAAGGTACGGGTAAACGGTACGGTCAATGGTTTGATCATCAGATGGTCATTGGTACATCCCATGTTGGCCACTCGGTACCAGCATTGGCTTGCACGTTGGACGTTCGGTACCAGCGTTAGCCTCTCGGTACCAGCGGTAGCCTCTTGGTACCACAAGCGTTAGCTGGCATGTTGGACGGACGATACCAACGTTAGCTTCTCGACCTTCAATGTTGTTTTTTTTTTCTCACTTCTGTCTCGATAGTTTTCTTTATTTGACATCATTTGTCTTCACAACTCCTTTTGTTCGATGAATTTTAACTTGAGATTTTTATCCTTAGTACAGATCACTACAAAATCTTTTTTTTTCCTAAATATGTGAATTTTCATTAAACTTGAAGTTTTAGAAATATTGCATAAGACTTGATAAATAACCTCAACCTTTGCCCAAAAAAATAAAAACAAGAGATGAAGTTGACAGAAGAAATTATGAGTAGGGAATACCTAGTCAAACTTTAACCAGACCAAAAGCAGATCCTTAAAATTCTTTCTCCTCTATTTTGCGAGGATGGCATCTCTGATTTGTATTTCCAAACCTTTGAATAAGATCTGGACCTCCGTTGCAATGCTGTTGTGATATCGATTATTTCGTTCCCTCCATAAAGCATATAACGTTGCTTGAGCGGCGAGTTGACGCAAGGATCGCGGTGCTGTGTGATCATTTATATCCAACCAGGCGGTGAAAGCTTTCCAAGTGTGAAAGGAGAAAGGACGGTAACCTAGCCTCCGTGTCACTGCAGACCAAATTTCCTGACTAACTTCATAGCGGAGCTGAAGATGCTTTCTGGTTTCTCTATAGATCCCACATAGGCAGCAGTTAGGCTCGATTTGGATTCCCCATCTAACCAATCTATCTCTAGTTGGTAACCTGTCGTGGTGCATAAGCCACATCATGAAAGCATGTCGAGGATTACCTCCTTTGGACCAGACTTGCTCGGTCTACTGCGGTGGAAAAACTGTTAGGGTAAACTTTTTATAGTGACTAGCCTTACCGCAAAGCGGCCCCATATCCAAGAAAAACTCCACCTCCAGCTTGGACCTATGGGTTCGTATACACCGTTTGTCCCTACTCGTATGGAAAAGTTTTTATTTGGAGAGGCTAAATATCACCGTGGTGGCAGAGAGACTTGAACTCAAAACCTCTTACACTCATCTGTGAGAAGGAAGTATCATTGGGATACAATCACTTCTCCACTACAAAATCTTTTATAACTCTCTTAGGGTAATCTGCGATGTACTTCTTCTTTTGGTCTTCCAACATCATATACTGTAGATACCTAATAAATCGATCTACATTTTAATTACATATGCAGACATCTAGTAACCCTTTTTTGTGATCTCCATCATCACTCAGATACTTTTAAGTATGAGGATGTTTCCCAACACGAAGATGCGCTTCTGAAGGCTGTTGCGAACCAACTTGTATCTGTCGCAGTTGATACTAACTGGGGTAAAAGAATAAAATCTTTAAAATTAATATATATATATATATATATATATATAATTTTTTTTGCACTATACTCACCAGTCACCAGTAAGATCACAAAGAAAAATGATTGTTTTATAATATTTTAATGCATGCACGGACTTAGTTTTCGATAATACACGTTCACGTCCCACTTCTAATACGAAGTATAAAGACAAACTAACAGAATGTTTTACTTATCTTAACAATATTCCGAGGAATACAAATAACCTCTGGCTTTTTTCAGATTTGGCGAGCATCCGGAATTTTGCTGGTGGACAATTAAAATATAATGCTAGCTATATCAAAACAAATTTAATTTATCCTGTAAATTAAACATTACATATTATTTGGTATTAATTATAACCGCTAGGATTTTTCTATGAATTCCAAGACCATTCGATATTCTTATCCTCCACTCCAATCAATTAACGATGTATTGGTGAAGGAGGACTTTGAAAATTATGTAATGGATTAGGACCTGTTGGGATCTTTCTCTCGACTCCAGTCAAATGACGATGTTTTGGTGAAGGCTGAGGAGGACTTTGATGATTATGTAATGGATTAGGACCTGTTGGGATCTTTTTCTCGACTCCAGTCAAATGACGATGTTTTGGTGAAGGTTGAGGAGGACTTGGTAAATTATGTAATGGATTAGGACCTGTTGGGATCTTTCTCTCGACTCCAATCAAATGACGATATATCGTTGAAGGCTGAGGAGAATTTTGAAGATTATGTAAAGGAACATGATCTGTTGGGATCTCTCTCTTGACTCCAATCAAAGATAGATCTTCACGAATTGCACCCACTGACAACGTCATCAGGAACAAGATTAGCGTTATGACTAATACAAAACCACCATTCAGCAGTTGCATCTTTTCTCCTTTTTCTTTTTCTTTATGGAGTTTGTTTTAGTTGGTTACGTACTTTTTGTTCCTGCTTCTTCCTTTTTATTGTGGAGTTTTAGTGCTAAGTTAGGGAACTAAGCTTAGTCAAATTTTTGACAAAAAAAAAGGAAGAAGATAATATAGAGATAGTAATTAATATAATTAATTAGAAAATATAAATTTTAAGATATTTTATTATATAAAGCTTGATATCAAAGTTAATTATTAACAAGATCGTGACACATGTTACTTGTATTAATAAGATGTTGACATGTGTCAATTATAAATTTACTAAAACATTTTTTAAAAAATAAAAATTAAAAAGTAAAAGTTATAAACTTATTGTAGAAAAGAAATCCACTAACTATCAATATTTGTTAATTTTTTCTTTTTAATATTTTAATTTAATTAAGTTGTAATATTTTTAGATTTTAGTTTTTTTTCAAAAGAAAGTTATATTAGTTAGTTAAATTTGATTTCTTATTACGAATTCGTTATAATTTTAAAATATCTTTTAATCATATTTTGATTTTTTTTTTCTTTAGTTAAGGATTTGTAAGATCAATATTTATTGTTTTCTTATTTTTTTTTAATGTTGTAGCATTTTTAAATTGATTTTTTTTGTTTATATTTTATATTTCTAAATTATATAAGACTCATATATCATCATGCTTATAATTTTTATTATATCAAGTTAACTATCTTTGGATTTCTCAAATTTTAGTGGGTTGGTCATAAACTCATTGCAATCGTGTATCCACAATATTTTTTGAGTAAACAATTTTAAAGAAATATTTTAGTGGTTATACAAACTGTTAAAAACAAATTTTAGTGGTGAAAAGAAACTACGTCAAATTGAAAATAAAGGAACAAAAATTGGTTTAATTTGTTTCACAAAGTCATTTTATATGTGGTGATAAGAGCAAACTTTAACAATAAAATATTTTTGGATGTAAGAACATTTTATAGTGGTAAAACATAAAGTAAAATTGTATGTGGATTCTAATAAGATGACGTTTTGACAGGTTATCTCTATATAAAACAAGAATAAGTTACGGAACATTTTTGAAATTTGACAATATTGGTCCTTGGTTGACTAGCTATTCCTTTGGCTGGTCCTCGGATTGACCTACTGTAATAATATTTTGGTGACTGATAATATAGATTTAGATTATTGTAATAATTGTAATAATATATTTAAAATATAAAACTATAAGTTAGTGTATTAAAGTAAAAAAATTATCTCTAATTAAGAATAGTTATATATTTATTTCTAGAAAATACATTTCATTTACAAAAAATATTAATATATTCTTTCAAAATTTTATTTTATTCCCTCTGTTCCTAATAGATTGATGTTTTATGATATTGTAGATATGCGTCATTTATGATATGTTTTTTTACTATAAAATAATAATTATTAATTTCTAGATATATTTCTAACCTATTTAAATTTTAAACATTAATAATTGAGACAATTGTAGCAAAATAAGATTAGACTTTAAGATGTTGTAAGTTTCATGATTTTGGAATATTTAAGAAAATTATTAACAAGAAGTTACAAATACTGTAGACAAATTCACTTCTACACATGACATCCATAAATTCAAATTTATGAATAATATAATATCAGTTGTCATATTTTAATAGTTTCTCAAATATCAAAATATAAATGATGCATATCTAGACATTGAAAACTTTAATTTTTTTTAAATTTTTATAACATTTATAAACTTTAATATGGACACATTAATTTTTATGATATATCTATAAAATAATTATTATGTTGAATTTTCAAACTATAGTGATATAAAAAGGGAAAAATGTCAAAAAAATCATCAACTTTCAAATTTGGGACGTTTCAATCACCAACTTTCAAGATGTCATTTCAAACTTTCCGTTGACTTGGCCATAAAATAGCAAAGTTTTGTTGACCTTGCCATTTTAGGCACGTCGTTTATTCTCTGTTAAAGATCTAAAAAAACAGAGTAAATTGCATGTTATTTGCTACTGATTAGCATAAACAACCACGTTTTTAACACCAAAAACAACATCGTTTACCAAATTGAAGACACTAAATCCCCAAATTGATTCCAATTTCATAAATACATAACCCTAGAAAGAAAACCCTAAATTCTCTCTATACCATCGATGGCACACCACACTCATCGATGCAACCATATGTGTTAAAGCTTGAATTTAAACTCATCGAAGTTAGAGAGATTGCAGAAGAGATTTTGGTATTATAGAGAGAATTTGAGGTTTTCTTTCTAAGATTAGGGATTTAATAAACGTCGTGTCTAAAATAGCGAGGTCAACAGAACTTTGCTATATATGGTCAAGTCAACAAAAAGTTTGTGATTAAAATGTCATCTTGAAAGTTGGTGATTAAAATATCCCAAATTTGAAAATTAGGAATTTTTATGATATTTTTCCCGATATAAAAATAGCTAAAACTGTGTCCATACTAAGGATTCGAACAATACAAAACACTCGACCACTATACCAGAAGATCTTCCTAAAATGTTTTTATATTTGTGATGGGCTTTAGCTCCAGGCTCCCAGGCCGGTAGTATGCACATCAATTTCTCAAATTTACATTGACTACGCAAATTAAAGGTTGAAAAAGTCTAATATTAATTGATAAAAAATATCAAGAGAGATTTCTCAAAAATTATACGTTCTTCCAACTTTAGTACGTACATTTAAAAATGACAAAAACAACACAAACTTATATATCATTAATATTATTAAATATTAATTAAATTAAATTAAAACAAAGGTTAAAAAAAATGTTGAAATTAAGAAAAATAAAGAATCAATGTTCTACGGGCGAGAGAAAGCACAGTAAGAGAGAATCAGAGCTTTGACGGTATACATTATTACAGCGGTGGCGACTAGACAAACGTCAATTCTTTTCTTAGAGAAGAAATCTCAAACAACTCAACTCGTTTTTTTCATTTTTATTAATAATAATATATAACTAAGCATCCCATACAACTTAATTAAATCAACCAAACCACAATTCATTATTAACCAGCAACAATCAATAAGCACAGCGGAAACATACCAACTATACAAAACCAACATATCATCAATACAATAACATTCTTAACCATTCTATCCAACAACCTAGCATAACTCTATTCAAAGTTCCAACATAAATAACATAACCATAACATAACAACCGAGATCCTAGATCATCCTCTTCCTCATCGCCATGATTCCACGTCATATACTTGCAGACTACAAACAACAATTGAGATGCGTAAGTATTATCATAAATACTTAGTGAAGCAATCCTCACATCTACTGGACTATACACACAAACAACTGAGAAACCAATATTTAACAAATAACAACCAAACACAAACAAACAAGGAAAAACAAGCAACAGCCGCTGCTAACTAGATTAGTGTCGACCGACACTGCCTCAGTGTCGATCAAAATTCCTCTTTGGTGTCGACCGACACCTACTTGGTGTCGATCGACACCGACTCCGCAGATCGTTATGCTCGAAGCCAAAAGTCGCCGAAGCGCTTCCTAAATCGTCCAAATCGTCCAAACCTCACCCAAAAGTCCTGTAAAGCCATGGAAACCAACAAACAACCACAAGAACACAAGAAAACAACACAAACGACCAAAAAAACAAGCAAAACAAAGGATTTTCAGGCTTAGATCAGCTATGGTCATGCACTCACCTCTTTTGCAGAAAGTTTCTGACCCAAACTGACGAATCCAATACCTTACAAGGTTCTCCTTTGCTCCTAGCACAAGATCTCCACTCCAAAGGAACATATCTCTCAAAACAAGCAAAGAGTCTCTCTAAAAGCCTCTAATCTCTCAAGAACACCTTTCGCCCTCTGTTTCTCTCTAACAAACGGCAAACCACCTCTTTTCCATGACCAAGGTCGAGTTTTCCCTTGATATACATCGGTTAGGGATTACCAAATAAACCAAAGCAAACCAAAACGACCATTTAAATCAACCTGGTTAAATCAAAATTGATGGTGTCGATCGACATTCCCCTTGGTGTCGACCAACACCCACTCTCAAAGTCCACAATTTGGTTCGCGGATGTTACAAAATCTAACTTATATTATCCTCAAAGCAAATCGCTTACGAAGGGTGGTGTTGGAGAAGCCGGTGGCAGGAGCTGAGATCTGAGCTGCAACGAGGCTATCATTTGATTGATACCACAACCTATAGATGTTTCAAAGTCTTGATTCATCAGTTTCTTATGCTTCTCTTTCCCCATTTATACAGCTTCCACCATTGGCAATAAATCTTCTCTCTTCCTCATCAAAACAAATTCACCATATCTATTTCTTCTATTAACCATCACCACCATATGTTTTTCTATAATGTTCTTATAAAACAACATACAAGCATTTTTCATGAAACCACAAATTACATACATCCTAACAATATTATTCATCACTACTCAACCCAGGCATCAAAGCCAACCCATGAATCTAATTACCTTCTTGAATCTTCCCTGTTTACGCACAAGCCAGTAAGCACATATGGAAACGTGAAGCGATTCGGTTCAAAAAAACTCATCACATATCATCTCACATAAAAATGTGATCATGATTAGAGCTTTGTCGATATCGATCTTATTGAAACCTTTGATTATTGAATTCCAAGAGAAGCGATTTTGTTGAGGCACCTGATTAAATATCAAAGATACAGTCACCAGATTTTCTTTGGTGGTCAGTACAGTCTCAATGTAACGGTGAAGCTCACCGTTGTTGAGTCCTTTTTCATGGCCATGGCGATGGGGATTTGCGGGGCTGAAACAACGGTGGCAAAGGAATGAGGAGGAGGTTTCACGATGAGTTCGAAAGGTGAGATCTCAGCTGTGGATTTAGTGGAGATGGAGAAGCTTTCGTCGATCCGTTTGGCAATTGATTGAAGTTTTAGTTGATCGATTTTGCACTTAACTGAAGAGATCTCATATCGGAAATGAAGATCTCATATTGGAATCGTCACCGCAAGCTTCTCACGAGTTATGAATTCAAAATCGTGAGTTTTATTTTAGATAAATGAATTTTGTTATTTAATTTAAAGGGAAAAATGCCAAAAAAACCCCGATGTTATTTTTATTTGGACGTTTAATACCCAATTGTTTTCGGTTGGAATAAAAATACATGGTATATTAAATTAGTGTCAAATAAAACCTTATTTTTTAAAAATTGGTTGAATCGAACAAACGACTTAACAGACGTTAACTTGGGTATTAAACTTAGATTAGTGCTATTGAAGGGAATTTCTCAACCACTATGTGCATCGGTCGATGCAAGGTTGGTTTTCGCAAATGAGTTTAAGTTAAACTTTGCGTTTTCTGATTAAAAAAACCCTGGAATCGCTTCTAAAATCAGAAACTCGAGGGTTTGGTCGAGTTTGGCCGTTTCTAGAGAAAAACAAAGAGAGAAATAAGTTTTTGAGTGTTCTTGGGAGTTCTTGGTGATTTGATGCTGTTCCTGTAGAGATCTGTAGCTGGGATCGTCGTAGGAGGTTCCTAGGAGTGCAGATCTTCTTGTTTATGATTTAGAATCTTCTTGGCAAAGGTGAGTGCATGACCATGCTTATCTAAGCTTGATTTTTCTCTTATCCGCTTGTTTTATGTGTTTATTTGGCTTGTTAGAATGTTTTTAAGTCACAAGAGGCTTTGGGAAGTTGTTTTGTGGCTTTGGTTTGTGTGTTTTGGTGGTTTAGGGATGGAGATCCGACAAGAAGCTTTGGGGAAAAACGATGCTTGGCATGTGCATCGGTCGATGAACTTTTTGTGTCGGTCGATGCACTTTGTGTGTCGGTCCATGCAATGTGAGGACGGCGTGGTTTGACCTAGGAGCATCGGTCGATGCCATATGGAGGCGTTGGTTGATACAATTAGGGATTTCGTGCAATGTCGAGCATGTGTCGGTCGATGCAGTGTGAGTTTCGGTCGATGCAAGTGAACCTTGCGTCGGTCGATGCAAGCTTGTGTCGGTCAATGCAACCTAAGGTTGTGTCGGTCGATGCAGTTGTCTGGTTTGTTGTGTCGGTCGATGCAGTTGTCTGGTTTGTTGTTTGGTTATTGATTGTTGTTTGATAGTTAGAGATATCTCAATTGCTTGCGTGTATAGCCCAGTAGATGGGAGGATTGACTCACTGAGTGTTTATAAAATACTCACACATCTCATATGTGTTGTGGTGTAGGTAAAGGGAAAGTGTGATCTTGGAACCAAGGCGATAAAGAGAAGGATGTTCTAGTGGCTCGTTGTTTATGGTCTCACTTCTGTTAGGTTGTTAGAGTACGGTCAGTAGAATATTGTTAGGTTGCTGGTTTCATGTTTTATGACTCTGTTGGATTGAATTATTGGTTATTGGTTGAATAATTATTGGTAATTGGTTTAATGGAATTATGTTGGTTATGTTCCGCTGTTTGGTTGTTTGTGGTTAGATGACTAGCGGGTATGGGACCACTAGTTAATTAGTTAATTATTATTAAAAAAAAACTGGTAGGGTCGTTTCATTAACAGAAGTCTATCTTTTAAAATTTATTATGTAATGTACTAAGTATCTAATCCATTTCGTTCAATGATGTTCAAGAATTCTTGTCAAAGCAGTTCATACCATCCTTACATAGTGAAACAGTTTGATCCGTTTTTTTTTTAATAATACATAACTAAGTATCTCATATTAGTTAATTAAACCAACAACATAAACATCACTAACCAACCATAATACCAATAACATGCACAGCGGAAAACATAAAACAATAATTATCTCCAATATATATCATCAATACAGTAGCATTCCTAACCATTCTATCCAACAACCTAGCATGCTTCTATACAAGGTTCCAACATTAATAACATAACCATCAACACGCAATTAAGAGCCTAAATCATCCTCCTCCTCATTGCCATGATTCCACGTTACATACCTGCACGCGTGAGTATTATGACAAATACTCAATGAGACAATCTTCTCATCTACTAGGCTATACACACAAGCGAAAAGACAAACACATACAATACACAAAAACAAGCTAATCAGACAATTCTGAACACGTGCGTAACAGTGCAACCTTGCGTCGATCGACGCACTCCTTGCATTGGCCGATGTGACATCTTTACGTTGACCAACACACTTCTTGCGTCGATCGATGCAACCTCCAAATCCCTAGCTTTATCAAGCAACGCGCCTCCGGGATGAGTGTCCGGCCCTCCCTTCGACTGCACCGTTGCCACTGTCATCTGCTGCAACTTTGGACACTGAACCCTGATATTCCCCACCTCCCTACAGTAGAAACACACTCAAATGTTTCCTTGCATCCCACTCCTCTTGGGACAGCTCGCCAACCAATGATTCATGCTCCCGCACCCTTAGCATCTCAGACCACCTTGACGTATCACCGACGTATCCTCCCGCTACTTCTTATGTCTTTGCTCTGACTTGTTGCCCTTGCTCGGAATGTTCTACTCCACCGTCTCCTCTGTCTAAACGGTTGGGCTAACCACCACTAACCTCCACCACACGAGTGTCATCTGCCAAGAAGTGAACCCCTATGTCCACCTGATACTCCTCATGACACTTGAGAGATTGGAAGTTACATTCCTATCTTGTCCTCCACACATCAGCCACATTAGGGTTGGTACCATCCAAGAAATGCACTGTACCAATCCTACTCATCTCCTACAGCATACTGACATACTGAGAATTAGCTTCTGCACCTGCAGCCACTGGCTGCTGCACTTCTGCCGCAACAAGCGGCACCATCGGAGCCTATGCCGGTACAACTCCCGGCAATCGCTCCAACAACTACGCCAACATGCCCGAAGGTTAACATCTCCACTAGAGGCTCCACCTACTACGACCCCCGCACCTAGAAGTCCAGCACGACCAGCCAACCCGTCACAAACACTGCCCACACCGGCTCCACCAGCACCTACAACCCCATTGGCACCACCACCGACCACCCTCACGTATCCCTCCTGGAATGCATGCGACTTGCGGACGCCTTCAGCCGTTACACTCTAGTCCACGGTCTCACTAGCAATTGGGCCTATACCCCTACCACGACCATGGCCGCGTTCATAACCAGAAACAGCTCCACCTCTAACCATCTGCACTACCACGACAGAAGGTTATGCACACAATTCAAACAGCATACCCAAACACACAACTTACCATGAAATCTCATTGAAGGATCGAAGAGGATGATACTAGGACTCCAAACCACATGCAAATTGACTAACTACTCATAATCAATTCCATCACACAACATCATGTATCAAGCAACAAGAAGATAATTCAACCCAATTAAATTCCTAAACTGCTTTAAACCATGCATTAACCCGTCCTAGAACCGTAAAGGCCCTGATACCAAACTGAAATAACCAGACCTGTTTTTTTAATAATATATAATTAAGCATCTTATACTACTTAATGAAACCAAAAACATAAACATCACTAACCAACCATAATGTCAATAACATGCAAAGCGAAAAACATAAAACAATGAACTTCTCCAATATATATCATCAATACAGTAGCATTCCTAAATCCGACCTCAACATGCCACAACCACCACAACAACAAAGCACAAAGAGGCACACAAGCAATCAATCACCTAAAATCACACAAAATATACATCTAATCGCTTATATAAGCCATGGTCATGCAGTCACCTTAATTTAGAAAGAAAAAGACGAAAAACACCAAGATCCAAGTCTTCTAGAAACCTCCAAATATCACTCTATGTTCAGATCTTCCTTCCAACGTTCAGAATACACCAAAACAAGCACATAAAACTTCTCTATCGGTCACACAACGATATCTCAAAGGGTTTTCTTTTTCTCTTTTCTCCTAGAACGAAAACGGCTAACAAAAACCATCACAAAGATAACAAAAATTACGAATCGTCATTGTGATTTGGTTCTTATAAATATTACTAAGCTTTGATTGCATACAATAATTTTATATAAATTTACCAAACAAGTAACAAATTATTGTTTCCAAATAATGCACTTATATGGAAAAAATTTGAATTCATTTAGTATTTTTGACAGGTCTCGCTCACTACCAATATTCATCATTATTCCCTAATTTATGACAAACACAATTATTATCCCACCTAAAAAACAAAATAGACATTGCTCTGTTAAAAATAATGAGATTTCTATACTTAGAACTTAGAACCTAGAAATAATATAGTTTTTTTTTTCTTTTTCTTTTTCTTGTAGATCTTTGCAGAGAAGCCATGTGCATGGGGAATCAGCTTCACCTGGTTTTTTCCTATACACATATAAAAAGATTTTGCACCCATAGAAAGTCACAATAATACAATACTTGTAAATATAAAAGGATAAAGGACTTTTGAATTATCATGATTCATGAGACAGCAACGAAAGATACATGTAGCATTTTGCTAAAAACAGACACAACAATTTTATATAAAAAAAATTGCATTCACATAAATTCATATTATATTGCATATAATAATAGTTTCATCTTTTTGTTTGTATATCTTTGTTGCCTCTCGTTAGTCGAGGCTTCTTTATGAATTTTTGTTTTAACACCTTATATGCTTTTTATAATATCTTTTGCTACGTATTGTAAAAATATTTTTTATGCTTTTTGTGTTATTTACGAATCATTTGCCAATCTTTTTCACAACTTTTGCACTCTTATGCCATTTGACAGCCTAGAACCCTCGATGTGTGATCTCTAAATTTTTGGTGAACTACCCGAATATAGAACTTTTAAATATGTAAATGTAACCTTTATTGATTGAAGATTTGATTCTTTCCTCCTAGAATAATTGTTATGTTATCCTTTGAAGACACTAATGTGTACCTCACTTATGTATTTGGAAACAAACTGTTCAGACTCTGTAATTCGTACAACGATTATACTTCTTTGGGTAAATGACTTCTTGATTAAAGTCCAACTTGAGGCTTGAAGGTTACTACAAGGTTCACTTAGTTTATACTATAAAATAACAAGAATAATTGACTAACAAGTAACAACCATGGTTTTTTTATTTTTGTGAAAAAAATCTGTGAATTAAACTTTTGCTATAATACAGTGATTTATTTTTGTGCATATGATTTTAAAAAGTGGTGTAAATTTCGTTTGTGTGAAGCATTTGACAACACACACCCAACCCACACTAAAGTAGTCAAAATATTATTGGAATTTTTGAAAAAACGTTATCTTCATCATCCTATGAATAATTTAATAAATTCAAAAACTCCTAAATAAATAAAAGTAAGAAAAACAAAAAAAAAAATTGATATCTCTAATCTGTTACCAAACTGTCATTGGCTTAGTGGGGCAGACATCCCATGTGCAGCCTCCTTGGCTTCTGCTTCATAGTTTTCAATCTTTCTTCTTCCTTCTCTCTCAATGGTCCATCTTCCCATTTCCACTTCCATCAACTTCTAACCCTAAAGCTTCAACCTTTATCCCACACATCTCTCTGTATCTCTCTGTTTCAACCTCCTCTGTTTTCTTCAAGCTATGAAGAAAAGACGAACCTTTCTTCTCTTCTCGATTTTATTTCTCCTTCTTCTTCTCAATTCATCCAAAGCTGACTCCGATGGAGACATCTCAGCGATGCTTTCACTCAAGAAGAGCTTAAACCCACCTGTTTCTCTCGGTTGGTCTGACCCTGACCCGTGTAAATGGACTCACGTCGTTTGTACAGGTTCAAAACGTGTGACCCGGATCCAAATCGGGCATTCGGGTCTTCAAGGTACACTCTCTCCTGATCTACGTAACTTATCTGAGCTCGAAAGGCTTGAGCTTCAATGGAACAACATCTCTGGCTCTGTTCCTTCTTTAAGTGGTTTAGCTTCGTTACAAGTCTTGATGCTTAGTAACAACAACTTCGAATCAATCCCTAGTGATGTCTTTGAAGGTTTAACTTCGTTACAGTCTGTAGAGATCGATAACAACCCTTTCAAGTCTTGGGAGATTCCTCAGAGTTTGAGAAACGCTTCGGCTCTTCAGAATTTCTCGGCGAACTCGGCTCATGTCTCCGGTAAATTACCCGGTTTTCTCGGACCGGATGAGTTTCCCGGTTTGTCTATTTTGCATTTGGCTTTCAATAACTTGGAAGGTGAGTTGCCTTTGAGTTTGGCTGGCTCGCAGGTTCAGTCTTTGTGGCTTAATGGTCAGAAACTAACTGGCTCAGTAGATGTTCTTCAGAACATGACTGGTTTGAAAGAGGTTTGGCTTCATTCCAACGCGTTCTCGGGTCCTTTACCGGACTTTTCGGGTCTTAGAGAGCTTGAGAGCTTGAGTTTGAGGGATAACTCGTTCACTGGTCCAGTTCCTGAGTCTTTGTTAAGTCTTGAGTCGCTTAAAGTTGTGAACTTGACTAATAACCATCTTCAAGGACCATTTCCTGAGTTTAAGAGCTCTGCTTCGGTTGATTTGGATATAAATTCCAATAGCTTTTGCTTATCTAGTCATGGTTTGTGTGATCCTAGAGTGAAGTCTTTGCTTTTGATAGCTAGTTCATTCCATTATCCGCTGAGGCTTGCTGAGAGTTGGAAAGGAAATGATCCTTGCAGCAACTGGATTGGGATTGCTTGTAGCAATGGGAACATTACTATTATCAATCTTGAGAAAATGGGTCTTACAGGGACGATTTCTCCTGAGTTTGGAGCCATTAAATCGCTTCAAAGGATCGTTCTTGGAATCAATAACCTTACGGGTACGATTCCTCAAGAGCTTACAACGTTACCTAATCTCAAAACACTCGATGTTTCGACTAACCAGCTTTTTGGGAAGGTCCCTGGTTTCAGAAGCAATGTGGTTGTGAATACTAATGGTAATCCTGACATTGGAAAGGCAAAAAGCTCTTTGCCGTCTCCTGGTTCGTCTTCGCCTTCAGGTTCAGGAATTGATGGTGATAAGGACAGGATAGGAATGAAGTCTTCGACTTTTATAGGAATCATTGTTGGTTCAGTACTTGGAGGTCTGTTATCGATCTTCTTGATCGGTTTATTAGTTTTCTGCTGGTACAAGAAGAGGCAAAAACGTAACACAAGAGGTGAGAGCTCAAATGCAGTAGTGGTGCATCCACGACATTCAGGTTCTGACAATGAGAGTGTGAAAATCACTGTTGCGGGTTCAAGTGTAAGCGTTGGGGGCATAAGTGATACCTACACGCTTCCTGGTACGAGTGAGGCAGGAGATAATATCCAAATGGTGGAAGCAGGAAACATGCTGATCTCAATACAAGTGCTTCGTTCCGTGACTAACAACTTCAGTGAAGATAACATTCTTGGATCAGGAGGTTTCGGGGTTGTGTATAAAGGTGAATTGCACGATGGAACCAAGATAGCAGTTAAGAGAATGGAGAATGGAGTCATTGCTGGTAAAGGTTTTGCAGAATTCAAGTCAGAGATTGCGGTTTTAACAAAGGTGAGGCATCGTCATTTGGTTACACTTCTCGGCTATTGTTTGGATGGGAATGAGAAGCTTCTTGTGTATGAGTATATGCCGCAAGGGACATTGAGTAGGCATTTGTTTGAATGGTCAGAGGAAGGGCTTAAGCCTCTGTTGTGGAAACAGAGATTGACTTTAGCCTTGGATGTTGCAAGAGGTGTGGAGTATCTCCATGGATTAGCTCATCAAAGCTTCATTCACAGAGATCTTAAGCCTTCAAACATTCTTCTAGGCGATGATATGAGAGCGAAAGTTGCAGACTTTGGACTTGTTCGTCTTGCCCCAGAAGGGAAAGGATCGATTGAAACCAGAATTGCTGGAACGTTTGGTTACTTGGCACCTGAATATGCAGGTTAGTTGGTTTACAGATTGTTTCTTATGATGATATATAGGTTACTTCATTATGTATAAGATTGTTTCTTGATGATGATTGTGATCTTGTTTGTTGCAGTAACGGGACGTGTGACCACGAAGGTAGATGTGTACAGCTTCGGGGTAATTCTTATGGAACTCATAACAGGTAGAAAGTCTCTAGATGAATCGCAACCAGAAGAGAGCATTCACTTGGTGTCCTGGTTCAAACGGATGTACATCAACAAAGAGTCATCATTCAAGAAAGCGATCGACCCAACAATAGACCTTGACGAAGAAACCCTAGCCAGCGTTCACACTGTTGCTGAACTAGCAGGCCATTGCTGCGCCCGTGAGCCTTACCAGAGACCAGACATGGGACACGCAGTCAACATTCTGTCTTCACTAGTCGAGCTATGGAAACCGTCAGATCAGAATGCAGAAGACATATACGGTATCGATCTCGACATGTCTTTGCCTCAGGCACTTAAGAAATGGCAAGCTTATGAAGGAAGAAGCGATCTCGAATCTTCGACTTCATCGCTTTTACCTAGCTTGGACAACACGCAGATGAGTATTCCCACTAGACCTTACGGATTCGCAGAGTCTTTCACTTCAGTAGATGGACGATGATGAATGAGAGATTTCCTCAAACCCAAGATTTGTTTTTTTTTTCTTCTGTATATTTGTGTTTCCTCCTCTCACAATTCTTTCATGTTTCTTGTTATGCAAGCAACATTTAGGGCTTAATTTGAGTTTCTTAATATTATTTGTTGTTGGTGTTTTTGTTTTCTTGATTTAGAAAAGGTGACGTGTGTACTTTTAAAGTCTTAATTATTAAGTTTGAGGAAAATGGTAATGACAGTGAGGTAGAGAGGTTGGCATTGGATCCATCTTCACATGGCTGTCTCTTTTGTTTGGATCTTCATTTTTTTTAGTATCTCTATAAATTGACGTCTACTTCATCTCAACCAAAATGTTTTTGTAGAATTTAGTTTTTTTTTACATATACTTAAATTTCAGTAAACAATATATTTCAACAGCTTAAATTAGTATTTAGTATCCAGATTGCGGTTCAGTTTTTTCGATTCTTCGGATTTTTGGTTTATGAACATATTGTAATAGTATACCAAATAAATAATATAACCAAATTTTAACTAACTAAATATGTCTATAGTTTATAAATAATTTTAGGTTTCAGATTGTATCTAATATTCAAATATTCAAACATTCAAACGTATCATCTGGTTTTGAGATGAAATATAATATGGTTAAAAAATGAGAAAAAAAAAGACAAAAGTGTGTTTGGTTAAATAAAAATCATTAAGACAAAGGTTTGGTAAACAGTTCAACCACATCGAACAAACAAACAAAGTTTTGGTCAGGACTACAATTATTCTAATCATATTTTAAGGATTACATTTTTTGTTTTGTTAACAATTACTGATTATAAAACAACAGAGCTGGAGATCTAACATAATCATGTATATATCGTTACTCTTATCATCAAATAAAAGTTGTACATAATCACAATTCAATACAACACATAGAACAGAGAGATAGTGATATTTTTTCCCCACGTTTGTACTTTTGTGTCTCATAAGCAAAAGAGAAACACATAACATATATTTGTCTATATACAATTAAATTTAGATTTTGAGCAAACTTATATATTAAGCTCTGAAAATTGGAAAAGACTGAGATTTTTATTTCTTTCATTTTTCATATAACGCGTTTCTATGGCCCAAAAGAGAAAGAAAAAGATAATAAAAAAGATGGATATATTATGTTCACACTTTACAGTACTACTTAACAGAACATTTAGAAGTGTTAATCACAAGTACTGTATGTTACAAGAAAGTACAATTCTTTTTAACTAAGCAAACAAACATTTATGTTCACTTTGCAATTAAGTTTTAATTTTTTAACAAACATAACATAAATCTTAGGAGCAAATATTTTTTCTGGTACATGCCGTAATTAATCTTGAAAAACTAAATTTTCCAACATTAGAATACGAATATATGATTGAAATAGATGATTTTAAAACTTAGACATTCGATTCGATTACAGATTGATTTCTTCTACTTTTTCCATCATAGATTTTTTTTTTATCGTAAATTTATTTATATAAAATTGTGCGAACACTTATACTTTTTTCAAACTGTTGACCATTCACTTCGTAGTGGGTGATTTTTAGTTACGTGAATTTTGCAAATAGCCTCAATTATGGATTAAGAGTAGACTATAAGAGACTCCAAAAGAGAAGACTTGAGAACGTAAAGAATTGAAATTTGAAAACACTAAAGGACTCTACAAAATTGAAGCCCAACTCACTAACAATTAAGCCCACTCCTCACAAAGTCACAGTCAAAACGTGATCTCACTAATATTGTCGAGGGCGTGAAGAAGAACAATGGAATGAACATGAAAGCAAAAGCAGAAGCTCTAGGTTAAAAACAAAGTAAGAGTGGCTCAAAGATATTTCTTTACTGATAAAATGTTCAGATTACATCATTTGTTTTTATATAGGAGAAGACATGATAACCTAATGATTACAAAGGTAGGTAAATGTTTGTCAAGTGTCTCCATCAGCTGCACAAAATTGGTGAGGTAAGAGCAGAGAATTGGTTCCTTGTTTGGACCATAGTGTGAGCTGTGTTTGGCGTCACGTCCGTACATTGCAGAGCACATGAGGTGAGCACATTTTCCTTGTTACCATTGGAAACCACGGTGAGCAAGCAAACTGCAGTGAGCTTGATCATTTCTTTAAGATCCAACTTTTTTTGTTGGACTGAGTTTTCAGTGATTCCAGTGGTGATAGTCCTTACAGAACATAGTTACATGCCAAATCCTTTTGAATAACAAATATGGCTATCTAGCCTTCTGCTGAAGGACAACAAGCTCTTGTTTATGATACATCATAGAACGTTGTAAAACAAAAAATATGAAACTCTCTTGAACCTTATTTTTACTTTTTTTTTTTTTTTTAAAAGCATGAATCAATATTGTGTCACACTCCAACCTTGCAAGTCAAATGCATCAGTGTTTTCAATAAACAGAGAAAAACCCTTCTAAAACAATTTCCATATGAAATATAGAAACTCTCTCATTGACTAATTCCCTTAGAAAAAGATAGACATTCAAATCCTTAAACTGAGTTTACACAACCATACATGTAAGAAGTTTCAAATGCAAAAGTAGTAAAGGACTCAAATTATAATTTAAACAAAGAATTGAAGACCCTTAACAAAAAAAAAATTGTTTGAACAAATAGTGTCTAGTATCAATAAAACGAAGACTTAAAAAAGAACTGTATTTATTTCGCATCTAATAACAAACATTGACGAGGAACTTATTTTTGCTCCAAACCAGAGCCGTGCACCAGTTATAGAAAAAGAAGCGATCGCTTCGGGCATCCAATTCTTAAAAAATAATAATTAGGGGCATATATTCATTAAGGTTATATAGAGATTATCCCTAAGAAAACTATACAAATAGGAAAAGATGGGTTTATGAATGATTCTTACAAAATTAGAAACAAAATATGGGCTCCGTCTACAATCTAATTTAAATATGGGCTTAATATGTTAAAATTAAGAAGAATTAGACACACATATGACATACGCTGAAGTTTTTTTTTGACGGCACCTTCCCCTTAATTAACAAACAACTAGCCAACTAGGTCTAGGGTTACAAACTTACAATTCAGTTTTGATAGCTCTTTTCTCTTTCGTTGTTAAAGCTTCATCATCTCTTGATTCTAAGGTAACACAGTAACAAAAATTTTCTTCAATGTTTCCTCACCAATGTTTTATATTTTACTTTGTTTCTTTGGTTAAATGTTTTTTATAAAATTGCAGCGTAATCATTGTAAGCTTTTTCTTTACTGTAGTCTGCAGAGCAATGTCTTCAAAGAAAAAAGATCAACCTTGTGGAGCTGATAACAGAAAAAAGAGAAAAATGAAAGATGACCAAGCAAAATCTCAAGAGAACGCTTTATTCAGGTACTTCAAAAAACCTGCAACTTCTGATGGATTTGTAGAAAATAATGATACAGAACATGTGGTTCTTGGAGATGATGGAGTGGATGAGAATATAAATGAGTATCAAAGAGAAGAAGCAGGTGTTGAACCAGAAGATGTCAATGCAGTGAATGAAGAAGATGATGTGAATAAGAATGAACATCAGAAGAGTGATAATCTGAGGGAGTCTTGTGGATTTTTTGACATATATGATCCTGGAAATTGGGAAAACATCAAAAAGGGATGGAATGAGTGGAGGGATTTTATGGTTGTACAAGGTCCATCAAAAAGACTGCCACTTGATCATAATTTTCCCAAAGATAGTCTTAAGAGACATTTTTCACATTTGCATTATACAAGAGATATGGGTGATGGAACAAAACAAGATCGACGTTGGCTAGTTTACTCTAAGTCTTTGAACAAGATCTTTTGTTTTTGTTGTAAATTGTTCAATCACAGTGACAATAGTCAATTGGCATCTACGGGCTTTAGTGATTGAAGGAATGTTATGAGAAGGCTCAAAGAACATGAATCTAGTCGTGAACACATTTTGTGTATGAAACAGTGGGCTGAACTAGATCTCAGGCTGCAGAAGAATCAGACCATTGACAAATATGCTCAAGATGAACTCAACAAAGAGAAAATTCATTGGAGACAAGTGTTGCTTAGGATTATTACTGTGGTAAAAACGCTTGCTAAACAAAATTTAGCGTTTCAGGGAAGCCACGAGAAAATTGGAGAAGAAGGTTGTGGGAATTTTTTAAGTTTTATAGAGATGATTGCTGATTTTGATCCTGTGATGATTGAGCATCTAAGAAGATATAAAGAGGGTGTATCTCGTAGTCATTATCTCAGCAACAGAATTCAGAATGAGTTAATAGCTTTGTTAGCCAATGAGATCAAAGGTATGATTGTCAAAAAAACTCAAAGTGCAAAGTACTTCTCTGTGATTCTTGACTGCACTCCAGATATTAGTCATCATGAACAAATGACTGTCATCATTCGATGTGTAGATGTTTCAACAACTTCAACGAGGATCGAAGAATATTTTTTAACGTTCTTAAAAGTTGATGATACATCTGGTGAAGGACTTTTTCTTGAGCTTCAAGCTGTTTTGGCTGCTTTTGATTTAAAAATTGATGATGTGAGGGGACAGGGTTATGACAATGGCTCTAATATGAAGGGAAAGCATAAGGGAGTACAGAAAAGATTTCTTGATATAAATCCCAGGGCGTTTTATACACCATGTAGTTTTCACAGTTTGAATCTTGCACTTTGTGATATGGCAACCATTTCTCCAAAGGCAATCTCATTTTTTGGGATTATTCAGCGTACTTATAACTTCTTTTCATGTTCAGTTAAGCGGTGGAAAATATTTGAAGATCACGTGGATGGCCTTACACTTAAGGCTTTATCACACACTCGCTGGGAGAGCCATGTGGAAAGTGTTAAGGCAATACGGTTTCAGGCTCCTAAAATCATGAATGCGTTAGTGTACATTGCTGAAAATAGTGATGACCCGAAAGAGCAGAGCGAAGCTGAATGTCTTGCAATAAGTGAAACACATGGAATTGGAAGTTTTGAGTTCTTAGTTTCCATGGTTATTTGGTATAATCTTTTATCTGTTGTTAACATTGTGAGCAAGAGTTTGCAGTCAGAAGACATGAACATTGATGTAGCTATTTCTCAACTGAAGGGGCTGGTTTCTCATTTTAAAAAATATAGAGAGTCAGGCTTTGAGAAAGCAAAAGTAGAAGCTAAAGAAATTGCAGAATCTTTGGAGATTGATCTTGTATTTCCTAGAAAAGCAAAGCGGGTGATTAGAAGAAAAAGACATTATGGTGAAGAATCAGAGAATGTCGAGGGAAGTGTGACATTATCACCTGAGGAGAGCTTTAGGATTGACTACTTCATCCAAATCATGGATCAAGCTCTTTACTCACTTGAGACCAGATTTGAGCAATTTCAGAGGTACGAACAAATATTCGGTTTTTTGTTTGATTTGGAAAAATTGCAATCAGCGAGTGATGATAGTTTGATGGTTTCTTGTGCTAATCTTGAAGATAATCTAACTCACGAAAATCAGTCAGATATTGTTGGTAATGATATTTTCTATGAAATTAAAGTTCTAAGAGAAGCGTTACCAAAAGAGATTAAAAGGCCTATTGAAGTATTAGACTTTTTGAACAGAGTTGAAGATTGTTATCCAAACACGTGCGTCGCTTATCGAATATTGTTGACGATCCCAGTTTCGGTTGCAACTGCTGAAAGGAGTTTTTCAAAGCTGAAGTTGATCAAATCATATCTTCGTTCGAGTATGTCTCAAGAAAGATTGAGTGACTTAGCGATTTTATCTATCAAAAGAGAATTGGTTAGAGATGTTGATTTCGAAAGCTTGGTTCACGATTTCGTGGAGAAAAAAGGAAAACAAATGTTTAAGAATTAGTACTTTTGTTTTAGTTCGTTTTTTAATTAGTTTTATTATGAGATAGAAGTAGTTAATTTTTGTAGACGTTTTTATTTTATTTAAATCAAGCCATTTTTTTTTTGGTTGGCTTCTCATACTTCTGAACCTTGGCACGGCTGTGCTCCAAACCCAAGTTGTCCGTCAAATAAAAAAAGCATGAATCCTCATCTTCTTTCTCTCTTTTTTTTTCCTCTACTAAAACTGTAAATATTTCATTAAAAATAAAAAATTTAGGTTGTCAATCGAAAGATTTTGGTATTATGTCGTCGTCTCGTAAGAAAATTTCATTATCGCTAGCCACCATGCACAATCAAAATGAAAATATTCAGTTTACACACTGATGTAACTGTTAAAAATGAAGCAGTTTGGCTGTTTGGGTTATATGGTTTTGGTTAAGATGATGTTGGTCGTCGTCGAACACATACTTAGCTGGAAAGTACAAGATCGGGTTTATGAGTTGGAGATAGGTGTTGCCGTGTTCCTTACTATTATTATATTTCTCTTTTTTAAAAAGAAGATTATATGTAGTGGGAAGGATATGGACAGACTGATATAATCTCAAGCTATAGAGAGAATAATCAAAAACAGGTAAGAACGTAAACGTAATGAACAAATGCGCATGATAGTATTTTCATGCACCGACTCTTGACCACTGACTTGGTCAATCTCTAGAACTAGCCGATTTCACATTATTGCTTCATTTTTAAAAATATTATAAGACTTAGGGACAGAAAATACTCTATTCTTATTCATCTAAAAAAAAATATATTCTATAGATTCTCGCAAATCACATCTCTATAAAAAAGCCAAATATGTTTACTCTCAACTAGACTCGGGTATATGAATAATCTGTTCAGATTCAGATATTATCCGATCGGTTTGGATAAATGGGTTTAAGAAAAAAAATCTATTGAATAATTTTAGATTTTTGGTTCGACTTGAAATTCTTAACTTATAAATAAAATATATTAAACTTACAAAATCAAATTTAACTTGCAATAAAAAAATTCTATGTATATTTATAAGTGTATATCAAACTTATTGGTAATAATCCACGAATGTTCGAATTAATATTATTTAAATAATAATTTAAACTTTTGAAAATTGTCACTAAAAGTCATATTATGAGTTAAGTTAGATTTTGTAGGATTAATTTCCATTTTTGTAAATTAAGGATAACTTAGAAAGTATTTTCGAAATTCACAATAAAATCAATATAAAAAAGTATTTCTTTAAAAATACTTTAAAGAAAATCTATTAGTTAAAATTTAGTGTCAAAGATACTTTATTTTTATGGCTTTTCACAAGTTACAAACAAAAAAAAAAAAAAAAAAAAAAACCCAAAACCCACGAATAGGTTTCAGCAATTTTTTTTTTTTCATATTTTCTACATTAGTTGTCACTTGTCATTAAATTGTTTCAAACATTCAACGGTCAATTTTTCCGATTCTTTAACAGTTAGCGAATAATATGACATAAACCATCTCCATTATTCAAATTTCGTTTTCCCGTGATGTTTTTTTTTTCATTTTACCTAAAACTTAACTTTGACCCAACTCGCGTTCCAGAAGCGTATGATAGTGACTAATTTAAATATATAACATTTATTATCCCTAAGTTTTTATGCATTCATACATACGTACATATATAAATCTCATCTCTCAACTTGTTAATTCATTACCAAAGCGAACAGTCAAAGAATGGGACTTTCATTGAGAGTGAGACGTCGTGGAGGCAACAAGAAAGAGATCATACCGGTGACTAGTTGCTCTGAGGAAGATGAAGTAACGATTCCATCGCAGTTTCTATGTCCGATTTCTTACGAGCTAATGAAAGATCCGGTGATTATTGCTTCAGGGATCACTTACGACCGTGAAAACATCGAGAAGTGGTTCGAGTCCGGGTACCAAACGTGTCCCGTTACTAACACGGTTTTGTCAAGTTTGGAGCAGATTCCGAATCATACCATTCGGAGGATGATTCAAGGTTGGTGCGGGTCGTCACTAGGCGGCGGGATTGAGAGAATCCCGACGCCACGTGTACCCGTGACGAGTCATCAAGTCACAGAGATTTGTGGGAAGTTACTCGCTGCTACGCGGCGTGGAGACCATGCCGTGTGCAGCGAGATGGTTGGGAAGTTGAAGAGATTGGGAAAAGAGAGCGAGAGGAACCGTAAATGCGTTCAGGAAAACGGCGCTGGGCTAGTTCTTTGCGTTTGTTTCGACGCGTTTTCGGGAAACGCAAACTCTACACTATTATTGGAGGAGGTTGTGTCTGTGCTGACGTGGATGCTTCCCATTGGTTCAGAAGGTCAATCCAAACTCACCTCTACGTCTTCGTTTACTAGGTTGGTGGAGCTTTTGAGAAATGGCGATCAAAACGCCGCGTTTTTAGTAAAGGAGCTTCTTGAGCTTAACGTAGCTCACGTTCACGCGTTAACAAAGATCAACGGCGTCGAAGAAGCGTTCTTGAAATCGATTAATCGCGATACTATATGCGTTAACTCTTTAGTTTCTATCCACCACATGATCTTGGCAAATCAAGAAACCGTTTCAAGATTTCTTGCACTGGATCTTGTTAATATAACGGTGGAGATGCTAGTTGATTCAGAAAACAGCGTTTGCGAAAAAGCGTTGATGGTTTTAAACGCGATTTGCGAAACTAACGAAGGAAGAGAGAAAGTGAGAAGAAATGAGTTGGTGATACCGGTTTTGGTGAAGAAGATTTTGAAGATCACTGAGAAGAAGTGTTTGGTTTCAGTGATGTGGAAGATTTGTAAAAGTGGAGATGGGTCTGAGGTTGAACAAGCTTTAAGATTAGGTGCGTTCAAGAAGCTTGTTGTGATGCTACAAGTTGGATGTGGTGAAGGAACGAAGGAGAAGGTGACTGAGTTGTTGAAGATGATGAATAAAGTTATGAAGATGAATGGTTTCGTTGATCGTTCTGATTCTTCTTCAATTGAGTTTAAGCATGTTAAGAAGCCATTTTGATACAATAACTATACATTTGTATATAGAGAGGAAACACAATTTTTTTTTTTGCAACTCTAATTTCCTCTGTTTTCTAAACCCTCTCTTATAGCAGAGTCTTTAACCAACTTGTATACCACAAAGCCAAAACTCATTTACAACCTAACTATAGAGAAGAGAAGTAAAACAGAGGATATATATAGAGAAGAGAAGTAAATCAGAGGATATATATCAATACTAAGACAATTTTACTTCTCTTCTCTATACTAACAACACAAGTGTCATATACAATTTTGTTTCTCTCATTTACCAAAAAAATTGAGTAATCTACAAAGTTTGGTCCAAAAATGGCTTTACAAGAGATAGTTTTCTTCAGGGAAAATCAAACCAAGACAACTCTGATCCCCATAGAAGTCATCTGCAGATTCTATCAGAAACATATTCTCTGAACTCGGAAACTCATATTTGGGCTGCACCACTTTCCTCTGTTGCTCTGCAAACTCTTCACAGCAGTTCGAACACACAAAAAGTGGAGGCAAAGTATCTGAATCATCAATCCCACAGCATCTTGTATGTTGCCATACCTCACAAACATCACAAGATATCATCCTCTCACCATCATCATCTCTAGCCCTGCAAATACATTTCACCATCCATGTATCACATCCACCTTGACACTTGAGTTTCGATTCCAAATCAATCCCATAACCCCTCACTGTTAAAGCAGAACAAGACTCGGTCAAACTCATGTCTTCTGTAACTTCTTCAATCTCACTCACCACAAAGTTTGCTAAGATGCAGTAAGTATCTCTGAACGTCTCTTCAATGGCTTGCTTTAGATCAAAGATTGTAGCCTGTAATGGAACTGTGACCAATTCACCTGGAGGTAGCTCTGTGATCTGTTCTGATCTCAAACCAATCAAACTTGGATTGATACGGCAAACAAATTGTAAGACTGTTTCACTGTTGTCCCATATAGGCCACTCCTTTACGAAGTGCTTGCTGTCTAGGATTGCTTGAGTTGCAGATCTCACTAGCTCAGATTCTGGATAGGTAAACAACACAGTGTAGAGTAACAACAGATCTCTATAAACATCAGCTCCAGGTTTTGATGGAGTATAAATCCTCAAAGGAGTAATCTCCTCTAGCAGAACAGCTTCTTCTTTCTTCGGTTCTATGACGTTCATCGCATCATCAAGCTCCTGTATTGTATAGTGCAGGATACGTGTAATGGGATCAACATAACGCCGAACCAAAACATTCCCAACGACCACATTGTGCATCGACTTCAGCACATAATCCAGCAGACCGGTATCTCCAATATGCAATCTAGCTGAATCCCTAACATCTTGCCGAGTCATACCGTTGGGCTTCATTGCTTTCATCTCTTTCAGTGACTCTACTATCACTTCAGCTGCAAATATTAGTCTCCTCACAGGCCATCTACTACCCAAATTTGCAGCAACAGTGCTATAACTCCTATATTTCGGAGACTTGTCATTATCCGCGATATCACTTTTCTTTAAAAGCAACCTACTTGATCTTTTCTGCTGAGGAGAATCTGTCAGGAGAGGAGTCGCAGGAAGAACCTTTTGGGGAGAAGCATGAGACTTGATGATGAGCATAAACCGCAAAAGATCTCTGAACGTCTTCAGATGCCCTTCACTCATTTCTCTATAGTACCGAATAACCTGTTTGATCTCTTTAGATTGTTGATACTCGCCAAAATGAAACTCAATCTGATTAAGATCAAGTGAACCAAGAAGCTCTATCGCCTTCTCGTAATCATTCTTTGTCACACCATAACTTCCACGAGAGAACTTGTATCCCCATCTTCCAAACCAGGAGTGGCCATAAGCAACACCATACAACAACCTCAGTTCCATAGATCTCTTCTTAGCGAAATCTTCAACCGTTATCATCCTGCAACAAGAACACATTCTATCAATTTCCAAATCATAAAAATGCAAAATCCAACAAAACGCAAAAGGATACTAGTGTTATATCCATTACCTTGCTCCAAGGATATTACAAATCCGGTCCCAAAGATCAACAATCTCTCTTCCGCACAAGTATTTTGAATCCCCTTCCATACCATTGATGCATATCAAATGACCAAAGCCATTACTATGAATCAATCCATGTAAAAGATGACTTTGTAGATCAAAAACATCATCTTCTAAAGGCATATTCCACTCAGAATCGATTGGAATTATAAAGTGATACTTCCTCTTTGACACAAAATGATTGCTCCACCCTGAAACAAAACACAAAATCAAAGTCAGAAACATCTTAAATCAAAGTCGAACAGAATCTCATTAAGCAAAGTCAGAATCAAAGTCAAAGTCAGAAACGTCTTCTCTCTAGTACGATCATTGATCCTCACCAGTTATTCCACTTATCTCAAACCAAACAGAATCTCATTCAACAACATCTTAAAGATACGTACTCGTACTTAAAGATACGTACTCATACATTTTAACAACATCATAAAGCTACTAATCTGAAAAGAATACTGAGAATCTCGAGTTAGCATCATCTTCAAATACTTACTTAAATAAAACCCAATACTCAGAATCACGATTCAGAAACATCTTAAGATACACATAATCATCATTTAGCAATATTCACAATCTAATATTACCATTTAGCAATAACACACACTCATATGAAACTGATACTCAGATTTACAATTCAGAAACATCTTAAGATCCATACTCATCAAAACCCATTACTCAAAAGTCTCAGTTAAACAACATCTTAAGATACATACATGATCTGAAACCATTATACAGAACAACATCTTAAGATACACATAATCATCTAAATCATTACTCAAAATTCTCAATCCAACAACAAATCGTAAACACCTAACAGAAACAAATCCATATACAAAAACCCAATTCACAAAATCTCATCAAACACCAAATTGATCTAACCAAATCGATCAAACCCAAACATCTTAAGATCCATACTCGTCAAAACCCATTACTCAAAGGTATCATCTTAAGATACATACGCATACTCATCATAACCCATTACTCAAAACTCAAAAGTCTCAGTTCAACAACATCTAAAGATTCATACTCATCAAAACCCATTACTCAAAAGTCTCAATTCAACAGAACAAAACCTTAAGATACACACAATCATCTAAACCCAATATTCAAACATCTCAATCCAACAACAGATCATAAAACCTAACCGAAACAAATCCATATACAAAAAAACCCAATTCACAAAATCTCATCAAACACCAAATTGATCCAACGAAATCGATCAAACCCAAAAAAAAATCAATCAATCCAAACAAACCTGTGCAACGACATTGATCGCAGTAAGGCTCCGAAGAACGAGCCACATCCTCTTCAACAGTGTAAAGCGGAACCACCGAGTTCGTACTCTCATGGCTAAGTAGCGTACACCAAACAGGCATACCAAGAACGCTATACTCCTCAACCTCGGCAAAATCCCGTAAAAAAACCCTAATCTGATCGCGAAAAGCTTCGCCCCGATTAATCGGAACCCCATCTTCGCCGAACCGTTGCGAGCTATAAACTTTGGGCCTCCTCTTCCTCTTACGGCACGTTTCGATGATTGGTACTGGCATTTTCCGATTTTGATTCTGTAATTTTTAGGGTTTTTTGGGGGATTTTAGGATTCGATCGATGGAGACGAAGGAAGGAAGAAGATGAGCTCTCTGTTACTGAGTTTACCCGCTCAAATTGAAAACAAAGCGTGATCTGAGTGGTTGTTTTAGAAATGCCATTGAGGATGGTTGTTATTTACGTAATGGCCATTAGGATCTGACGGTTTTAGATTGAGTTTGAGGATTTGGTTGATCTTAGCCGTTCATCTCTGTAACTGCAAGTGTTTGTTAGTCAAACCGCCGTTCACTCTGTTAAGTCAACAGCTCACTCGAAACCAGAAAATAAACACATTAATTCTTTTTTATAAAAATCCAGAATATTATTTTATATAAAATAAAACTATTTCCAAATAATTAATCATCTAGTTTTTTTCCATAAAAAATTCTGATTTAAAAAAATAATTAAATAAATTACCACAAAAAAGTAAGAACACTTGTTAAATATTTAAACACTTCATTTTCTATATACAAAATTTATTTTCCAAAAATATTATTTTATATTAAAATACACATATCTCCAAAATACTATGTTTTTTTATTAAAACTTGTGTCTAGTAAAACTTGTTGAGAGTCTTTCATTTAACTATCTGTTTAAAAATGTTTATTTGTAAAATGTATGTATGAAATTCACTGGTATAATGTAGTATCAATTTGCCCCCAAAAAATAAAAAAAGTGTACTGGTATAGTTTGTATAGTGTAATTAATAGTTACATAGATAGGTACAAGTACTAAGAATATAATTAACTACCTATTTGCGAAAGTGGTATTAGATTTTTTTTTATTCTTTTTTTTAAAGGATTAATTGAAGTAAAGGGTGGAATGAATAAATTTTTTATAAATTATTTATGATCCTTCTTTAAAAATAATAATATAAATTTCCTAAAAATTCAAAAAAAATAAACCATATTTAACAGAGAAGATGGTAATTTCATCTTTAGAGAAATAATAATTGAATATATATATATATATATATAATTATTTCATATATATCCAATTTGCTAACTAAGCATATAAATTTATATCAACAAAAACCATCAATCTACACATATTAATATAATACTATATCATTAACTCTAATAATTATGTGCCACTACTTATAATGAGAAATCAAATTTTTGGTCCAACGTAAATGGTGAAATGGTTTTATAAGAAGGAAAAAAAATCTAAATAGATTTTAAAATAGTTTCTAAAAGTCTCTAATGTCAAATTTATTTGTTTGAATTTTACACGTAGAAAAAGTGAACAAGGCATTTGATTCTTTGAGATCAACTCTCTTTTTTACAATCAATAAAGAAGTCGTGAGAACTTTTTGTTGTTCGTGGACATTGAGTCACTCTTTCCATTAGGATTAGATAAATACACCACTTCCACTACCTCTCTTTACTTTTACTTTTCTTCATCCTCTCTTACATTCTTTTAAGAGAACGATCAATAGATATGGATCATCCAAAGGCTTCTGATCATGTTACATCCAATTGGTCAAAAATTCCTCTTCTTGGTTGCATCATGGACACTCTCGTTCATCTTTTTACGATCTTTCCTGACGAACAAGGCAAAGAGGTCGTCGACACGGCGGTAGCGGAAAATCGTGCAGCTCAAAAACACTTTAGGCAACTCAACTGTGTTAAACTCAATTAGCCTTGATGATAAGTCTTTCTTAATATCTTTGGTTTTCTTGTATTGCTTTATATCTAGAAAGCACCAGTTTTATAAATACAATCTCTATATGTAACAATTACTTTACAAGAAAACATATTTTGTGGTTAAAATTTAAAAATTTCTGTACTTAGCCACATATGGTCAGGAAATTACTTTTTGACTAAGAGCTCATGACTAGCATTAGATCAGTGGTTGTATTTGCTACATAGACACATGGTGTCATAAAAGACTGTGGATAATCTGTTAAAATCTTTAACCTGGGTCCGACATAGTTGTCTTGGGTAGGCTTGAGAAGCGATGGATTTGGCTAGGTTTAATCTCGAATTTTGGAAAATCTATTTGTTCGGTTAATTGAACCAAACTAACATTTGGTCAGTTTGGTTTGGAAGCCTAAATTTGGTTTGGTTTTTAAGTGGGAAAATTATTACAATGTTATAACCTCATGAGTACATTGCAAGAGTGTCTTCTTGAAAAAGTTCCTCTCCCCCTCACATATGGATCAGCGTAGGAATTAGAGATCTCAAATTTGACACAACGAGAAAACAAAGGTTTTGTGAAGCTTGAGAACATTTGAAAGTGTACTCGTCACAATGGCATCACCAAAGAAATTATTGTTTAGTACTCTGTGGTATCTTACTAAAATATACGTGATTTTGTGTACCACTAGCAACGAAAACTTTTTCGAATAAAATCATACAAAGAGTTGTTGCCACCATGAAAACAACTGAGAATTAGTATCATTTGTTCGTAAGACAATGCATGTGTACAAAATATCAATCTTTGTTATATATGGAGTTAAACATATCATATAATGAATTAATTGCCAAAAAAAAAAACATAAACAACTTATCATTATCGGTTAAGAGTTAAAAAAAAATCGAATTGTGGTCAAGAATATTATCGAAAAACTACAAATCAAAAAACAATACAAAAAAGGTTGTGTCACTCATTTGATATATGCATAAGTTAGAATTGATGCAAATTAGTTTTAAATCACTTACATATATGACTCTCAGACTCTGGTTGCACCGGTTGAAAGGGGTGGGCATTACGGTTTAAATTTAGGTTCGGTTTGTTCGGTTTTGGTAAGACTCTAACCAAACTCAACCGAAGTTAGTTTGGTTTGGTTTGTGTTCGGATCGGTTTTTGTTTGGTTTGGTTCGGTTCGGTTTGGTTTTAGTTTGGTTCGGTTTTAATTCAGTTTAAAAATCAGTTAATGTAACAAAACAAAATTGATTATGGTTTTATAATAGTTAATTAATCAAATAAATTAAAAAAGCTAGAAAATTATAATTAAATACCTAATAGTAAATATAATTACATCTATATTTATATTTAGGTTTTATTAGAAAAGTTAAAATAAAGTAAAATAGAAACCAAATGCAAGTGGTAATAGGTAAGAAGATCACATATTTATAAATTTAATAATATTATTAATTAATTTAAAAAACACATTGGATTATTGGTTCGGTTCGGTTTAAAACCGAACCGAACCATTTGGGTTGAGAAGAAATATAACCAAATGGTTGGAGTGTAGGATTGGATTTGGTTTGGGTTGGTTTGAGTTCGGTTGGTTCGGTTTGGTTCGGTTCGGTTCGGTTTATATGCCCACAGAAATATTTTCTTACATCGATTATTGACTTATCGTAATCGATGTTAATATGCATCAGTTGATTCAATCAATACATGTATTAAAATAACCTTAAATTTGCAACTGTTATTATAAGTAATATAAATGTTTATATTAATTATATATAATTGAAGTTAGGACTAATAAAAAGAATTTTAAATTAAATTCTAAGAAATATATATTATTTAATTTTAGAAATTAAATATAAAAGCAAATTATTAATTTCTTTGTGATAATAGTTGTCTATTACATGTGTTTTAGAGGGATTTTCATAAAAATAATCTTTTTCCTATGTCAATTTTTAAAAATACCCTTTCATGTTGTCCAATTTCAAAAATACCCCTTTTCTATGTATAAAACAATTAAATTCTAAGCCCTAAGCTCAAAATACTAAACTTTAACCTCTCAAAACTATATCCTAAATGTAAAATAGAAAATCCAAGCATAAAAAAAATTCTAAAAATTAATTTAACATATTATAATTGTGTAAAAAAGGTTAAAAATGAAAATGTTCAAAAAAAACAGGTATTTTTGAAAAGGGGTATCCCAAAAGGGATATTTCTAACAAATTCTCTTGTTTTTAATTAGCATCAGTCAGTATTTGTTTAAATTTGCAACACAAATCAATAATGACATTGATTATTACTACTGATGTTAAATTATAATTTTTGTATTGATAATTATAATAAGTAATTTATATTTTAATCATTCAAACTTTTGAGTCAAATTAGTTTATGCAATTGATTCATGATCTTTTAAAAATACCACCAACATTAATTAGGTATAGAGTTGTTCATTTACTTGGTTCATGATTTTTTGAACAATTTTGGAACATAAACTATCCTTACATATAAAATTACCATCAAGCAAGCTTATAGATGACAGAACCATGAAAAAATTATCTTTAAACATCATCTAAGAACCATTATATTAATATCATTCAAACTTTTGATTCAGAATAATTTATGTAATTGATCCTTGTTGTAGTGAAATATACCTTTTACCATCAGTACCTTTAATTGGATATAGAGTTAGTTATTCAATTACTTGATTGATGCTTTTTATTAGCAATTTTAGAACAAAAACTGCCCTTACATATAGAACAAAATGATTATGTTAATTTTGTCATAGACAAACTTATAGATGAAAGAACGATGAATAATTTACCCTTAAAAATTATTTAAGAATCAACCTTATAATAAAATCATCTTGACTCGTCTATGACGAAAAAACTTGTTAAAATATTATAAGTACAAAACAAAAAGTGATAAACTTCATAAAACAAAGTTATAATAAAGGAATCCATTAGTACATACAAATGTTGAATATTCTGTTCATACATGTAAAGTGATTCCTCATACATATGGGATGTTAGTTTGTAGCTCATTAGTGTTAAACATATCAAATAGTTATTTCACTTTTTTTTTTGTACCAACATCAAATAGTTATTTCACATGTTTGCACTATATTAATTGTTTGCAGTCTTTAAGATATTTCAGTTTTTAAGAGTATGTCTAACTAAAACCTAAATGTCACAACTATATTCTGCCAAACATGATGAATTGGAGACGGTTAATCAATTAAAAAAAATCAAAAAGATCCAAGAGTGTTAAACCTCAACTCTAAAAAGATTAAACTTTAATTCAACAACCATACAAACATCATTTTTAAATTCAGTAAAAGTTCATGTAATTATTATTGACATTTCATGACTCACAAATAAAAATAAAAATAAAAGAACAAGATATATCCGAATTTATTCCTTAAGGGCATCTTCGTATCTTTTAATTTTAAAGAAAAATAAAAATTAAGAAAAATAGGAGAGAGAAAGTGATAGTATCTTTGCACAAACAAATTAAGACACACTCAGACTCTCATCTGCCATATGTTAATTTTTTATTGGTTTACATTTCTAAATAAATCAATTATATTAAAATATTAATATTGTTAAAATTTGACACCGATTTCATAGTATTACCAATGGGAATGGTTTACGGCCTTAGATCAACTCTCAGTGAGGTTGCTGACACACATACTCTTATTAAAAAATAAAAAAAAAAAAAAAGAGAAAGAAGAAAAAAAATGTAGAAACTATTCGTTTTTGAGAAGTTTGAGAAACAATTCTTAGAAAAAATATGACAGGTGCAATACAAAAAATATGGATATTGATAGCAGAAAAGCATAGCACAGTTGTTATTTTTGATAAAATTTTAAAAATTAATCTCTATAATAGCACTTATAAAACGCTAAACCTTAAAAATATGTAAGCGGAAACCAAAAATCACTCATTCCGCCAAACAAGTACTAAAAATCGACTAAAACACACTTTTCTCCTCCTTTACACTTAGAAACTCAAGAGTCTTTTACCAAAAAATATTTAGAATCGGAAAAAAAAACCTTTAACCCTAATAATCGCCTAAACCTAGATCTTTCTATTGGCTTCGCCGATGGCCAACCCAAACTGTGAAGCTCGTCTTCTCTAGTTCTCCTAATCGTCTTGTCCAAGCTAATCTTTCTCAAGCTTTTGTTCTGATTTCCACACGCTTATGACCATAGACTCTGCAAAACTAAATCGAGATCTCTACGGTGATACCGTCTTTCAACAGCTCGATATTGCTTTTGATGTTTAAACAGTCAGGAGATCGATGAAGATCTGCACAATCAGCAACTCGCCGCCGTATATGTAACTCCTGAAAACCCTAGATCTACATATCTCTGCTTTTCTTGTTTCTTAGTAAGTCTTCCTCTTTCTTCTATAATTGTGTAATTAAATCAAAGATTAGTAATATGACACGTGTCATTTATTCAGTGGAACAAATATTAAAAAAATAAAATAAAATAAAAATCTGTAAGAAAAATATTTTTTGAGAAACGTTCACGGTTACTTCCGGTAAAAATGTCCTTAGAGCATCACTAAGAAACCCTCCTAAGTTATTCACATATTAATTAATCATAGAATTTTAGCAACCCTAAGAGAGTTTTAGCAAAATCAACCCTCCACTAGAGAACGTAAAGAAGGTTTCTCTTAATGAAAATTTGTTTTGTGTAATGGAAATGGGTTTGAAAATTTAACTAGAAGAAATGATGAGAAGAAGAAATGATGATAAGAATAATCGGATGATGACAGAAAAGAAATGAGAAGAATCGGATGAACAAGCAAATGAAGTTCTACACGACATTGATCAATATATAGACCTTGGGGAGCAAATGAAGTTCTACACAACATTGATCAATGAAGTTCTACACAAACATAAACATAACAAGCAAAGTGAAGAAAGCTTTCTGTCCACAAACCTCACACCTTGGAGTTAGCTTTGTTACAGAATCAGCAATTGGTATAACATCAAGTACAGCACCAAAGCTCCTCCTGCGTATAGAAAAGATCACATCCACGTTACAAGTCAGTCAACAAAATCGGCAAGTGAAAATATCAAAATCACAGCTTTAAAAAATAGGATAAATCAAGCACCTTAAATAGTCACCGTCAAGGCCTGCAACGATCACAGTTTTGCCATCATCATCAGCGACTTTGCAACAAAACTCATAAAGATCTCCAAAGAACTGAGCCTCATCAAGTTGCTTTTCTCACTATGGATTCGCATACTTATGATAAGCATATAAATCCTGAGGAACTAGCGGTATCCTAAAGAAACAGAACGCTACTGAGTCGTCAATAAACCATGAGTGCAGACAATTCACTGAGACAAGACTCACAGATGACAATGTCTGCTCTCTCCGAGCCCTGTCTTCTTTCTCTTTGATCTCCTTCATCTTCTCAGGTGTGAAAGGATAAGCACCAGCTCCATAGCTTCGTATGACACCAAACCCATTATTATTCACAAGTTTACCATGATCATCAACTATTACTAGGTTAGGGATACCCGTAACCTTAAACAACCCATCCAAACGGTCATGTGTTTCTGAATCAGCAAATGGAACAGTGAGCCATGGCATCTTACTGAAATAATCACCAAAGGACTCTTCATCTTCATCGCCAGACACAAAAACAACCTCGAAACCAACTTTTGGAGCGAGCTCGTTGTAGACTTCAACCAGCTGTGGAGTAAACCGCTGACATGGTCCGCACCACGCAGCTGAAAATACAATCCAATCTTTTTCCCTATTAAGCTATCAATTTTAACATGAACATCATAAGAATTCATATAACCAACCAACCAGTCAAACTCTACCCTAATCGGTTCTGCAAAAGAACAATCACAAGGGGAGAATCGAGAAACAAGCACATATAAGTTGAGATCGGCGGCGATAAAATTCAAAAATCAGGTCAACTACAGAAAGAGAGAGAGAGAGAAGCGAGAAGCTATTTTAACCTGTTTGCCGTCGTTACGAACAAGGAAATCCCTCGCCGGAGAAGAGAGAAGTGAGAGAAGATCCTGAGCATCTCAGCCGTTGATTTTTTTTGTGGTTTCGGCCATGGCGTTGTCCCACCAATCCTCCGCCGTTCTCTGATGGAGAAGAATCGCCTTTTATCTCTCATGAACGAGAGAGAAGAGAGATGGTCGGGAAAGAATTAAAAAAAATGGTGAAAAAAAAAAACTGAGTCGACCAATAGGCAAACGCCACGCCGCGTTGCTCAAGGGGTTGCTCCAATTACTTTCCACAGTATCGATACTCTGCTTGTTGGACTCAGAAAGGGGTTTTTTATTAAATTTTGGGCCCCAATTGTAAGAGTAACCCAATAAGTACTCCCCAGTAAAAATGGTCTTACATACTAAAAAAACACATAAACAAGTTGAAAGATGAAGACACTTGAAGAGAAAAAATAATAAAATACATTAGTACAACTACCCAATTTAGATATTTTTCGACATCAAGTGTATATTTTTCGATATATCTCAAAAATCCTAAAAACTTTGTCCGTTCGTCGATTTGTGTATATATATTCTTAGTGACTCTCAAAAACCTCAAAAAATCAGTGGTTCGATTTTGTTTAGTAATTCTCTAAAACCCAAAATTAATCAAACACCTCATTCAGTCACATTTCACAATATCAAGTGAGGGTCGGGGGTGAAATGTTTATAAATATAGATTTAAAGATTTAAAGATCGATTAGACAATAAATATAGATTTAAAGATTTAAAGATCGATTAGACAATAAATATAGATTTAAAGATTTAAAGATTATGGAAATAAATATTTCCTCTAGCTCTCAGCCCTTATAAATATATTCATATATCTTTTTATATATCGTTTGAGGTTATCTTCGTGAGCATAACTAATAGAGTTCATATATCATAATTAAGTTGATGGCTAATGATAACATAGTCTGGTCCCGTTACCACAACTTAAAAGACAAGTGGACTAGAACTGTAGAATCATGGGGCTGCGTAGCTCCTTTTTTTTTATGTTCCTGTTTGACATATGATTTGTCGTATTTATTTATTTTGTTATATAGTTTTATTTTTGTTTGAAGATTTTCTGAAGTAATAAGTTAATGTGATATTTCATTATTTTGTTCAAATTTATTTGCATTTTGAAACTGTCGTCGCTTTCTCTACAACTCTGAATTCGGTGGAATATGATGTTGTCGTGTTTTATTCATAACTCATTATTTATTTAAAGCTTCTAATAAAACAAAACAAAAAATGGGAATTGTGAGAATCAATTTTGAAGACTTTGTGGTTAACAAATTACGAGAGTATCTTAATATTCCAACGCAATGTTCCATAGATTGTTCTATATATACTCAAGTATCACTTTCAGAAAAGTTTTCTATATACATGAATGGTTTATACAATAAATTTCGATTATTATAACTTGATGATAATTCATATATAAATAATTATATTACGGTTTAAATAAAACTATGATTTTTGAGTATTATATCTGTATGAATTATTTATATAAATAATTTTTGACTATTAAATTTTAATGATAATTCATATCAAAAAAATATATTACGATTTAAATCAAACTATTATTTTGAATATATATATATATATATATATGTATGTTGTGAGCATCAATGTTATAAATTGAAACAGTTGATGAGATTCATGAACGTAGACATGGTCCTACGGAAATTAAATTCCTATAGTTATAAATACTATATTTGAGTTTCATTTAATTTGATAAAGAAATAAATATGTTCACAAGATTCAATAGACATATAATTGGATCAAATATTATCGTTTTGTGTAAATACGAAAACAAAAGCTCTCACACGTCAACGCGTTATCGGTTTCAGTTCTTCAAAGCAAAGCTAGTGACACCTTTAAGCTCGGTTCTCAATTTAAAGTAGGAAATTCTTTCCGGTAAACAAATCAATTAAAATAAGACATTTTGTAACCACCCAAAATTAGAAATAATAATAAGTGTTGGAAGAAAAAAAAACATTTATATAAATCTAAAAGAGAATTCCGTAAGAAAACAAATATGGAATAAATCATTGTCTCAAAATTTAAGAGAAACCGCGTTTCGAACTTCATATTGCTTTCGGCCTCAATATCTTTTGTCATCTTTCCCATTAACACATAAATTGTCTCCCACTTCTTACGACATTTAGATGTTTTAGAAGTCTTTTCTTGAAATGATTAAAGAAACATACTAATTTTGTAGAGATTGGTGTAAAACTGAAACTGAACACTTGTTTTAAGGTTAACCATTAGCTATAGATTTGCCACTCAAGAGGACAAAATTGTGGAGTATTGTTCATTATTGCAAAAATAATCATATTAAAACCTAATTGACTATTGTAGAAACAATATTTGTTTGTTGCATTTTTATGGAATGGTCCGGACCTCAACTCTCATCATGCAAAGGTCGCCTGGTCTGATGTCCGCTACCCTATAAGGGAGGGTGGACTTTGTCTCCGATCTCTAAAAGAGGCTAACATTGTGTGCGGTTTAAAGCTCATTTAGCGCCTGTTATCACATAACTCACTATGGGGGAAATGGGTACACACTTACCTTATTCGCAATAGCTCCTTTTGGGATATTGCAGCATCCCCATCGCAGGGCTCCTGGATGTGGCGAAAGTTGCTTAAACTAAGAGGGTTAGCAAAGCAGTTTCATCGCAAAGATATTCAGAATGGTAAGACCACGTCTTTTTGGCATGATCAGTGGTCTTCTTTGGGTACACTACATGATCTGTTAGGCCATAGAGGGTGCATTGATCTCGGGATAACCACACATGCCACAGTGGAATCTGTAATGTTAACACATTGAAGCAGACGACGTAGAGTGGATACTCTGAATCTTATTGAAACAGAAATTACACAAGTTAGAGAAAAAATGAAACCGCATATAGAGGATCGGCACCTTTGGAAAGGACGAACAGGGTTCAAGTCAAGGTTCTCGACTCGTGATACTTGGCAACAGCTGCATTCGACTAAACCGGAGTGTGTCTGGACTAAGGGGGTATGGTTCTCCCAGGCTACCCCAAAATTTGCCTTTATAACATGGCTCTGCATGCTTAACAAACTTTCAACGGGTGACCGAATACTGAAGTGGAACCTGTCCATAGATCCTTCATGCCCTTTATGCAATTGTCCCCTGGAAACAAGAAACCATCTCTTTTTCCAGTGCCCATACTCGCAACAGATTTGGTGTAAGCTATCTTCCGGTTTTCTTGGAAACAACACTACTTAAGACTGGGAAGAGATCAAAAACCTCATTTCCGATTCTACACTTGAAAAGACCCCTTTGCTGTTCTTACGATACACTCTTCAGGTCACGATCCATACCATATGGCAAGAGAGAAATAACCGCAAACATGGCGAAATCCCAACCCCTACAACCAGACTTGAGAAGCAGATTGATAGGACCATCCGAAATAGGCTCCTCCTTCTTCTGAATTCAAGAAATGAAAAGTATGCAGATATCCTTACACTCTGGTTTTCAACCAGAATATAATGTAGTCGCCCATATATGACTTTCCTTCTCTAAACTCTGTTACACTTGTTGTAAAGGAATGGTTTTTTTGATGAATAAAATTTTACATTCAAAAAAAACAATATTTGTTTTCTTGTTAAAGTACTTTACCTAACGTAATCCAACTACTTAAAATAATAGTATAACTAAACGAAGAAGTGCTTATTATTCAACTATATTAACTACTAAAAAATGTTCAACACAATCAGATAATTCGCTTATTTGCCACCGTAAATACTGTCAAACCAAAACTATGTGTTTATATATAACGAAATGAAATCTCCACTAGCTGTATATATCATTATGTAATAATGCAGATAGATACAACAAAAATTTACATACTACTAGTTATTATTTTTCTAACTAAACATTCCCCTAAAAATCATCTAAAAGTTATATATCTCCACTTTTTTTTAAGCATAGTTAAAATATGTTACTTCATATTTATATATCTAAAATGTTTCGAACCAAGATTCATTATTTTTTAGATCCTGATCAATTATATATTGCTTGATAATTAATTTCTTGGTTGCAATAATTTCGTTAAGAAATTATCCTATGTTTGTAAGGAAGTGATAATTATTTCAAATATCTTAATTTACATGAAATATTTTTATTTTCTCCCTTCAAAAAATCTAACCATTTTTCTTACTTTCATTTTTGTCAAACTCGTACAACCTTACTATATAAATTACATACAACCTTAAAACTCCAAACTAATATATCCCCAAAAAAAGACCCCTTTTAATAAACCTGAAAATTAAGTGAGAAAACGTGTATGTTAAGTGTCTATATATTACAGTCACACCTTCCTTTACTCTCCATCATCTCTCTCACTTCACAAAAAACCCAAAAAAAAAATGTCTCCCATTCCAAAACCACTCTTCTTCTTCTTCTTCTTCCTCAACTATGTTGTATCTCTCTCAACCTCACTCTCCATCCACCTCCCACTCACCTCTCTCCCTATCTCACCCAAAACCACAACCTTCACAACATCCCTCCTCTCCCGCAAAAACCCATCTCCACCATACCACTTCCGATCAAGATTCAAATACTCAATGGCTCTAATCATCTCACTCCCTATAGGAACACCACCACAAACACAACAAATGGTTCTTGACACAGGAAGCCAACTCTCATGGATCCAATGCCACCGCAAAAAGCTCCCACCAGTAACATCGTTCGACCCATCTCTCTCCTCTTCTTTCTCAACCTTACCTTGCTCTCACCCTCTTTGTAAACCAAGAATCCCAGATTTTACACTTCCCACTTCTTGCGACTCGAACCGGTTATGTCACTACTCTTACTTCTACGCTGATGGAACCTTCGCTGAAGGTAACCTCGTCAAAGAAAAAATAACTTTCTCGAATACCGAAATTACCCCTCCTTTAATACTTGGTTGCGCTACTGAGTCCTCTGATGATAGGGGTATTTTGGGAATGAACCGTGGTCGTCTCTCTTTTGTTTCTCAAGCTAAGATTTCGAAGTTCTCTTATTGTATCCCACCCAAATCGAACCGACCCGGTTTTACACCAACCGGTTCGTTTTACCTCGGAGATAACCCGAATTCGCACGGTTTCAAATACGTTTCTCTGTTGACTTTTCCTGAAACTCAACGAATGCCTAATCTTGATCCGTTGGCTTACACTGTACCGATGATTGGGATTAAATTCGGTTTAAAGAAGCTTAACATTTCCGGTTCGGTTTTTAGACCCGATGCAGGTGGGTCGGGTCAAACGATGGTTGATTCGGGATCCGAGTTTACTCATTTAGTGGACGCAGCTTACGACGCAGTGAGAGGAGAGATAGTGAGACGTGTTGGGCGGCGATTAAAGAAAGGTTACGTGTACGGTGGAACAGCTGACATGTGTTTCGATGGAAACGTGGTGATGATCCAACGGTTGGTCGGTGATCTTGTGTTTGAGTTCACTAGAGGAGTTGAGATACTTGTTCCGAAAGAGAGGGTTCTGGTTAACGTGGGAGGTGGGGTTCACTGCGTTGGAATCGGACGGTCGAGTATGCTTGGAGCAGCTAGTAATATAATAGGGAACGTTCATCAACAAAATCTTTGGGTTGAGTTTGATGTGACCAATAGAAGAGTTGGTTTCGCTAAAGCTGACTGTAGCAGATTAGTCTGAGGAAACGGGTTTTGTTCAGCTACGGTTGAGAATTGAGTCTTGTGGTGGACTCGATTCGTTCGATGATGTTTAATCGGACGGTACATAGTTTTGAATGAGGATGTCCTACAAAAATAATTAAAAGTGTTCACGTAGATTTTTATGGTTGTACCGTTTTGTATATTATATGGTTCATATTAACTTGGGGATGTTACATAAAAAATATATCTTTATATTTGTCACTGTGGCTTGTTGACTCGTTCTGAAAGACATGTGGATGAAGAAAAATATGAGATTTAGATTTGAGAATTTTTTTCAGAAGTGCTTTTGTTTGGTGTTATTTTTATTATGGTACTACTTTTTTAGTACAATAATCCAAAAATATAGATCTACTTTAAGCCGAATGTCTACATATATGTGGCCACTAATAAATCAAAGTAAACTCACAACATGGAGTCTACTATACTTACTAACTATAAAAAGTGCCAATCAAATTTATATAAAATTATAATAGTTAATTTCATTAGATTAGGGAATTAGTTATATTCTTAAATAATTATATATAATTGTATAAACATTAACATGTCATGTTCTCGTATATTTTTCATTATATTATAAGTTAATGAAAAGACAAGTTCGAACAAAATTAATAGATTATTATTAAATTTATTTCTATGATTTTGATTCTTTGTATTCGATCATTGATACACAAATATTTCAAAACTTTCTACAAAGATTAAAAATCCGTTAATTTAAAAATTATTACTCAATCATTTAAAAAGTAATATATGTAGGTGATCGGTGTAATAACATTTCGCGTGACCTCCCTAGAAATCCTGGTGTTGCATCCCTTAGTTTCAAAAAAAAAATAACATTTTAGATTTTTGCATGAGCATAAGAACCGTATTTGAATATCCAACTTGAATCCGATTTTTGGATTGGGTTTTAGATTGGGTGCGAGTTTGCCTATAAAATTCTATTGGATTCTATTATCTAATATTAAACCCGAACATATAAACATATTTATAATATTTATCATTAATATAATGCAATTACCCCAGATTTTCATTTAGTTTTATACCTAAATATCAAAATATCTAAAATATTTTGTCATATAAATCAAAATTTAACTAAATTAATTTAAATTTATTTAATTTTAATTATATTTAATTAATTTTTATTATATTTTTCGGGTACCCGATAGTTCTAGTACTATCGGGTTCTAAAATTTGTAACCCAAACCGATCCGAATACAATAGTATCCAAACCGAACCGAATCCATATATCTAAAAATACTCAATGGATTCTATTTTTGTAAACCCGTTTATCCAAATTTGAGTGGGTAATACTAGAATCCAAACGGATTACCCAAATACCGAGCCGTAGTTTACTTTATTAAAAAACATATTTAACTCTAGACATGTATACTACAGTCTTTAAAACTCTCGTGGATGTTCTTTTGTCTAACTAGTCTCCCACCACAATCCACATTAACATTCGTCACCAACTAGTCAATGCTAGTGGTTACAATTATTATCATTATCATTAACATATGTTTGATTTATTGATTAGAATGTGGAGGAAACACGAATTGATTTGTGTGTGAATATATTATATACTAGAACTTTGCTTGTACCATAATTCTTGATTACAGAAATAGAAAATACGTTAAGAAAAGACAAACAAGCATGGCTTTATATTTTATTGTCTCTGTGATATTTACTAATTATTAGTAAGACAAACCGAAATCAGGATCACAACACGACAATTTGGAATTGATATAAACCAAAAACATAATATTATTCTAAGAAATTGGATAGAAGGACAAAGATGCAATGGATAAACCACAAAAATACATGCAACAAATAAAGAATACCATCTATTTTTGGGATTAAGCAAATATAGGCCAAATTATTTCTTAAAAAATATAATTGATACGTTAATTTTAGAGAATCAAGTAATTATTAGGCGCCGTCAAAACCAAAACAAATACAGTTAAGATTTTCTATGTAACCCCAAGACAAAAACACTGAGCATTGCAACAAATGAAAGTTTTATATCGAAACAAAAACAAAACCAAAGATATTAGATATGATCTTTTGACAGAAAAAAGAAAGAAAGAAAGATACTAGATATGATCAAATGACACGCTTTTAACTTTGAAAATGTTAGGGAAGTGTGAAGTAGGGGCCAGAGATGAGCTGGTCAGCCTTAACTTTGAGATAGGACTTGGGGTCAAGTAGCCGACAGCTTAGTTCCAACTCTTCTCCCTTAACTCAACCTTTTCTTTCCTTTTATTATTCTCTTTATTCCCGACAATGACGTTCCTTTAATTTCTTCATTTTTCGTCTTTCCCATTTCTGTTACCATCATTGTAGTTTAGTTTTTGGTTTAATCATCATTGTAGTTTAGTTTTGAAATTCCACAATCAACTTACTTATGCATCTTTAAATTATAATGGGTTGGTACGACAATTGGTTGAACCTCATCTATTTAAACTTTTTGTTAATCAATTTGTGTATTTCTTTTTAATCTATAGTTTTTATGTGTCATCCAAGAAGAGTTCAAGTGTCATAAGAGTTTGTAGTTTTTTGTTCTCTAAACTTTTTTTTAACAAATTAAATATCTATTCTCATACTATTTCTCATATAAATGCATTATGCCAGATTCGCATCAAAAATGGGTGACACAATATTATTGTAAAATATTTATGAATTTAGGAGAATTTAGTTTGAAATAGGTTTTTCGGATAAAACATTTTAATTCACATTTTATTTTGTTTGTGGTAAATTTCTATTACAAAAATTACCACTAACCTCCTTTATTGTAACTAATATTAGGTTAACAAGTTGTAAGAAATAATTCTAATTCTAAAATAATCCCACCCATTTTTTTAAATACCATAATATCTGGTGATCTCATACTCACTAACAACATATTCCCAAACAATACAATCAGCGGATAACATTCAGCAACATAAACCATTATCATTAAACGAATAAATTTAATAAAGGAATAATCAATATCAATCCAACAATTCCAAAAGCATTGTAATATTGGCTAACCTTTTTTTAGGGATTTGGGATGGGTACGGTCGATCGACACCAAGAAGCGGTTTATTTTAAATCATCGAATTAGAGCAGTTTTGTTTAGGAGAGAAACTCTTGACTGTGGTATTTAAGGCTGGAAGTCGACGTAGGGTTTGGGTCAGCCTCTTTTGTCGTTTCCAGAGAGAAAAAGAAGGAGAAGTTTTCCAATGAATTGTTGTGAGTTATTACAGAGTTCTGTGCCTTTTGTTGAGAAATTGTGGAGTGATGATCTGAGGGTAGGAACGTGATGAGAGGGACTTGCTGTGGAGTTGGATCCTTCGCTATTCGTCAGATTTCTTCATTGAAAGAGGTGAGTGCATGACCATGGCTTATCTAAGCTTGAGATTCTCTGATTTATGTGTTTATGAGTTGTATGGTTGACTCTTTGCTTGTTTGCGTGATTTCTTGGTTCTTGTGGCCTTGTGAGACTCATGTGTGATTCTGGGCTGAGCTTGGTGCAATGCAGGCGACTAACACTTTGTTCTTTGTTCCTGGTTTGATTGTGTTTGTTGGTTGGATATTCTCAATTGTTTGTGTGTATAGCCCAATAGATGAGAGGATTGATCTCACTGAATATTTGTGATAATAATCATGCATCTCAATTATTGTTTGTGGTGCAAGTAGAGGCAAAATGTAATCATAGAATCAAGGCGATGAAGAGGATGATGTTCTAGTGATTGTTGATGTGTTATCTGACTAATGTTAGGTTGCTAGAGTTGAGTTGTTAGATTGTTACCTAGGTTTCTGGTTCCTTGGTTTATGTTGCTACATTGGAATTGTTGGTTTTGCTACTGATTATTGATATTGGTTATTAGTTATTGGAGTATCATTGGTTTAATGTTCAATTATTTCCACTGTTTGTGTTGATTGATGTTAGGATATTAGTGAGTATGAGATCACTCGTTAATTATTATATTAAAAATATAAAAATGGATTGGATCCAACATAAACCAACGTCATAGAACCAACAACCTAAACATCTGTTCTAGACAACAACGTTCCATTCTAGCAACTTAACAGAAGCATAGAACAAACAATTGAGCCTCTAGAACATCCTCCTCTTCATCACCTTGCTCTTCATCACCTTGATTCCATGATCGCACTTTTCCTTTACCTATACCGCAACACAAAAGAGATGGATAAATATTTACAAAAATAGTGAGGCAATCCTCCCATCTACTGGGCTATATACACAAGCAATAAGATCTCCACATGCCACAATCAACAAACAACAACAAACCAAACAATACACAAAACACAAAAACAACATCAGCCGCCTGCTAAGGATGGGTGTCGACCGACACAAAAGGGTGTCGACTGACACCAGAGGGTGTCGACCAACGCTGGTCACCTGGTGTCGACCAACACCTGCTCGACATTCCCTGAAAACCCTAGCAATGTTGACCGACACCTCCACATGGTGTCGACCGATACTCACCAAAGCCTTCGCATTGGTGTCGACTGATACCGATCCCGAGCATCGATCTCCTTTGATCTCCAGCTCCAATTTTTGCCTCCATACATCTCACACACGTCACATGTATCTTTAGGAGTGAAATCAAGCCACAAGGATCACAAAAAGCACACAAACACATAGAGAAATCAATCAATGAACCAACATAACCACTTAAAAAGAGATCTTATCTTAGATAAGCCATGTTCATGCACTCACCTCTGTAAAACAGAGATAAATAAACCACATACGACCATAGACAACACCACAACACGCGCCTAACATGTTCATAGCCTCAAATTCCAAGCACATGAACATATCTCTCAAGAACAGGATCAGAACTTCTTCAGGATCTCTCTGAAAGCTTTCTCTCTTTTGCAGAATGAAAAACGTCTAAACCAAGTAAAGAGTGTTGATAATAAACCTTTTATATCACCTCTAGGGCTTCCAAACTCTATACACAACAAAAATGAGTGTTTTGACTTAAGTTGACTCGTACAGGAGTTATTGGTGTCGCTCGACACCCACCCAAAACTGAAAATCCGGTTCGCGGGTGTTACAAATTCTATTGAACTTTTTATATACATCATTGTGTCAGAACTAAAGATTTTGTCACCACATGATGAACGAAAGGGTAGAATGCTAAGATCTAGCTTGTCGAAGATTGCTAAGATAACTAGAAATAACTGCACAGATTATTTGTGTTGATAGACTTAGTTTATCATATTTGCCTTCTGCTCCAAAAAACAAGTTTACTTTTAGATGGTTACATTCATCCTCTTAATATCAAAAGAATTATAAAAAGGTTGATATAATAATAAAATAAGTATACTTGGATTTTGGGACAGAGAGCAAACACGACGTACTAAATTAATCAAGTTTTTCGCTACCTTAACAGTCTTCAACAGCTAAGACCTTAACGATCTGTCCTTTGCATCATCGTGGAAACAAGAAATTTAGTAATAAGGATGAAAATGCATACGAAGGATTTCAATGGAGTTAAAAAATTTTATCGATGCTCTTTTCAAGTAAAAATTTAATATATGCAATAAAGAATAGTCATATTTTTAAAATAATTAATAAAATGAAAAAAAACCAATGAAAATTATGAGCGTTTTACTAAAAATATAATATCTGCTAGATAACAACCCGCACTATATGCGGGATAAATCAATCTAAAAAAATTATTATAAGTAAAATTATTATCCTAGAACCAATATTTGTTTGTATCAAACATAATATGTAATTAAAGTTTTTTATTTATTTATTTAGAACTGCGTTTTTCGTGTAAAAGATACGTTTATAGAGAAAATATTGATAAAATATTACTATTTATTGTAATGTCTTTTGTGTAGTTTAAAAATTAAATTCATATCTCTTATGTTTTATTGTAATCATAACAATTAGACATGTTTCTTATATAACCATAACAACAATACTACATTACTCAGTAGTTTAATTATTTAATTTTATTATATATTAGTAACAATCGAATTCTATACTAAAATTCTGAAGATAATCTAATTTATTGTTTTAATATTTGTGATTAGGCTATTTAAATCTTTTGAGTTAGTCCGTTTGTTAATAGTTTCTATAAATGATGGATTATTACCAAAATACATTTATGAAAGAATTAATGAAATTCCAAAATCAACGTATTCGTGTAAGTATTTATTTCACCCGTGAAATATGTGAACGTGGTAAAGAAAATATTTATAAAATGTTACTCCCTCCGTTTCAAAATATAGGATGTTTTAACTAAAGCACGCAGATTAAGAAGTCTTTACTTTTAACAAGTTCAACCAATCAAAAACAATATTGCATAATATAAAATACTAAATTAATCTAAAAGTTGCATTGAAATTTGAAAACATCTTATATTATGAAACAAAAAATTTCTCCAAAACATCTTATATTTTGAAACGGAGGGAGTACAATTTATGGCAATATATATTTTTGTGTGCTTTAAAAATCAAATATATATATATGGTTAATCGAGTAACTATAACAATTTTGCATAATCAAATAATTATTCATTTTAATATATTATGATTTTTCTTTGGGCTATTGTCTAAATTTGTTTATAATGATAAGGGCTATTGTCTGATTCCTTTTTTTAATAGCACATAGATGAATGTACAATTAGAACATATATTCCTATTCGGTTATCAATATTTCCATTTTTAATGAATAATCATACTAAATGTTGAGATTAATTAGTTTACATATTTAGATATATATAAATAATCACACATCATGATATCCCCTAATTTGTTGTTATTTTTATATTTATTTATGAATATATATAAATATATATTTATTGGGAATTAAGTTTCTTTTAATGAGTTGGAGATAATTCAATGGTAATATATTTCTTTTTAAAATCAATTATAATAATTACTGAAAGCTTGTTATTTAAATTATTATGGTAATAATACTAACATAAATTTTTTTTATATGATTTTGTTAATAAGTTATATGTTCTTTATTTTTATTAACTTTATATTACTTGATATGTTTTTATAGTCTTTTTAGAATATTTTACTTATATTGATTTTAAGAAATCAATATAACTTTGACTTATATATTTGTAAGTAAATTTTAGTGAAAATTTGCCTTATAATAGTATGTAATTATTTAATTATAACTTTGACTTATATATCTATAAGTAAATTTTAGTGAAAATTTGCCTTAAAATAGTATATAATTATTTAATTAGTTTGAATATATGATATTTAAATTTGTATGAGAAATGATGACATATCTAATTATTATTAAGTTAATTGTTTTTTATACATATATTGGCATGTTAATGTCATTAAATAAAAAATTTAAGGGTATTTTGCTAAAAAGTGCACGTAGCTTTCTGGCAGCGACACATCAGCTTTTTAAAAAAAGTGTTTTTCTATTAATATATAGAAAATAATATTATTGCAATTATACCCTCTATTGGAAATATTTCAAGCGAAAGAGTTTGGAAGTATATATATGTAGGGAGAGAGAGAGATTTACAAGGTTCCAAAATTTTCGAAGAGCATAATTCTCACAAACTCCTTTATGCATGAGTATGCTTCCCTACACAAGCAAAACTTTTGTGTTAATAATTCATCAACAACAAAACCCTCCAACCGCATACAAAATCTAAGTAAAAAGAAGAGAATGTTGTTATCTAGCTAGAAAGAAAAAAAGATCCAATGGATAATTTTGGAGTCCCAATCCTATTATAATGTAACGAATAAATACATATATTTATAATAAATTTTATTCTTTTCCGACTCTCTAGACTTTGATCGCCAATCAGAGAGACGGGCCCGAAACTTTTTAGTAATTTAAAAATAAAAAATCAAAAAAATAAAATAACATTATTTCAACTCTGGACCGACCAAGATGGGTTCAAGTTTCATTTTTATGTGCTTACGAATTACGATCGTCAAATAATTCTACGGCAGACATAAAGTGTAGTTGGTACTCAGTCAAAAGATGGAAAAGGGCTGAAAAGGAACAGCAATCTTCATACACTAGCGAGTAGCGAGGCCACAACAAACCTTGATTTTTCTAATATATATATTAGACATTTTCCTTATTAAAAGTCGTGAGTTAGAATTTTGTTACTGGAGTGAAAAAGTAGTTTACAAGTATAAAAATGTTTTTTTTTTAAGATTCAATGGCACTAACTATTTTTTTGGTCCAACCGATATATGAAATGGTTCTTATTGTTTTTTTGGTAGGACAAAGAGAGATTAAATTCCCGTAAAAAAAAAAATAAATAAAAAAAGAGAAAACTACTCTAACATAAGAATTTGTTTAGAAAACGTCTTTCCAAACTCATCTTCCCTGAGAACTCCAACTAGATCAGGCGGACATTAGCCACGAAGTGGAAACCTGGGGACAAAGAAAGAGCAAGACCCGCCAAACCATCCACTAAGCGATTCGCCTCACGGTAAATATGTAACACTCGGACTGACCAGTCCTTTTTAAAAAAGCCATGACACAAACGTACCATGAAAGACAGGGGATGTGAATCACTTATCCCTGTGTTTAAAAAACTTACCACCAATTCTGAGTTAACCTCTAGCTCCAAGCACGATACACATCGCTCCCATGCCATGTACAAACCGTAGTAGACCCCCCCATAACTCAGCCAATGGAGGCCGAACATCGTCCAATATTCAGCGCAAAACCCCCACACCAACAACCCGCTTCATCTCTTAACACTCCACCCGCAGTAGCTAAACCAGGATTACCTTTCGAGGCTCCGTCAGTATTCAGTCGCATCCAACCCTCCCCTGGACGCTTCCAACCAATAAACGCCTCGACTCTAACTCGTGAAGGATGCAGACCCTTACTACAATCATTTGCCACAGTTACATTCCTCGCCAAGTCTTTTAAAAATCTGACTCAGTCTCGACACTTACCCACCTCTCCAAAGACATTGCCACATCTCCACTTCCAGCTCCACCACACCACCATAACAAACAGCGTACACCATGGAACGCCATCCACTATCACCTCATTCGACAAGTTGGCATAAACCCATTCCAGTAAAGATCCCGTAAAGAACAGCTGTCTTCTTCGACGCGGAAGTATTCTATCCCATACTTTGGATATAGCAGGACAATCCCTGAGTATATGTATGATCATCTCAAAACCTCCCTTAAAAACCTGGCTAACAGACGAATCACATAGGTGTCTCCTCTGTCGTTCTACATTCGTCATGAGAACCTGATTAGTGACCAACCATAAGAAAGTACGCACCCTCTCAGGCACCCGAATCCCCCAAACCCGTTTGTAGAACACTCCCATATCTGGCTTAGGAGAGGCATCCCTAGTCAACATAGAATAAGCAGATTTAACTGAGAATTTACCATCCATTGTACCAATCCAAGACACACGATCTTTGGCCCCCGTAACATTGTCCACCACAAAAGCTGCTAGCTCCATTCTCACCAATTCCGTGATATAAGGAGATATCAGTTCATACTTCCAACCTGACCCATGCTGCCACAGATCACTCACCCGCAGATCCTCATAGTGAACAGGTAACATCCCAATCACGCCCTCGAGTAGCGGTCTGTCTGTTAGCCATTTATCAGTCCAGAACTTGATCAAGCAACCATCTCCAATAACCCAACGAATTCCATGGATAATCACATCTCTTAGGCCCATACACACACTCGGCCATGTGGAGGACCAACTACTCCTCACTGAAAGCCAGCTCCAGTTTTGATCATCAGTCACCTTATATTTGCAACGAAGGACACGTGCCCATAACCCTTCCTTGTCATGTAACAGACGCCATCCCACCTTGGCGATAAGTGCTCTGTTCATAAATTTTGCCATACGAATTCCAAGACCTCCTTCCGCATTGGGCAAACACACCTTTTTCCATGACAGCAAGTGTAGCTTCCGTTTTTCAGTCGAGCTCCCCCATAGAAAAGAACGAGACAGCTTATCCAAACAAGCAAGAACCGACTGGAGAAGTATGATCGTGCTCATTGAGTGAACATGAATGGAGGACAACATCACCTTTGTAAGCGTTAACCGGCCTACAAAACTGAGAACTTGACTCTTCCACCCCGCCAACCGGGAAGAAACTCTTTCCAAAACATCTCCAAAGGTTTCTTTATTTAAACGTTTGTGTAAAACTGGCATCCCCAAATATTTGCCCAGTTGCTTAGTACATCCAATGCCACGCTCACTGCTGATTAGTGTCTCTAGCTCCCGTGAGACATTGTTAGAAAAATAAATCTTAGATTTTTCAAAACTTATTTTCTGACCTGAATTACACAAAACTTCTCCAAAATTCTCCGAATCACTCAAATTTGAGCCAATGACGCTTCCGCAAACAAAATGAGATCGTCGGCAAAACAAATGTGAGATAAACTCGGACCCTTGAGAGCTTAATCGGTTTCCAATCCTTACTGATAACAACCCTATCAATCTGTTGATACAATCGCTCCACACAGAAAACAAACAAGTATGGGGATAGAGGATCCGCCTGTCTAAGCCCCCTTTGCGGTTGAAAAGGCTTTGTCTTTTCACCATTCCATAACAAGTGCATCGAGAGACCTGTGACACATCTCATAATCCATTTGATCCACATATCAGCAAAACCTGCTGCAATAAGTGTGTCCTCCAAAAAATCCCACCTTATCCTATCATATGCCTTCTCAAGATCAAGTTTAAGCAACATCCAGCCCTTACGACCCTTCTTCCGTTTCATTGAATGCACAACTTCCTGAACCACTATAATATTGTCGGTACTGAGCCTACCAGGTATAAAACTCACTTGTGCAGGACCAATCAACCTTGTTATCACCTGCTTTAGCCATCCTACCAGAGTCTTGGTAATGGTCTTGAACAACACGTTGCATAGACTAATAGGCCTGAATTGTGTAATCTTTTCCGGCTTTACTACTTTAGGTATTAGAACCACCAAAGCATCGTTTGTATCCTAAGGAAAATCACCTGTTCGGAAGAAGTCCAAAAGAAAAATGACCACCGACTCTCCAACAATATCTCAACCTTGCTGATAAAAAACCGGTTGGTAACCATCCGGACCAGGCGCCTTAAATCTCCCCATCCCACGAACAGCTTTCTCAATCTCCATTGCTGAAAAGGGCTTATTCAAACCTTCATGATCAGCAACGGATAGTGATACAAAACCTTCATGATCAACAACCGCATCCACATCCTGTAAGGAATATAACCGTTTGTAGTATGACAGAGCCAGAGTCTCCAACTCCTGAACATCCGCCACCCATCTACCCTCATCATCTTGTAGCATGGAAAAACCTTGTATTCCTGTCACCACAAGTGATCCACTTCTCTCGTGATTTTTGGAACCAGATCATTTCTTCCTGTTACAAAACCAAGTCCAGTTCTTTGATCAGAGCTTCTTCCCTCCCCAGCAACGCATCAGACGAAGCTGAGTCCAAAAGACTCTGAACAACCTCTATCTCCTTCGAAAGTCTCTCTTTATGCTGCATTACTTCCCCAAACACTTCCTTATTCCATCTACGCAATATTATTTGCAACTGTTGAAGTGCCTCCGGAGTGCTTAAATCCCTCCTCCATGACACACTCAACAACTCTTTAAAGCCTTCATGCTTCATCCAAGCAGCTTCAAACCGGAATGGGCGTCGACTCAGATCCCGATTCATCTCAGGAGAGAGCTGGACATAAACCGGGGCATGATCAGACGAGAGTAGAGGGAGATGTGTAACAATAGCATCCTGTCATCGCAGCCGTGCTTGCGCACAACACAAAACTCTGTCCAGTATTTTTGCCACTAAATTCCTCTCGTCTCTCCCTCGTCGCCAAGTGAAAGCATTACCCTTAAACCCCATATCTATAAAGGAGGACTCATTAATCCAATTCCCAAATGCTAAAGAATGCGGAGATAAACGACCATTGCCACCAGACCTCTCATCTAGCCTCACAATTGTATTAACATCCCCACCAATGACAAGAGGTCCCACTACACCACTTATAACCTCCCGCAATACACCCCACAACCCACTTCTGCGACTAACCGTTGGTGCTGCATACACGACGATCAAATTCAACACCTCCTCTCCATTTACAATTTTTGCAAAAATAAATTGATTCGAGGATTGCACTACCTCCACTTCGCCAATACCTGACCGCCGAAGCAACCATAACCCACCACTCTGGTTAGTCGCATCCACCCTAAAGGAGTTCTCGAACCCCAAACCTCTACAGATCCGAGCTGCTCGATCCTTCCCCGCGTGAGTTTCGAAAATTGCTAAAATATATGTATTCCACTCTGAAAACTGGGTTTATTCGCCCCCGAAAATTCCATAAAATAAAATTCATCATCGTAAATCTCCAAACAAAAGGAACAACCAGGGAGAAATATTACTGACACCCCGTCTCCGAAGCAACCGGTTCCACACGTCCCTCTGGAACCTCCACCAGAGCACCAACTTCAACAGTCCTAGCGGCTCCCAATTTTCCTCCGTCGCCATCAAGCCCTTCCTCCAACACAAAGGGTCCCCCGCCGACTTTCTCACCTCCGGCAACAAAGAAACCTCCTGATCAACCAAGGTTCTCAGCTTCCACTCTAAGCCTCTTCCCATTCGTGGACAAACCCAAATCTGCCTTACCTGGACCAAAAATTAATCCCCTTGCAGGCCGATTCCCTCTAATCGGCTTGGGCCTTTGTCCATTCAACTCCTGGGCTTTCGAAGGCCCACCATTGTTATCCCGTGAGCCCTCCCGAAAAAACCCTCTATTCTTCTCACTTTTTTTAGCAAGCATCACTCCTTTACCTTGCCCATTACGCCTCTCTGCCCCTAATTGATTCAAGGTATCCTCATTTTCTTTATTCTCTTTACTATTAACTCCTTCTTTCCTTAAATCATGAGATGCCAAATTTTCTTCTAACCTTCCAAAACTGTTAGCTAGGGGAATATTCCCGGATTGTGTTCCCCGAACAGGTTCACGATGTCTCATTCCCGATCTCGAACCTTCTCTAGAACCCCCTGCCGCAAACACCACCCTATTCGCCGGAGCATGCGGTTTTCTCCCTCCTGATTTTATCAACGTGAAACCATCCACTGACGACACCTCCATATGATGAGTTTCGTGAACTCAAGACTAGGTCTGTACTCGGGTTATTAACTAGCATACTGCTCTCCTGAGCTAACTTCGGACACCCATGCACCAAATGTCCATAATTCCACAGCCAGAACAGATATTCGTAAGTCCCTCATAGGATACAAAATATCGTTCCCCATTCACCACCATTGTACCTTTAAGCGGTTTCTTCAGATTAACCTCCACACAAACCCTAGCAAAACGAGCTCTCTCAAAAATCAGGGTTGTTAAATCCACCTTAAGCGGTTTACCAAAACCCTCAGCAATTGCCCACAAGATTCTCCTATGATAAAAGTTCACCGGTAAATGTGCGAGACGTACCCAAACTGGTGTTGTCACAATCTCGTCACGTAAGGGATCAAAAGCAGGGGACCAATCTTGCACAAGAAGGCAACTGCCGAAAGCCTTCCATGGTCCTCCGGTGAGCGCCGCCATATACTTATCCTCCATAGCAAAATGAATCATGAAAAACTGTCGAGGCAGATCCATGACCGTCATCGCACCCACTAGCTTCCACAACTCTCGCAGTTTTCTGTTTAGAACTGCGACAGACACGTTACGCCCCAACACCCTCACAATAATACACCTTTTCCACAAACCATTCATAGCCTTCAAAACCTCATCATCAATGGTTATGACTGGTTCCCCATCTTCAGCTTGCGGAAACACCAGTGAAAATCTCTCCGTAACAAACTCATCATCCAGCAAGTCCTCCGGGGATGGAATCCCCCCTCCGCAACCACCTTTCACCTTGTCCACCCATGACCTCGACCCATCCGGAGGGTCCCCTGGTGGTCGATCTCGCTCCCCAGCCTCAAACATGGTCACATCTTGTTCAGTCGCCTTCGAAACCCTAAAATCGCTTTGAGGGAGCGCCGTCATGTGGTCTATAGCTCATTGAAATGGTTCTTATTGTTTAATTAGCATTTACTCGTCCTCCTAATTGTTCTTATTATTTAATTAGCATTTATTAGTCCTTCTAATGGATTACCAAAAATTAAATTAACGGTAACATTTTGATAGCACGAGAGAGCAGTACGAAATTTGCGGCAGATATACAAAAAAACAAAAATTACAGATTTTTTTGGTGTTATGTGGTGTCCATAATAGTATTAAAATCATGATTGAATAATAGTTTAATATGAAGATTGTAATAAAAGCAAATAATCTGGTTTGACTCATTGATGCAATGAACCATCATACTGATTAAAAAGTAAATAAAACACCATACTGATTGCTTCACTGTAAATTGAAGTGGAAAATGTATAACGCTAAAACTTTGAACCGACCAGGGTGGGTTCTATTTTCATTTTAATGTGCTTAGAGCATTCCCATTGGCTATACCGATGAGATCTGTTTCATTTCTTTAATAATAAAAAGTAATAAAAATAAAGTTTAAATCGTTTAATTGCAGAGAACTGTGTCTCTGCGAACTAAAAATAAGACACTGAGAGACCCGCTACGTGTCATGATTCTATTGCTGGTGTTTGTTTTGTTTTGTTTTTTTTTTGCATTTCTTTCTCTATCTGTTTCGAAACAAACGAGAGAAGAGAGAGATAGGGAGAAGAATCGATTTTTCATCAGTTGATTCACAACCCATCGATTTCCAGTTAAAAATGATCTCTTCAAGTCTGGGCAACATTCGATTGATTTCGGTAGCACATCTCGGAGAGAAGGAGCAGTAGTGGAAAGAGGAAGCAGGTTTGTTTGTTTGATTGTGTGTAGGAACTGTTGAGAAGCTCTCTCTTCTGATGGGCTTTAGTCGATTACGAACGGTTTAAGTTTGATTTCACGATTGCAGGAGACACAAGGAAAACAAAGATGAGCCTGAAGCAGATCGTGAGAGAGATCAATGAACCATATTTTTTTTCCAGGTATGTTCTTGAGCATTGGGTTTTATATGAGGGAAGTGGGAAATTATGGACACTGCTAGATGGCTCGTATGTTTATGAGTTCTTCTCCAAAGCGGGCAAGGTTAGTGACTTTTTTCCTTTCTACATTGTGTTTGATTTCCCTTTCTGCTTGTGCTTGTTAAGGCCGTAGAAAGGTATTAACATTGCTCCATGACTGTCATTGACCATTGATCAGAATATATGAAGTTCTTGTCTCTAACAGTAGTATATGAAATGGCTAGTTTGCTTCCAATTATTTAGTAATGTTGGCTACTTTGTCTGTGATAGAAACACTTTGGTGAACTCGATCCTTGCATATTTAGTCAAATACAAGAAACACGTAGTGTTTAATAGGTTGTGCCATTTTTTATAACGAATTTCTGTTATATTTGCTCTTTGATTTTGTGATATCTCTTCTCTTGGGTTCTATTTTGTCTATGTCTTATTGTTATCTGTTCCTTATTATTTCAGGTGAGGGATGTGCTATCTCTTCTCTTATTGTCTCTGTTCTTATTGCTATCTGTCTCTTTATATCTCTGTTTCATTCAATGAAATTGATATCTCTTGATGAGTTATGGGTTTTGTTATTCTTACTCTTCTTTTTCAGGTTTACAATTATGGTTAGGTTAAGCGGTCTCGTTATCCTCTCCATTCATTCATTCATCACGAAAAAGTGTTACTACAGTTAAAACATGAAGATATTCAAAATCTGTAAAAGATAAAGCCATGATTAACATCTTTGAATAAGATTCCTCTCAGATTGCTCAACAATCTGCAGTTTCAGGGACCCTACTACTTGCCATTATTAACGTTTTTAAAGACTTGTCTTGATTCTTGCCAATAATAGTGCCGCTAAACTTTCAGGTTCCTAGACCGCTTATGACAGAGAATTGTATCACCAACGTTCAAGTTTTTGACTCAAAGGAAACACTACCATATGCTATCTCCAGAATCTCTGTTCAGGTAAAAAGATCATCCTTTCTTCTCAAAACAATGGCTTTGGTTTGATCATCTGAAAGAATACAGATGGGATGCAAAAGCTGTATTAGTACTTGGAGTCCTTGCTGCAACATTTGGAGGACTATTGCTACCAGTTCATCTAGCCTTCTTAGATAATGTTTTTATATGTTTCNTTTTTTTTTTTTTTTTTTTTTATTGTATCCAGTTTGTAGTTTTTTTTTTAATATAATTGTAATATATGTTTTAAAGTTTTCATAATGTAGTATATTTGTTTTTTAATAAAATGTATTATACTATAACTACAATTTCTAGTTTTATTTTCCTAATATTGTATATATTATATACCAACATTTATAACATCGGAATATGCACTAGATACCACAAAAATCAAAAAGAATTAAGTAACTACCATTGATGTGACAGTGTGTTCTTTCTCTTCATATACAATTACTCTTATACCCATTACATATATTACATGTTATTTGTTTAAATATCATGTCATTTTTTTAGAACGAAATTATATGTCGGTTTGGGTTCACAAATGAAATGTTTAGGGTTTAGATTTTACAATTAGAACGAAATTATATGTCGGTTTGGGTTCACAAATAAGATGGTTAGAGTTTAGATTTTACAATTAGAACGAATTTCTATGTCGGTTTGGGTTCACAATGAGATGGTTAGGGTTTAGATTTTACAATTAGAACGAATTTATATGTTGGTTTGGGTTCACAAATGAGATGGTTAGGATTTAGATTTTACAATTAAAACGAAATTATATGTCGGTTTGGGTTCACATATTATATGTCGGTTTGGGTTCACATATGAGATGGTTAGGGTTTAGATTTTACAATTAAAACGAGATTATTTGTCGGTTTGGGTGTACAATTAAATGCTATTTAGTTCAATATAACATGTGAAATATAAATATTACATGCTATTTTAAAAAGTCACACCAAATCTTTCACTCTTTCTATCTAACACTAAAACAAAAAAGAGTGATTGTGTCTTTTTACTATAAAAATGTGGGCCCTATGGTATTTTTCTATAAAAAAATGTTGTTGTGGTATTTTCTTTATTTTACTCGATATTTATGCTATCTACTAATATTATCCTTATAACATTATATCAACATTTAAAACACAATTTTAATAAAGTTTATACAAGACACTCATGTTTAACGATGACTAATGGGAGGAGAAAAAATAAAAAAAAATAGATTGAGGATCAAAACTTAGATTAATATTATTTTTCATTTTATTAAAAGTTTAAGACACTAAGATGAGAATGGACATGCTCTTACCAACATTAAGAATCATGTGGTAGACAAAAAGTGTAGTTGGTAGTCGTCAAAATATAGAAAAAGGCTCGAAAAATAAATAGTACAGACGTTAGTGACTAGTGGCATTTTTCAACAATTGAGGTCACAACAAACCTAGAACTCTTTCAAAAATTGGCATTTTTTCCGCTTCGTTTGAATATATATAACGAAGATTCTCACTGACAATATTCAAAATCTTTAAATATCTAAGCTCTCTGCAAAGTTTCATCCCAATCAAAGAAGTACTTTTTGTAAATGTGTAAAATTTATTTAACCAATAAAAACAGTGTTTACTACCATTCCAAGCGTTTGATGCCTCGGCCGAATCAAGTCAGATCAGTCCCTCCACATGTTCTTACAATGGCCTCTCTTTCATTCTCTCAATTCGAAAATGGGAAACCTATCACCTATGCTAACAACATTGATAAGGTATAGAAACTAGCAGGATTATATGCTTGGAAAGGCGCCAAGCAAACGGTTTTCTACTCAATCTTATTAATCAAATGTTATTGAATACAAGATCGAATCTAAACACACCCTTGTGTAGATATAAGAGAATTACCCAACACTCACATTCGTAGCTTCTTAATTAGTCTTGAAGTTTTACAATCTCACCATAATAATTCTAAAGTGCTCAAAAATTTTCTGCGGCTAACCCTAGACTATTTATACTAACCCTCTCAAGATCCTAACAAGAATATCTTCGAGTATTCTTCTTTAGGCAATAGCTTGCTCCCTAAGGCCCTTCATTCATTAAACATCAAGACGAATATTCTCCATATCTTTCTGGCTTAGTTCGGCTCTATCCTCAAGACCGGATCATCATACTCCTATAATGCATCACCTTGTCCAATCTTGCTTTGACACGTCAGCTCTGTTTCTTTGTCTGAACTCATAAGTCTGTTGTCTGATGCATTCCATCACAGCTCTCTGTTCCACACAGCGATCTGTTCTAACGAGTGCATCTTCAAACATGACCCCCTTTAGCGTCAAAAGCATCATCACAAGAGAGAGATTTTCGTATACAACCTGAAAATATATCAGGATAGTTTTTCTTAACTATTTTGCTGCGGATTAAGCCCTTATAAAATTTATCACAGAATATATTCATTTTTCTTTTGATTTTTTTGTATTTCTTTTGGTTTCGTTTTAGTAGCATTTTTAGAGTTAAAATTTGCAAAAGAGTGGTTTTTATGTTTGATTTTTTTTTTTTTTTTTTTTTTTTTTTTTTTTTTTTTTTTTTTTTAAAAAAAAAAAAAAAAAA
>NC_025700.1:12437013-12481998 GCF_000633955.1 Camelina sativa
TTTTTTTTTTTTTTTTTTTTTTTTTTTTTTTTTTTGTATAAAACAGCACAGCTTTCGTTTTATCTTGGAAAACAAGTAATAAGAGAAACCTAGAAGTAGAACTACTATGTTTCAGTTCATGACCATTCTTTAGTTATCATATATCTAACTTGTTTTTTTTTATATATAATAAGGCTGATCGATCTCCGAAGTCTTCCTTTTTCAATTTCATCATTGTTTCTTAACTAGATTTTTCTGATCCAACTTGAGCGATGAGTCCTAGTCACAACCATGTTTCATAGCTTATTCATTGTTGTCTCTATACTAATATCAGAATTGTTTATTTTAGAGTGTATTCATCAATTAACCATATATGGAACAAAAGTGAAGACCAAAGCTTTACACAACACGAAGAGAGTCCTTCTATTCTATCGGGCTGGATCTCTATATGCCTGCAATTGGTTGATTCAACTTGACCTTTAGTAATGTGTTGGGCTCTTTATTTTTACTAGTTGTAAAGCCAAAACTTAAATGGGTTACAAACCCTTTTATTTTTTTTCATTCTCATGCACCTTTTTCGTGTACCAAAAAAAAAAACTTAAGTATATATGTATTATGTTTTATATATTAGACTTCAGTAACAAGTTTTAATATATTGTACTGAGACTGGATATATAATATTTTGTTAAGAAAGTTAAAATCTAGAAGTTGTTCTTATAATGTAAAGGAAAAAAATTTAAGTTCAAATCACAACTGATATAGAACGATCTTTTATTTCTACCATTTTTTTTCATATGTACTCAAAACTGGTCGAAATTACACAGCTCGTGAAAATCACAAAGTGGAATTAAAAATGTACAATTAATCAAAAAAAAATATATATATATGTTTAAAAGAAAAAGTCCCTTCCAGCCTCGAAAAAGTCTTTAAAGTTCAACAACCCAAGAACCACTAAAGTTAGCGACGACCACTTTGAGTCTTGCCATTTGCCGCCGACCTGACCAGAGCCTCCGCCGCCGCTGCAACCTTAACCGTTCTCCTGCCGGCCTGCGAAGCCACGTCATCACTTCTCCCACAAACCGTCGACCCTGGACCCATCACAATCATTCCCTTCCACAAACTTCTTTTGCCCACTTTTCTCATGAAGCCACCATTATAGCTCTTGTCATTTTTTGTTCTAGTAGCAGTGTTATTATCATAACCATTTCTCTTCTGCAACAAACCATGATCATCACAACNACTTACCGCCGACCTGACCAGAGCCTCCGCCGCCGCTGCAACCTTAACCGTTCTCCTGCCGGCTTGCGAAGCCACGTCATCACTTCTCCCACAAACCGTCGACCCTGGACCCATCACAATCATTCCCTTCCACAAACTTCTTTTGCTCACTTTTCTCATGAAGCCACCATTATAGCTCTTGTCATTTTTTGTTCTAGTAGCAGTGTTGTTATCATATTCATCATTACGATTATGATTGTGATGATGATCATTGCCGTTGTGCCACAAATCATTGCTTGAACTCACGGAGAAACTATAATCATCAATGTTAAGCCTCTTGGACTTGTTCTTGATCTCGTAAGTGTCAAGAAGACGAGAGTATTGCGTTTCTTGATCCCCACGGAATGAGTAATTAGTATACCAAAGCGGAGACTTAGTAGAAAACCTATTCTCAGCCAAAACCTTATTCTCCGAGAGGATCATGTTCTTCGTGGCTTCGATCTTGTACCGTGAAGGTCGCGGTGTTCTTGTTGCTCTAGTTAGATCAAACTCTCTCATGATCGGTTTGCCTTCTTTCCGTAAGTACCAAGCCCACGCCGCCGCCTTCACCACCGCCAAATCATCATCTCCTTCTCCTCCTCCTCTTCCATCATAAACCGTCAATGTCGGCCGTTTCTTCTTCCTCCTCTTGTTTCCATTGTTGTTGCTTATGTTCCTCTCGGACATAGATGGTGAAGAAATGTAGTAGTTGCTAAATGGTAGCATAGTGGAGATAGAATAAATGAAATTTGTGGGATAGACGTTAATAGTGGCGAGGAAAGGCTAAGGACATAAATGATGAATCTATTAAATTTTGTGTAAAGGAAATTAGTAGATACAAATGGAAAAATGTAGGTGCGTTGGTCTTTGCTTTTATGGTCCACCAATTGATACGGCAATCTAAATAATTCCATGGAGAAAATGTTATTTTTATTTGTGTGTTAGTTGGATTTGTAATTGGATAGTGCATATCATATGTATCGCCAGCGGTCCCTTATACGTTATACTTATTTCGTGCATTAATATCTCAATAAATATGGGACTATACAAGTCGTTGTTATATAGACTACGAAATTATATAGTTTTTTTTTTCAAATGAATTAAAAATCAGAAGTTTGATTGTGACAGATGAAAAAAAAAAATTACTATTACAGTACAATGCAAAGAGAAGATTCAGTTTTTTTTTTTGGACAACAATGAAAAGATATATTTAAAGCCCAAATGTTGACAGAAATTATATTTAAAACTTAAACATAATTAATATTAATAAAGTTATTTAAAACGTGAATAAAAATATCTTTCTAAGAAAAATTAAATTTTGATAATTATGTTCTATATATATATATACATATTGCATATTTTTTTGATAATTATGTAAATATTGCAAATTATTTTATGATTTTAATACTATCAATTAAATTTTATGATTTTGATAAAAAAAATTCAGAAGTCCGCAGAAAGTTCATCAGTAAAAATATACAATTATCAGGCGAAATTTTGAACTTGAATTTAGTTATCAAAATTTTATGAACTTAGCCATACATCAGCTTTTTCTTTGAGAATGTTTCTGCTTTAAGATATAGGGGATGTGGAAGAAATAAAGCTTTTGGCCTCAGGCAATGATTCGATTATTTCCTTTTAAGTCAACTTGGCTTTATTGTGGGGATGATTTGAATGTTATTGTGTGAATTCTTTCTGTCCAACAGTTTTTTAAAGCAAATAAAATTTCAATAACATATGTATACATGATGGTCCCGTACCGGAATAGGTTTTGTTAGTTTGTGGAACTAATAGGTTTCGAAAATATCGTTTAGTTATTGTTAATGAAGTCTGATGTTTACTACTCCCTCAGTATCAGTTTTAAGTGATATTTAAGTTGGAAAATTTTGTTTCATTTTAAGTGGTATATATTTTCAAATTTTTATGCAAAAATTAAGTGTAGGTTTTTTTGGCCAACTAAATTTTAGAACATGTTTTCTAATTGGTTGAATTTTAGACCCTAAATCACAAAGTTAAAGTCATGTATATAATTTATGTGTGGAAACCTTAAACATCAGTTAAAATTATATTAGATTGAGTGACTGCTAGTTTGCTAAAACGGGTTTGAATGCCAAATAGGCTTAAGCTCGGAAAACTCGTTAAATTTAGGAAACTCGTTATGTTAGAGGAAAGTTGTGGCCCGAAAATTCTCCAATGATAAACTGAGTATGGAATTTTATTTTAGGAAAGTTAATTGACGTGCATAATGATTACTAAAATGAATGTTCGGTAAATGAATATATTTGATAAAGGTTTTGTTTACTGCGGATGAAGATGTTTGTTCATTCATCAACATTCACATCCCTAAGTTGGTGAGGAAAGTAAATGCGCTTTCTATAATACCCACACTGCAGTGGTGGTGATGCCTTTAATTTTCTAGTCCATCTCTGCGTTGTTTAATTTTGGGATACAAAATGATTTGGGTAACAAAAAGCTGATCTATGTGACGAGAAGTTGAAATTTCTCATTGAGGATAACAGAGGCCTTAGACAGATTAATTACGTCCCATGATGGATCATAATCACTTGAAACCACGTGAACAAAAAAGTTGGAGAGTTTTTTTTTTTTTTTTGCTAAAGGAAAAAAAATAGGGCCCAACCGGGTTCGAACCGGTGACCTATTGATCTGCAGTAAATTGCTCTACCACTGAGCTATGAACCCAAGCTTATTCAGTTGTACGTTGTTATAGAAAAAAGAGACAAAAGGGATTTACTGCCAATGACTTAAAGACTTTAAGAGTGTGTTCTTGGGAAATACTCAAATGGAAAGAACAATATGTGATCAGACTTACATGCCAGTTTATACATAACACCAACTCGATCTAAAAAGGCTTGACTTTAACTTAATATATAGTCCACTTGAGCCCATTATTCATTCCCTTGATCGTATTCGTCTCATTAGTGCCCTGCCCCCCCATTGAAATCCACTTTATCATCAAGGTGGAAAATAAATAAAATTGCGGAGATAGTCGTAGCTTTTTGTTCGGTCTAGTGATATCCAACAACATTGTGGTTTGATTAGCAACAATCTTGCGGGCCATAGACCAAAACGGACCAGGCTGGACCAGCATTGGTATTGTAACATGAAAAATAAAATATCATTAGCCAATCGACCAGCCAAAGCCAGGCTAATTTAGCTTATAGGAACCTTACGAAAATTGTATCTTATATATATTGGACTGTTAACTGAGATCTTTAGTCTCTAGCATTGGAACATGAAGAGGCCTTATCAGATCGTATTATTAGTACAAATACTTAAAAGGTTCAAAACAAACAGAGCAAAGGGACTTGCTCTTAATAAGTCTTAACCACAGAACCCCAAAACCCAAAAGTTTTTTTAGAAAAAAAAAAAAAAGAAAGAAAGGCCCCAAATCACAAACCCCGGCAGTGTCAACCGGTACAATGGCTTAAATAAGCTGTAGAAAAGAAAAACTTGGAACTTCCAAGAAACCCAATTCAAGACTTTTGGATCTTGGCCTTCAAGGGTTCCAGAGGAGTGTGGTCTCTGCAATCATGGAAGTAACAATGTAAGGATCCATGTTTGAAGATGGCCTTCTATCCTCAAAGTATCCTTTCCCTTCCTTCTCGGTATCACGTCCTACTCGGATCGATGCTCCACGGTTCGCAACACCCTTTAAACACAATATCCAAACACAAAAGGATCAGTACAAAAATATATAATGTCATCAACTCTTAACAAATCAAGCAATGTTATAATATCTTTTACCCAAAGGAAAGTGTTAATGTCAGCAGTTTCATGGTGTCCAGTAAGACGGCGCTCGTTGCCTTCACCGTAAGCAGCAATGTGCTCCTTGTGTTTCAGTCCAAGCTTCTCAATCGCTTTCTTGATCACCTCGTATCCTCCTTCTTCCCTCATCGTTTTAGTACTGGAAAAAAAAAAAACCATTCACCAATTTTTATACTTCTTCAGAAACATTGTAAAGGTTAACAAGCTAAAAGATTCATGACCCTTTTATACCTGTAATTGGTGTGAGCACCAGCTCCGTTCCAGTCACCAGGAATAGGTTTCGGGTCAAAAGATACAACCACACCAGCAATCTCAGTGATCCTCTGTTTTTAAAAACCACCAAAACTTGTGTCTTAAGTTTACATTCCTTAAAAAACATCAACAAGAATTTGAAAGTGAATGGTTTAAAGATAATACTTCCAAAATGTAACGAGCGATCCACACTTCATCAGCAGCTGAGATACCAACTGATGGGCCGACTTGGAACTCCCACTGTCTCAACAAAAAAATGATTTGGTTAAGCAAAAAGATTGAAACTTTTTGGTTCATAAGTGATTTTTTTAAAACTTTGTTGGTTGTTATGATTACCTGACCCGGCATGACTTCTCCATTGATCCCACTGATGTTAATTCCAGCATACAAACAAGCCTTGTAGTGAGCATCAACAATGTCTCTTCCAAAAGACTTGTCAGCTCCAATACTGCAGTAGTATGGTCCCTGAGGGCCAGGGTAGCCACCAATGGGCCATCCAAGAGGCCAGTTCACATCCTTCTGCAACAAAGTGTATTCTTGTTCGATTCCATACCTAATTAACTCGAAAAATCAGCAATCTAAACCGGAAGAAACCGAAAAAGATATAACAAAACAGAGGAGTTTGGACTAACCATGGCACTTCAGCTACAACATCAGGGTTAGAAAAGATCTCAGCTGCAGCATGTCTCTTGTTAGTAGGGATTGGCTCGCCCGCAGGAGTGTAAGCATCACACATAACCTGATCAAACCGGTTTTAAAAAAAAGATTAATCTAACTGCTAAAAACAGAACATATACAAGAAAAAAAAAACCAAAGTTTTAAACTCACAAGAATGTTGTTTCCTCTACGGAATGGATCTTTGAAAATTGCTTGAGGGCTAAGAAACACAAACAAAACCGATCAATTAAGAAAAATCGAAAAGACAGAAGGAGAAAGGGTGTTTCAAGAAAATCTTGAAAAGGGCTTCTTACTATAAGATGACTTCACTGTCTTGACCAGGAGCTTGACCAGTGCTTGAACCATCATAGTTCCATTTCGGAAGCTTCGATGGATCCGTCACAGGTCCAGAGAGAGTCTGCACAGGAAACAAACCAGTAACTCAGTAATTCAATCTAATCTAATCAACTGAAAAAAAAACATCACATAAGTCTTATCCTTTTGGCTCAAATATCCAAAAAGTTACGATTATTCGAATAAATTAAGTAAAAGAAAGATTAAATTACCCTGGCTTTGCTTCTCATGTCCATACCAGAACCACCAACCCTGTTTGGAAAAAAAAAAAACATCAAGAAACCAAATTAGACCAATGGGAATAACAAACATTGACTTTAAGATTCTAATCCTTTGACTTCATGCTCTTGTTCATCAGTAAGAACACAAAGATCCAAAGAAACCCAAATGGCAAAAGCAGAGGGAAGAAGACGAACCATATGTATTCAGCGATGATCTTCTCAGTGTTGTCTGAGAGGTCAAGGTTAACAAGATCTGCAAGAAGACTCATGGCTGTGAAAAGGGAAGGAGAAGGTTGATTGAATCTTTTTGTAATAAGCAAATCTTGAGATTGTGTGTGTTTTTTGGGTTTATCAGATGATGTTTTTGGAGTTCGTGGTTGTGGTAGTACTTATAGTGCAACGAAGGTACTCAGAGATAGAGGGTGACGTGAGGATACTCTGTTTTCGCAAACATTATTTTATTATATAAAAACTAAAATATAATAAAGTTTTTTTTTTTATAACTTTTTTTACCATTGGAAAACTCGATGTATTAAAATTGAAATACTTTTGCGATTATTAGTTTCGGATTTTAATAGAATTTTAAAGACTTAAATATTATGTAGAATAATATTTTGTTAAACTCTGTTAAATTTAATGTTATTAGTTTATGATTTGTAAAAAATCATTTAAAATTTTAACAAATTTGAATTATTTGGGTTATTGGATTTAAACTTTTATAAAATCGATAAAAGTTTGTGTTATTCAATTAAAACAAAAAAATCTAGGATGGTTAATGAATTCAATTATTATGTTATTGGTTCATGATTTTACACACTTTCTATAAAATAAAGTCATGAAAGTATCACAAAAATACAAATATTATTTGGATTATTTTACAAGATTTTAGAAAACTAATCAACAAAATTATATAATACTCTATAACAATCCTTAAAAAGCTTTCGTTTATTAACTTTACATGATTTTGTTAAAGTCTTCAAAATTATTTATAAATTAGTTTATAATTTGTTTAAGTTTCAAAGTAGTCTTTAGTCATTAAATTGATTGTTGACTTGTTATTATTGGGTTATATTTAAAAATGTTCCGGTAGGTAGATAATTTATGTAGGTGTTGAATTTTTCGTTCGTATGGGTTGGTGTGTACTTCTAGTATTATTACCATTGACATTTTTACAAATTTACCATTATCCGAAAGTGACGGATCGTACAACTAAATAGATGAAACAGAACATGTAATGCATACCAGAGGATCAAGAAAACATTTAAAGAAAAATTCATATACATGTGTTGTTCATACACTAAACTCTTTAAAACACGTTAAAGAAAATAGTAATTATGTTAATGGAAAATAAGTAAGAAAGTAGTAAATTAGATAGATGACCAAAAACAAATAGCTCAACTTTTAAAGATTTTTGAAAAAAGTCTAAATATCTTTGGTTTGAGTGTTTTTTTGGAACGAGAATATATAACATATTTTGGTCTGAGGTCTGAAAGGATGTACAAACTTTGGTTCATAATCTTTTAGTTATTTAGAAAAACAAAAAATTAGATAAATGACTCATATTTAGAGATGAAAATTTAGAAAACAGTAATAATGTAATTTTATTGTTTATTTAACATGTTCTCTAAATTACTCAAAAAGAAATGGATAGACATGAAGAAAAGAACGTCGTTGTGATGAAAGGCAAAAACATCATATGCATAGGTTGTCCCAATCGAACTGGTTAAACCGGTTAAAAGACAAGTTGGAAGACGATTGTACGGCCTTAGGACCATTCGTCCCCACAACCCATCCTCTAAACAACCGCTTCCTCAAAGTTGTTTGCTAACAAGCGCCTTAAGCTGCGAGCCTTACCCAATCATGAATCATCTACTATACACACTTTATTATTATTATTATTGGTCTCGAATCTACACAAATTAATATATAAATAAACAATACAAAATTCGAAAAGGGACAAAAGAGGTTCGATATTTTTTTTTGAGCAGAGCTCGCTGTTGTTTGTTGAAGATATGCATATATTGATAATATTAGTTGTATTTTACTTTTACATAGTGAATATGTGATAATTTGAATTTGTGTAAAAAGTTTAGCTCACCTGACAAAACCTTCCAAAATTTTGTGTAGAGCTGGGAAAATTTCTTGGATTTAGGGTTATCCCAGATTTATGAATTAGAAAAGCTTTTAGTACTTTTATCCAACATAAAAAAATTAAAAACCAAATATTTGGATAAACATGTATCTACGTTTCATAGCAATGATAAAAATGAGTTATCCGACCCAACTGTTATCGGAGCATTTGCAGTGGAGTCTCATCGTAAAAAATAATAATAATAATAATAGAAAAGTGAAAGAGAGAATAAAGTGAGTTTCTCAAATGATAGATTTTGAAAACGTGTGAGAGTCTCATTTATACACATGTTTTAACTTTATTGGTTCTATGTTTTATTTTTAGTTTAGTTTTTAAATAAAAATAAAATTATGCAAAATTTATTAAAATATATATTTGAGAGACTAGTTGAGGTTTTCTCCACTCCACATGCTCTCAATATCTAAATTCAAATAATAACATCAATATTTAATTTTCTAAAAATATGTATATCAGTACATTAAGCATATTTTAAAGATATTTAACAAATGAATAAAATATTCAAAACTAAAAACCATGTTTCGAAAAATAGATTGTTTTTTAAAAATTATGTTGATTTTAAACAGTGTCGGCCCATCCATAAAGCGAGCAAAGCAGCCGCTTTAGGCCACAAAAAGAAAATCAACATAATAACATGTGATTCATTACATATTTCTCTCTCCGACTCCACGTATGCGATGGACAAACAGTTTTATTTTTTCTTTTTTGCTTCTTTTCCTCCTCTGAAATCTTTATTTTTTTCACTCAGTATTTGTTTTTGTCAAACTTTTTTTTCTTCTCTTAAATCCTTATTTTTTTTCTTATCATGTTTTTTTTTCTTTTTCTAATACTTAATTATTTTTGCTAATTTTTTATGATAAATTATAGTTTCATCTTCTCTTTTAAGCATGTAACTAGCATTTTTCTCAATTCTATGATTTTAGTGTTATTTGTTTTATGAAATAACTAAAAAGGTAAAAAAAAATTGAAAAGTATATCGAATAGTATTTTAAATAAATATCTAAACAATACAAGAAATATTTTAGTTAAATTTATTATATCAACTAAAAATTATTTAAAATATTAAATTCTCATGTTTTAAATTGCTTTAGGCTTCTAAATACCTAGGACCGGCCCTGATTTTAAATTTCCTAAATGTTATATTATATGTATGTTTTCTCAGAGGTAAGATTTATTCAGGATTATACATAACGTAACTATGTAATGCTAATAATAAATTTTATACTTATTTTTAAAAATTTTGATTTGACACATCATATTTGTATTGAAAAAGAAAAATCCAGGAGGTTGTCTAAAAAAAGATAAATCCAATTGATAAATCCAGGAAAAGTCGACAAAAAAAAACAAAACGACATCAATCAAATTGATTTGTAACCACAACGACCATTTTAATTATGCAAAATGTTAATCCATGATAGCCATAATTGCACATTTGCACCCACGAACACGTTAAAAGAGAATTAATTCACTTAATTAATATATTTACGTTTAGTTCAGCATGTTTTGACAATTAAAATAATCATGTTTTGGTTCGCATGTTTAATCTTTGTCTTCCATTTTCGAAAAATATACATATGTAAGTGTTCTCTTAACCTTTTCCATTGACACTTTTTGAACATTGATATTCGTAATTTATTCAAAATGCATGTGACTCAATTTTACTGATTTCTTTCGAGGAAGAGAATAGACAAAAATCAAACTTAAGAAGAAAAAAGAAAAGAAAAGCAGATGCTTTGATTTCTGATCGTACGTATAATTTAGACCATCACATTACCATGTTCTTTTTTTTTCTTTTCTTTTTTTTGGTTAAAAATTGAAACGCTGTAACCTTTTATGGACTAGAGTTTGTTAGATCGAGATGTCTTTTTACAAATCTAGATCGAACATAACTTGTGGATTTTTGTACATTTTGAACTAATTCCAACGCTGATAGAATATAAACAGAAAAACAAATATTAGTAGTAAGATGTCATCATTAATGATAAGTTAGGCCTCTTCTTTTAACAGTCGCGCGATTCATTTCAACGACTGAGTTTTTTTTTTTGTTTTTATATGTCAGTTTTGTAATTTTAAGTATTCTAAGAGGTATAACTATAAATTTAGCAAGAACCCAACAATAATTTATATTTTTACGGTGAAGATGTTTACAGATTTGATCATGTCAATTTGATTTTCAAAATCCAGCGACTGTCGCTGCTTTTAAATTAAAGTTTAAGTTGTGTTGCTGGTTTTTTCAGCAATTCCGAAATCTGTAAATTGAAGTTGCAGCGAATGAAAACTTAAGAGAAATAAAGAAGAGATGAAAAAAGTAAAGGCAAATTTTAAATTCCAGCAGCTGTCGCTGCAACTCTCCCTCCGAACAGGGCCTTAATATTGATGTTCTCTTTACTGAAGTTTGATATGCGTATGATAAAATTATCTCACTATCTAATTTATACATAGACAACGATCTTGTTCACAACATATATACTGTTTACATTTATTATCTGCAAAATTTTCATATCCTTATTTTGAACTACAAAAAATTCATCTTATAAAATGTGGAGTAAAGTTTCCTACCATTTTGATTTATTATTTTATTCCTATCTTACCATTGAAATTAGTTAAAATGTTTTTTTTTTGGTTTTTTCTTTTGACATGATTTGAATGCACAAATTTAAATATCCAGTCATAACCAAACGCTGTTAGATTATCTAGTAAAGATTCTTCAGCAAAGTCTAGAAATGGTTTGAAAGAGGTCGTTTGAAAATGGACCATATATAATGTTCTGATCTCTTGATTGACAAAACCTACGGTCTAGGCTTGGAACCTGTTAGAAAGTCCAAAAAAATTATCTAGTCACGCCCAAAATATTCGATGTATAACTTTGTGGAAATGGTAAAAAGAAATGAAAAAAATGAATTCCAAAAATCATTGATGGCCTGGACCAATGAAAAGAGGTTTAACTTACTTGTACAATTCAAAAAGTTCAGTTTATTATTGCATCTGCAACTTGCAATATTGATGTTGACACTTTATGCAATGTAGATGTCGACGCAAAATGATGCATGTGGTCATTTTCAACTGCGAATAAGATTTTTATAAAATGCTATATAGCTATGAAATATAATGACACAAAACGGTTATATTCATTTAAGCAGCGCAATCGAAAGATTATGTTTTTCTAATTCGAAGCGGTAAAAACCATTTTTCTATAAACACTGATAAAACAAAATGGTATAATAAAAAACGGTCAATAAATAAAACTAAAAACATAATAACAAAAACAACAATATATACTTTTAATTCATGGGGGTAAAACTAATCTGTCAAAATATTACTATCGTTGCGAACGTATAGTTTGTTATCTGTAGCAAAGACCAAATCACCAACCAGAGCCTATAAGTTACTCATACCCAACTCAACCCAATTCTACTCGATATGTGGTTTAATATTTTGTAGTTTTAGGGTTTGATTTATATACATTATAAAATAATACAATGGTAAATTAAAATACGTACCGAATATTTTCATCCATCGTCTTTACGAACATACCATCAATCACTTAAACAAAAAGTATAAATAAAAGTTGCTGATTTTTTTTTGTTCAGTGACGTGGTTAAGTCCCTAAGCTGACTATTAACATTGTTGAATTGGTACATTTTTTGCGGCACATTATATAAAGTATAAATTGCTTCGATAATTGAATTAGAATCTGAATCTCAACTAACTTCGAATATTTTTTAAAGTCAAATCTATAAATCTAGTGGTTCCAAGGACCTCACAGTTTATGTCCTCTCGCGATCGAGCCCCCTCATCTATGACGCCTGCAAATTTGCAATTTTATAAATGCAATCTACAACTATTAATTTATTGTCGTTGTTGTTAAGTGTATAAATTCAAAGCCGACAATGTATGCACGAGTCATTTGTTATGGTTTTACATATTTTTTTTTCAAAATAACAAAATATTTATAATACTATATTAGTATCTCATAGATCTATATATTTATGTTGTGTAGTTAAAATATCCATGATTGGTCTCCTCTTACATACGCAAGCAGGAGATTAAGGGACAAATTGTAGTCAACTTTGCCTTTTGGAGAAGACTTAAGCCATTGTCACTCTAATTAATCATAGAGGTTAAGTCTTAAACTTGGCCTTAAGTTCACTGGTACAGCTACATATTTAATCACATACTCAAACTTATTCTTTATTCTTATAAACTCAGAAATTCATTAATATAGCAAGGATATGAGAGCTGAAAATAAGGTTAGCGGTTTAGTGTCACACGCAACCTACATATCATCATCTATACATGTTTAAGGCAATCTAATAGCATATATTTTCTCTTTGGCCAAATTTTAATAACTTTTATTTATAAGCTATGAAAACTAGACGTCGTACAAAATCTTAAATGCAAAAGTGAGAAATGCGGAGAAGAGAAACCGGAGACATGACCGTAAATGTCATATTTTGTTTGGAAGCTAATAGATAAATGGTACCAATTTATGAAGAAATAGCCCCACCATATAAGAGTATATCGAAATCATATAGTATATATTTAAAAATAGCCCTACATAAACGTTAGCCTCACATGGTGTGCTAGAACATTTCTAAAATGGCCAATCTTATCATTTATTGTGTGATGGATGAATTTGTTTGATGGTTGTTCGATTGGTTTAAGTGTAGTGATGTTACTCAACCTTTTTCTTGTATGTAGAATTCATGTTTATCTTTATTCATCTACATGTTTAATACTGTATTTTGAATTATCCCATAACTTTACTATTACTTGAAAAACAAATTTTTTGCTCAAACATCTACATCAAAGAAAATGAGTGATTAATTTATAACAACTATATGTTTCCTCGGTCTTAAATATCATCCCATAATTTATTTACGATAATTCAATAAAAATCCATAAAATTCAATTAAAAATATATATCTAAGATGATCAATAATTTTAATTTAGTTTGGATAATTGTTTTGTTAATTTTATATTAAATTTATAGATTGTTTCTAAAAATAATTTTAAATCTAGTAGAACAGGCCAAATGATAGCATTTTCTACAAGAGTTCAAATCGTTGTTGATATTTTGGATATTTTATCTAAATTTTTAAAAAGAACACAGTATAAAAGCCCTAAAGACAAATTTATTGAAGTTGACAAAAAAATGATAAAGACAAATATACATATATCTATTTTCTTCCACAATGTAATTGTTCATAAGATTCTTACATAATGTATCAGTGTCATTATTTGACAAAGTCTTTGTTAGTTTAAGAAAAAAAAATATGTAACAATAGTAATAATACAAATTTATATATTGATCCTCGTCAATAATATACAGCATATGATTACGCAACTTGTTACGTACAAAGTTATTTGAATTGCGTGCAGTTTTAGTTTTAAAAAAACGTATTAAAACGAAATCGAGCTTAAGTTTAAAACTCAGTTCTGAATAGATCAATCCAAAAAAATAATTTAAACTCTAGTCTAGATATGAAGTAGTCAAATCATGTTGGATCTCCGCATACAACACAACAACCGATGGTTGTAATAACATTTTCAAAACCATAAATAGAGTAATTTCGAGAGCTAACGTATTACTTTAAATGAAAGCATTTACCATAATCCAACAATGTGTACGAAGTGGTACGAAATAAGGTGTATACAAACAAATGGTTCTTGTTTTATGCATATGATACATATCTTAGGATAAAAACTAAAATAGTTATCTTAAAATAAAAAGTCACATGTATAAGTAAGTAACTAAGTATTATACGATTGTTTTGGTATAATAGAACCACAACCAGTCGTTTTGCTTTGGTAGAATCCGATGCGAATCACTTTTGGAAGTACTCTTTCTTCCTTTTTTTTAGTTTCTTTATATGATCGGAAAAGTTGTATAAGATCCGCAAATATCTATATAAAAAAACGTTTATTGTTACATTGTATGTTTTATATATAGTAGAAACTTTTAGAAAGTGTTCAATATATATGCGCGGTTCATATAAAAGATAAGAATAAAGTCATTATATATTTTGTTCTATATATAATATTTGTAGTTCTTGTATAACTATTTAATATGTATCGATAATAGCTAGATAGATAGTTTTCCATGTATTTTACTAGCTTTTTATCAACTTTTTGACTAATATGTATCATTGGTTTATATTGGTTCTGCGACTCAATGATCAAGAAAACAATTCAGAATCTACTTTTACGTCCTGTTTTTATCCCATAAAGATTAAAAGTCCAATTTAAATCCGAATATATGTATGTGTGCACCAAGTTAGCATTGCGTCATTTTATGTGATTTTGGTGGACAGAGAAAAAAGATAAAACAATGAAATCTTACCTATTATTAGTATATAGGCTCATTGGACGGTTGATGTTATTTCATCTTTTTCCCCTCACATGTTACATCTTATTTTCAAGTATTCTATATTCTTTCTTCATTTCTCATTCTACAATTGTAATTTATATCCTAGATTTAGCATCAAATATCCGGATTTCGCCAAAGCATTTTACTAATTTAGAGGTGAGCCACTGATAAAAAGTTTCCAACAAATCCACAATGGTAAAACACCAAAACTAAAACCTGAGTGATCGAGTGGTCCATGTGCAAACAAAAAATTCCTCAAGATAGAACTGAACATAAAAGCTATAAAGCAAGTTTACGTTACGTACTTGAGTCTAGGCCCAATTATAACTTTATATTATCATTTATTTCTGTAGATGTAGATGCATCATGAAATGGAAGAGCCAATTTGACACACAAGTGTAAAAAAGGGCTTCTTATCACATTTACATTGCCTCTGATAGAAAACTAAATTATAATACACATTGGTACTATAACAACATTAATAATTTTGTTAGATCTTGTAATGCAAAAGTCTTGTTCTCACAGAAAGAGGTATTCTTACACTGTGGCCTCCATTGTCAATCCAACTCAAGCTCCCAAAGTGATAATCAGTATTCGCTCTATGAGCAGTAGAGACTTTGACCGTGAACGTAAGCTTGTTGGTGGTGTTGGAGCTGAATTCAAGTGTCTCAGGACTCACCTGGAGGTTAATACCTTGAGGCTGTTGGATCACAGCTTTGTAAACTGAACCAACTGGTCCAACATTAGTCACGGTTCTAGTGACGGTGATCTCTTTACTGAGATATGGGATTGTGATGGAAGGCAAGTTGACATCAAGCATTGATGGGCTTGGGGAAGGGCAAGTGTATATTTTTCCAAGTAGTTTTGAGATGGACGTATTGTTGTATCCTGCTGAGCACAAGTAATGAACATATTCATTTTCTCCCATGTCATAGACAAGTCCCGGATCGGCTACTTTCACCGGGTTCACCACACCGCCTCCGTAGTCAAATGGGTCAGCGAGTTTGCGTGGTGAACCCTCGGCTGAAATAGGCTCTCCCGATGGGTCGGTTTGCAATGCTGCAATGGTTATATAGTTATTTCGCGGGTGTTTCTTGTGGAGAAAGAAACAAATATTTTTGCGTGTGAATAAATATTATATGTATATCTTTACCAGTTGTAACGAGAGCGGATCGGATTGCAGCAGGAGACCAGTCAGGGTGGTTTTGTTTAACAAGTGCGACGATTCCGGCCACGATAGGTGTAGCCATAGATGTTCCTGACAGGAATTCGTATCCTGACCATGATGGCATGGCTGCGAGTATACCTGAACCTGGTGCTGCTATATCCGGCTGTACTTTAAAGAAAACCAAAACGTAAATTCATCAGTAACGTGAGAGACTAGTTGAGTGTACGTAAGACAGCAAGAAGTAAATAAGGAGTTTATATATACTTCACCTTGAGAATAGCAGGAGATATTGTATTGGGACCCCTAGACGAAAATCCTGCAACCTTAGTAGCTGAAGGTTTGCCAACGAACGTCTTGGTTGGACTGATCTTAGCTATAGGCTTTCTGTGGGATTCATTCAAGAAAAAAGAAAAATGCTTAGTACGTCAAAATGGAATTTAGAGAGAAATATGAAGGAGGAGAAGCGTATACTTGGTTGTTTGCATGTACAATAATATATCCATCCCAAGTTCGTAGTCTACATAGGCAACAGGGATATCAGCCTTTGCGGTTACAACAGTATCGGTTGGTTTTATCGCAATAATAAGGCCAACAGCGCCTACTTTTTGCATAACAACCCCAAAATTTTCTGCAAGTGTTCCTCTTATAAAGGAAAACAAGATTTTTCCTTTAGCTATACCAGCTTTAAAATCCTCCTTTGTCAGGTCATCGAAGTAAAGGATCTCAGAGAATCCAACTTCTTTTCCAGTGTATACACCTTCTTGACCCTAAGAATGAAATATATCCCACAAAAGAAAGAGTTAAATGAACGATCACATTTTCTTGTTGATTGTGATGCAAGCAACCAATAACGTACCAGTAAGGTTATATTATTTCCAAGAGTGATGGGCGTGAAGAATTCTCTGTCCATGGTTGTAGCTGCGACAGTTATGATCCACGGAGCAATGTTAGAGATTGTTTGAGAATCAGGACCATCGTTACCTCCTGCAGCTACTACCGGAACTCCTTTCATAACAGCATGAAAAGCAGCGATAGAAAAGTCATCTCGATCAACTTCAAAAGCAAGAGGTATTTCATCTCCGACCGAGAGAGATAGTACATCGACACCATCACGTATGGCGTGATCCATGGCCTTTATAATATCTGGTGTGAAACACTTTATGTTGTTCCAACACACTTTGTAAGAGGCTATACGGGCCTTTGGGGCAGTGCCTCTCGCGGTTCCCTTGGCTAGGCCGAGGTAGTTGGCGTCTTGGACAAAAGAACCTGCGGCTGTCGTTGCACAATGGGTTCCGTGGCCGACTTTGTCTAGAGGGGACATGACCTCGTCTTTCTCCGTAATATTGAGCTTTCCATTGTACATTTTCTTGAGACCCTTTGAGTAGTAAGTAGCTCCAATCAACTTTCTGTTGCAGCTCGATGCTTTGAACCCTTTTCCTGAAACACATCGTCCCTTCCAACGCCTAGGGATCGGTCCAAGACCGTTGTCATTAAATGAAGGTGAGTCTGGCCATACTCCTGAGTCCACGATTCCTATAATTACTCCACTTCCCATATCAGTCTCATGTAAGAGACCAGTTGGAGCGGTTGGAGTGAGTCCCAAGTAATCATTAACCCTTGTTGTTGTCAGTTTCATATTCTTACTTCTCGTTACGTGAACAACATCCGGATGCTCTTACAAAAATCCAAAACAGAAAGTTCAGTTTCGATTAGTTTCACTTCGACGTTTGACCTAATTCTTGCTCAACAAGAAAGATAAACGTTTCAAATTTTTACCTGAAAGTTCTCTTGCTTGAGATGATGTGAGTTTCGCTGCAAAGCCTGAGAAACCATGTCTGTAACTATAAATCATAGACTCACGAGAAGCTTCTTTGCTGCATTATCAGTCAAAACATATAAATTCATAAACCAATATTTTTTCACGCAACAAAACATCTATCGATCCGAAAGCATATATATATGCCAGTGCTCATTCATCATTACCTTCCAAGAAGAGGTCCGAGAATATCATGATGTGATTCAGTTACAAGATCAGGATCATCATGTTGCCTCTTACCCAAATGCACAGTGTAAATCTAAACATAAACATCATCAAAAAAATTAAAATCGCCAAGAATCTAAAATAGCGAAAATTATTCGCAATGCTGCCGAATAAAAAGAGCAAAAATTTGATAACATACCTGGTTATCCTCATTAGCAGCAGTAATTAAGGCTATCTTGAAGATTAATACTAAACCTATGAACAAAACTACAAAATGCTTCTCATTATTAGATACAATCAGAGAAGACAACCCCATGTTGTCTCTAAGATTTAAGGGGTTGTTGTTGTTGAGGCAGATTCTTTTCCTAGAAGAATCTTCCAAGATTATAATTATTTATTTGTTCTTGAACCACCTCAACAATGTCCTCTCTAATTGCATCCCAGAAGCATTTATGATTGTGTTGATCAAGTCATCTCGTATTTAAATCGAAGCATTCGTCTAAGAATGTTGGGAGTTTTTTTTAGACTACAACGAAGGTTGGGCATACCACCAAAGCTAATTTTGTGGTTTAGAACGAAAACGTATTATCGGTGTGAAATTAAAACGAGTTAAAAACGTAAAACTATTTACATTTTGGTTTGTAAATAGGAGGTTTAAGGAAAATTAATTTGATAAAACGTACACTCTTAGGAGTTATAAACGTACGTTACCGAACTATATGTTTGTCATAACTTATAAATGTTCAGGAACGTTAATAATTTAGGCTTGTTTTTGTCATTATAATTATCTTATTATGTTACCGTCCAAATTTTAAATTTGCATGAAAAGGACTAACACATAACATACTCGTAATATGTGTAATCGAAGTCTAAAGGTTCGAAGAAGCGTAAAATATATATTTTATATATGTCATATGAAATATCTAACGTTTGAAATATGTCTTGAAAGTTTTGTGGTCAAGGAAATATCCAAAAGTTACAAAAAAAAAAGAGTAGGCTAAGTGTTTAGTTCGATTCACATTTTTTTTAAAAATGTGAAAATCGTAGGTTTATTGTAAATTACATTTTACATTTTTGGTCGAATCATAACTCTGTCTAAAAGAAAAACGAAAACTTGAATCGTACTTTGAACTGAAATTTGTGTTGTTCGACCAAGTGTTGTTAGTTCGACTGGAAAGAAACTACATTAGCTATCAAGGGAAAATCCCAGAGATCACATTTTCAAGTTACATTTGGAAAGAAACTACAATAGCTAATGTACAGAGCCGTGCCTATGGGCAATAAAAAAGGCATTTGCCTCAAGCCCCCACCATTCTTTCATATATTTTTTGTGTTTGTGAAATCATAATCAGTTTGCTATCAAATAGTTAAGAAAAGAACTAAGTAAGAACTTAGATTATGAGAATTTGGTGAAAACATTATTTAAATACAAGGAAAAAGACTATATCTTAGTTTTTAAAGATTATTGTTTTGTTTTCAATAATTTCTATGTTTTAAAATGATTTTTACATTTATTTTATTTACATTTTTTTTTAAGAAAAATTTTCAATTTCAATTTCGCCTTAAGCCCCGTAAATCTGGGCACGGCACTGCTAATGTAGGTAATGTGTAGTGACCAAAGTAGTATTGCATGTGTATAGTTTGGTTTTAAAGTTTTGGGTATGTGGAACTTTTTTAGGTAAATTTCTAGAAGACATATAGAAACGTTCCAGTTTTTAGAAATATAGTTGGGTATGTGAAAAAGTTTTAAAAAATTGATTTGGTTACTTATATTAGTAAAACAATTTTTTGGTAATCATCATAAAAGAAATCTAAAATTTAGTGTGATCGAGCAAGAGTAATTATAGGATGGGTGGGGGTAATTGTGATCATTACCGTACCAATGAAAACAAAACACACAAAAGTATCAGTCGTCATTTGTAGGATCCGTAAACAAATCTTTCTAGCTTTTTAGACTTGGGCTTTAGGTACTACGCCTTTGATAAAGATAGGTTAACATGCCGAGTGAAGACATAGAACTCAGTAAAAAGTGATGATCGAGGTGTTACAAGACAAACATCTGAAATTGGGTCATTTCTTTAGTGAAGCTGATTACAATGAAGAAAATATAAATCGTTACATACTCTAAATATTATACAGGTTTAAAAAAATGTTTATTTGTCTTCTTTGAGCACTATAAACGGTTACTTGTTATAAAAAGTATGAAGTTTTCTTTCCCTTTTATNTTTTTTTTTTTTTTTTTTTTTTTTTTTTTTTTTTTTTTTTCTATATCTATTTATAGATAACATTATATATGAGTAAAAAATATAATCCGGAGAACACCGCATCTAAGGCAGTCTCATTGCTCAAACCAGATCATTCATTCCATTGAAGATGATGGGGAAAGGAAGCAAGAAACATCCTCTGATGACTAATTAAAGAAACACATAACAAGTCAGAATTAAGGAGAAATAAGTAATATGGATGATGATGATGGTGAGGAAGAGTGTTTTGTGAGGTAATGTTCTTAAATAGTTGTTTTTGTTATAGTCATTCTTCAACATTGTCTCTTAGCTGTTAATCCCCTGGCTAACTAATTAGGTAATTTAGGTGGATCGGAATACCAAAAAAAAGAAGAAAAATATCCCAAATTAAGCATTTAATAAATCAGAGTAACTATATGATATTTCGATATATTTTAAATGGTAACAATTTGTTTATTTCTTAACTGTATTTGGTACATGGCTATGTATATTTTTAGAATCCAGTTGATTATTTCTGTAGTTTAACGTTTCTTATATATGCGACAAAACAAAGACATGTTCAAGCAACTTGTGATGCAATAAGAGAATAATTGTTTAGGGGAAAGATTGTTATTATACCTACCCGGCCCCCTCTAAACCCAGAATGGGCAAATCTTTTCTGATTGCAGATCATACAAGTTCTCTAGTCATCAGACTCGTGTTAATCTTGAACGGAGTGTTTATCTCCGCGGCACAACTCAATGGCTTGATGAGCAAGGTATTATTTTATTTTATTTTTCATCTTTTGAGTAATGATACTACAAGGGGCATATGAAGTATCTTTTTCTTTTGTTTTTCGATAATCCTAGATTCATATTGTACACTTGGGAGCAAAGCAACATGATACCCCTGAGCTGGTTACTAAATCACATTACCAAATTCTTGAACCACTTCTTGGAAGGTATGAATATTACAATGTAGTGAAATATTGAGAACATTTATGAGGGTATACTCAATTTTTGTTTAATATTTATAGCAAAGAAGCTGCCAAGAATTCTATAGTTTACAATTACAAGCATGGCTTTTCCGGCTTTGCAGCAAAACTTACCGCCTCTCAAGCAAAGAACCTTTCAGGTACTTTAATTTTTTTTTTTTTGTATTCTGTCCATATAAACTCAAAAGAAGAAATTATGAAACCATTTGTTTTGTATCAGTGCATCCCGAGGTTCTTTCTGTTGTACCAAGTCGAGTAATGTGGCCAAAAACAACGAGGACATATGATTACCTAGGACTTTCTCCTACTTCTCCAAAAGGTCTTCTACATGATACCAAGCTGGGAAGTGAAGTTATTATTGGAGTAATAGACTCAGGGATATGGCCAGAGTCACATTCTTTCAATGACACAGGTTTAGGACCGATCCCGAAGCGTTGGAAAGGGAAATGTATGTCTGGAGATGGATTTGACCCCAAAAAACATTGCAACAAAAAACTTATAGGGGCCGAGTTCTTCACTGAAGGTCTTTTAAATTCTGAGGCAGAATATGATTTCGAATCAGAAAGAGAGTTTAGGTCCCCAAGAGATGCTAAAGGCCATGGGACACATGTTGCTGCAACTGCTGCTGGTTCTTTTGTGTCTAATGCAAGCTACAAAGGACTAGCTGTAGGAACCGCTAGAGGCGCGGCTCCTCATGCACGTATAGCTATGTACAAGACGTGTTGGAGACGTGCTGGATGTATTACAGCTGATTTACTCAAAGCAATCGATCACAGCATACGCGACGGGGTTGATGTTATATCCGTTTCAATCGGTAATGACCCCCCAGCGAGTTTCGATGTCGATATGGATGACATTGCATTCGGTTCATTCCAAGCCGTGATGAAAGGCATTCCCGTTGTTGCTTCTGCTGGAAACGAAGGACCTGACGCTCAAACCATTGATAATGTTGCTCCATGGATCATAACCGTCGCCGCAACATCCTTCGACCGTTCTTTCCCTGTACCAATCACTCTCGGAAACAATCTAACTGTTCTGGTTAGTCAAGACGGTTTTAAAAACCTAATTAGTCTATCATCTTTTCTGGCCAGAATGTGATTCTGTTTTTATTATCTCTAACTATTCCAGGCTGAAGGTTTAAACACATTTCCTGAAGTTGGATTTATTGAGCTTCAGAACGCAATTGAATTGTTGGACACCAATATCGAAGAAGGGGTAACTAAAGGGTCCATCGTACTTGCATTTACAGCAACCGCTACGGCGGCAAAAAAAGCACATGACATACTCGAAGCTGGATGTGCTGGTATAATCTATGCACAATCTGTAATTAATCCTACGGTTTGCAATGGTGTGGATGTTCCTTGCGCCGTTGTAGATTACGAGTATGCAACTGACATCTTACACTACATCCAGACCTCAGAGTAATAATCTTAAACCAAGTTTCTTTAATTACGTAGGTTTCTTGTCATTATTATTATTATTATTTTCTCTAACACATGAGAACATTATGTAGTTCGCCTAAAGCAAAAATAAGCCCTTCCAAGACACTCATTGGCCAGCCTCTTGCATCTAGGGTGGCTTATTTCTCTTCTAGAGGACCTAATTCAGTTACACCAGCAATTCTGAAGGTTTGCTTAGTAACTGAATATAATTATTTTTCGTTTGTTGTTGATTCAAGTGTTCATGAAATTTTGGGACTCTATTGTATGATAATGCAGCCAGATATAGCAGCACCGGGTGTTAATGTTCTTTCTGCTGTAAGTGGTGTGTATACAATATTGTCGGGATCATCAATGGCGACTCCTATTGTGTCCGGAATTGTTGGATTACTCAGACAAATACACCCTGGCTGGTCTCCAGCTGCCATCCGATCCGCTCTTGTCACAACAGGTTCGTAGTTCTTACTCTAAAAACTATATACCAAAAATAAGATATGTTCATCCGGGTTTTATTCGACTTATATAATTAAATTATCTTAGAAAAATGTTACCAAATAAAAACGGAATCTATTATGGATCAATTTGGTACGGCTTTGATTCGGGTGGGGTTTTAATCAAATTTATCTTTTACTGATTGAACAAGACTTTAAACATATTTAATTACTTTCTTTGTTGAAATGAAGCATGGAGGACTGATCCATCTGGAGAGCAAATATTTTCAGAGGGATCAACGCGAAAACTTGCTGACCCGTTCGACTATGGAGGTGGCTTGATCAACCCGGAGAAAGTAGCAAACCCGGGCCTCATCTACGACATGGGCATCAATGACTATGTTCATTACCTTTGTTCTGCGGAATACGATGACGGATCCATCTCCAAACTACTTGGTAAACCTATCAAATGCCCTTATCCATTGCCATCTATGCTCGATTTCAACATGCCTTCCATCATAATCCCAAGTCTCACTAGAGAGGTCACATTGACTAGAACCGTGACAAATGTTGGACCGGCTGATTCGGTTTACAAACCCCTGGTTGAGTCTCCACTTGGTATAGAGCTTGATGTGAATCCGAAGACTCTTGTGTTCGCTTCCAACATTACTAAGGGTACGTTTAATGTGAGAGTGAAAACGAGTCATAGAGTGAACAGTGATTATTATTTTGGGAGCTTGTGTTGGACTGATGGTGTACATAACGTCACTATTCCTATTGCCGTGCGAACAAAGATCTTGAAGAGCTATGATTAATCATTTTTTTCACTTGTAACTAATATAGGGATTTTTATTTTATTTTTTTGGGTTATGATTCATATATATTCTGCTATTATTTTCGTTAATTCATATATTCTATTCTTCGTTGGATGAATCAGATAATGTGGTTTTCACATATATCTAAACATTTAAAGCCTCGGATCTTTTAGTTCCATATAGTTTCATACTTAATATAGGTTTAGACATGCGATTAATCATATTAAAATCTTAAAATTTTCGGACACCATCATGTATGAATATGTGTATTATTGACTAATTGTAGAATATAGTCTATACTCTATACATTATTTTCTTCATTAATAACATTGCTTCTTTTACACACTCCAACCTAATCCAAGTGGACTAGTTAAAAAAATAATTAGGACTTATGAAAAATTGAACTGTTCAGCCTCCAAACCATTTACTATTTCTAATGGTACGATCAAAACCTTACGATATGATCAAAAGTTGGAACTTAAAAGTTGTTTTCCATTGCCTTGGTATAGCTATTAACTTGAGCGTTGAGTCGTCGTCATATTGGTGTCACTAGGGACCGTTCCAATAATAACTTTAACTTCAATCCAAAAACTTTCAATTTTATCTTTGTCATTTTATATTTCTTATCCAAAACCTGATGATATTAGCTTTAGGGATATGTAAAAGTACATTATAAACAATCATCTTTTACCGCACAAAAAAAAAAAAAAATCTAAACCCTTGAATATAACTATTACGATAAAATAAAGAAATAAATGTCATTTAAAAACTAAAAAATTATGGTGATCCTAAATTTTGTTTACCCCGCTTGTCTTATGAACTAAACTTCCAACTCCCAACTCCCAAGTGACTACGATCGTATTCGTATCTGTTTTTGTGGTACATATGTTTTTTTTTCTTTTTCGATTCACATCGAATTTCCAAAAATTAAAATCTAATATTTCAATTAGTAAAAAATTAAATTCAAAATAAGAGACACTTTTCGTTAACATATTTTACAATATCATTTTGATTATAAAACCATATTCCGCCTGATAGATGAATTAATTAAAATAGTTCCCATTATCCATCTTTGGCTTTTAATTTTGTTCTTTTGTTGGTCTTTAGACGGAAGCAAAGACATACAAAAAAGCGGATGAGATGGCCCTTTCCGACCAAAACGTTTCGCGTCCACTCCTCTCTTCTACTCATTCTCCACGTGTCGTCTTGTTCGTGTACCAGCCATGAGCTTTACTTTATTTATAACTACATAATGCACCACTTTGACATAAATATATCAATAATTATGAATACTAATAAATAACAGTGAAAACTATGGGACATAAAAAATTGTAATGTTGATGTTACTAATAAATTGATGTTTTAGTTTTTTTATACAAAATAAAGAAAAGTAACTAAATCATTTTATTAATTTTTGTTAGTTTAATAATACACTCTCTTTCTCACATAGATTGATGTTTCAATAGTTTCACACATATTATTTTTAAACTAATTTATAATTATTTTATGGTAGAAAAAGAAAACATAATCCACTAAATATTATGTCATTTGGAATAAAATATAAAGTAAAAATATCATTTTAGTTTTTTAATCTAAAAAATCAATCTTTAGAGATAAGAAATATTCTCTAAAACATCAATATGAGACCGAAAGAGTATTAATTTGACTTTTCTCCTCTCTTATTGATTATAAATGAAAGTAATACATAATACTATTATACAAAATATTAATTTTTCTGGAACAGAAAAAAACACCTAAAAGATCATTCTAATAGAGAGAATATATTTTAGTGTATACAATTCATTTTATTATACTCCTAATCATACAATATTAATGTTTTTATCTATGTCAGATTATTTTATTTTATTTTTACTTTCTAGACAAAACTTATGTTTATTTGATACTTTATAACCAATATTTGTTTTCATTGGTTGAATTAATTTTTGTTATGTATTAAATCATATTTTCTTAATCTTCTTGTTTTTAACTAAAAAACCTTATACAGGGAACTGATTGTAACACCCGCGAATCAAAACTCTGCGTTTTGGGGGTGGGTGTCGATCGACACTCATGTGGTGTCAGTCGACACCACTTATTTCTGGTTCGACCAGATTGATTTAATTATCGATTTGGACCGGTTTGGTTTAGGAAAAACTATTGAACCAAGATATTTAAGTAGGAAAACGACCTAGGTCATGTTTATTTTTTTCTTGGTCGCTGTTTGTTGTTTTTGAGAGAGAAAGAGGAGAAAACAGTTTCTAAGAGTTCTTGTGAGAGTTTGTGAGATTTGAAGGCATTTTTGGAGAGATCTTGCTGTGAGAGTGAAGATCCAAGGATAGGAATGTGGTGGGAAGGTTTCTGTGGTGGTAGCTTCGTCCTTTGGGCTTAGATCTCTTTGTTGGCTAAGGTGAGTGCATGACCATGGCTTATCTAAGCTAAGATCTCTGTTTCTGTGATATTGTGTGTTGTTTGGTTGTTTGTTTTTGGTTTTTTTTGAGTTTTTTCGTAGTTCATGAGGCTTGGATTCGTTCTTGGGATTGTGTGGGACGAGAGGAGAAGTTTGGAGGCGAGATTCGGAGCTTATGTTCAAAGGAAATCACTGCTCGACAGTGGTGTCGGTCGACACCAATGTGGTGTCGGTCGACACTAACGCGAGGACGGCTCGGGAACTTAGCGAGTGTCGGTCGACACCATGTGGAGGTGTCGGTCGACACCATGTGGAGGTGTCGGTCGACACCGTTAGGGTTTCGGGGGTGTCGAGCAGGTGTCGGTCGACACCCAAGTGGTGTTGGTCGACATCAGATGTCCAGTGTCGGTCGACACCTTTTGGTATCAGACACCATTCTGACAGTAACCGGATCGTGTCGGGTCACTTGTTCATGTTCCTGGTTTGTTTTATTGTTATTGTTTGTGGCATGAGAGATCTTATTGCTTGTGTATATAGCCCATTAGATGGGAGGATTGCCTAACTGAGTATTTATCAAATACTCATACATCTCAATTTGTGTTTGTGGTGCAGGTAAAGACAAAGTGTGATCGTGGAATCAAGGCAATGAAGAGGAAGATGTTCTAGGGACTCGATTGATTGTTGTCTGGCGTTGCCAGGTTGCTAGAGTTGAGTCCTAGAATGTTGTTAGGATTGCTGGTTCTCTGGTTTATGCTGTTTGGATCATTAGTTTATGATTTGGAATTAATGTTGGTTATTGGATTATGATTGGTGAATTATTGGTTAATGATATTGGTTATTTCAGCTGTTGATTGTGATTGTGGTTAGGTGGCTATTGGGTATGGAACCACTAGTCATAGTTATTTATTATTATTATAATATTATTATTATTTATTATTAAAAAAATAAAACGGGTGAGGTCGTTTCAGTTTGGTATCAGAGCCCTTACGGTTCTAGGTTCGGATTCACTAGGTTTATGTTGTGTTGTCTGGGATTGCATGTCTTGATTGATTATGTGAGTTAGTCAATTGTGTGTGGCATGGAGTCCTAGAGCATCTTCTTCGAGCCTACAGTGTGATTCCACGGTGAGTTTTTGTATGTGTGTTATGTTTATTGTGTGCTTAGCTTTCTGCTCATGGTAGTGCAGATGGTTAAAGAGGATGTTGTTGCTGGTCGTGGTCGTGGACGCGGACGTGGTCATGGAAGCGGACGTGGTCGTGGTAGGGGCAGGGTCCCAGTGGTTAGTGAGACTGCGGACCAGAGTGTGACAGCAGAGGGTATCGGCGAGTCGCATGGTGTCTAGGGGGATTCCGTGAGTGTGGCCGGAGGGAGCGGTGTTGATGCTCCAGTAGCCGGTGATGTTAGGACCCCAGGTGCAGGTGTCCCAGTGAGTAGAGTCCCGGGTGTCGACCTTGCGGGTTTGCTGGCACAGTTGTTAGAGCGGTTGCCACCTATGGTACCGGCTCAGGCTCAGGTAGTGCCACCAGTGGTGGCGGAGGAGCGGCAGCCAGTGGCTGCGGATGTGGGAGTCCATTCTCGTTATATCAGCATGCTGACAGAGATGGGCCGTATTGGTACCGAGCGGTTTTTGGGAGGTACAGATTCTACCGCTGCGGATGCGTGGATNTAGTGCAGATGGTTAAAGAGGATGTTGTTGCTGGTCGTGGTCGTGGACGCGGACGTGGTCATGGAAGCGGACGTGGTCGTGGTAGGGGCAGGGTCCCAGTGGTTAGTGAGACTGCGGACCAGAGTGTGACAGCAGAGGGTATCGGCGAGTCGCATGGTGTCTAGGGGGATTCCGTGAGTGTGGCCGGAGGGAGCGGTGTTGATGCTCCAGTAGCCGGTGATGTTAGGACCCCAGGTGCAGGTGTCCCAGTGAGTAGAGTCCCGGGTGTCGACCTTGCGGGTTTGCTGGCACAGTTGTTAGAGCGGTTGCCACCTATGGTACCGGCTCAGGCTCAGGTAGTGCCACCAGTGGTGGCGGAGGAGCGGCAGCCAGTGGCTGCGGATGTGGGAGTCCATTCTCGTTATATCAGCATGCTGACAGAGATGGGCCGTATTGGTACCGAGCGGTTTTTGGGAGGTACAGATTCTACCGCTGCGGATGCGTGGATGAGGAGTGTGGAACGTAACTTCCATACTCTGAGGTGTCCTGAGGGGTTTTGGGTTGACATTGGGGTCCACTATTTGTCTAGTGATGCTCTGTTGTAGTGGAGTTCTGTTGCAGCCATGAGAGTGCAGAGATGTCTTGGGCTGACTTCATCTTGGAGTTCTACCGCAAGTATTTCCCTAGGGAGGCACTGGATAGGTTGAAGGTGCAGTTCCTTCAGCTAGCTCAGGGGACTCAGTCAGTGCGGGAGCTTGACTTGGAGTTCAGTCGACTTCTGAGGTACGGGGTCGAGATTTGGAGTCTGAGGAGACTCAGATCAGGAGGTTCTTGAGGGCCCTACGTGATGACTTGAGGGTTCACTGTAGGGGGCGGAGTTATGCTTCGCGTGCAGAGCTGGTTGAGACTGTAGCAGGGATTGAGGAGGATATCCGGGCACAGTCAGTGGCGGCTAGCCCAGCAGTCCAACCTAGTAGGGCTCAGCATCAGGAGGTTCTAGCAAGGGCGGTAAGCCTGCACAGGGAACCAAGAGGAAGTGGGAGGCTAGGCAGACGTCAAGTGGTGCAAGTTGCTTCAGGTGTGGGAGCAAGGATCACAAGATTGCTAGCTGTCCCAAGAGGAGTGCCCCATCGACAACAGATCGTGTGTGCTACTATTGCAGGGAGCCAGAGCACATCAAGCCCTATTTTCCCAAGTTGCAGCCGGTAGCAGTGGCGGCGTTGCAGCAGGTGCAGCCGGGAGGAAAGCAGGTGGCACGGATTGAGCAGGCACCACGGGTTTACACGACTGTAGAGACTGGTGGAACCAGCGCCGGAGCGATCACAGGTATAATCTCTGATACTTTGTCTTTGTGAATTCTTAGTAAGTTCAGATTTTATGTTGTCATGTGATAAAGTGTTAGGTTCTCAACACATGAGGTTTGTGTAGGGACCTTGTTGGTGGGAGGGTTTAAGTCCCACGTTATGTTTGATTATGGAGCTACTCATAGCTTCATTACCCTAGAGTGCGCAGAGAGTGCGGGTATCGTGGGGGATCCTGGAGAGCGTACAAGAGTTGTCAGGGTTGCTGGAGGCAAGTTTCTGAGGGTCATTGATAAAGCGAGGGGTATCGATATTCAGATCACGGGAGAGTCTTGGCCGGCGGATTTGTTTATCAGCCTAGTGGAGCTGTATGACGTTATCCTGGGGATGGACTGGTTGCATCGGCATATGGTTCATCTGGATTGTCATCAAGGTAGAGTGGAGTTTGAGCGTTCAGGAGGGAAGTTGGTTTTTCAGGGGATTAGACCGACTTCGGGGAGTCTCGTGATCTCGGCCATTCAGGCTGGGAAGATGATCGAGAAGGGCCGTGAGGCTTATTTGGTTACTATATCTATGCCAGAGCCAGTGGGAGAGTCTATGGTTAGCGGTATTCAGGTTGTAGAGGAGTTTGAGGACATGTTCCAGTCGTTGCAGGGATTACCACCTTCTAGGTCTGATCCTTTTACGATTGAACTGGAACCAGGGACGACACCATTACCCAAGGCTCCTTACAGGATGGCTCCAACAGAGATGGCATAGCTGAAGAAGCAGCTAGAGGATTTGTTGAGCAAGGGATTCATCCGTCCTAGTGTATCACCGTGGAGAGCGCCGGTGTTATTCATTAAGAAGAAAGATGGGAGTTTCCGCTTGTGTATTGATTACAGGGGTCTCAACCGGGTCACTGTGAAGAATAAGTACCCTCTTCCGAGGATCTATGAGTTGTTGGATCAGTTGAGAGATGCTACTTGGTTCTCCAAGATAGATCTGGCGTCAGGTTATCATCAGATCCCGATAGATGAGGCAGATGTGAGGAAGACTGCTTTCAGGACGAGGTACGGGCATTATGAGTTTATGGTGATGCCGTTTGGGTTGACTAACGCACCAGCTGCGTTTATGAGATTGATGAACAGCGTGTTTCAGGAGTTTCTGGACGTGTCTGTCATCATTTTCATCGATGACATCCTGGTTTATTCTAAGAGTCCTGAAGAGCATGCAGTGCATTTGAGGGCAGTTCTGGAGAAGCTGCGGGAGCAGAAGTTGTTTGCTAAGTTGAGCAAGTGTAGTTTCTGGCAGCGTGAGATGGGTTTTTTGGGTCACATTATGTCTGCAGATGGGGTTTCTGTAGATCCGGAGAAGATTCAGGCTATCAGGAATTGGCCTAGACCGCAGAATGCCACGAAGATCAGGAGTTTTCTCGGGTTGACAAGGTATTACAGGATATTTGTGCAGGGGTTTGCGAGAAGAGCACGTCCTATGACGAAGTTGACGGGGAAGGATGTTAGTTTTGTCCGGTCACAGGAGTGTGAGGAGGGCTTTGCAAGCTTCAAGGAGATGTTGACTACTGCTCCGGTGTTGGCTTTGCCTGAGCAGGGAGAACCCTATGTGGTTTATACAGATGCATCCAGAGTTGGTTTGGAATGTGTGTTGATGCAGCATGGGAAGGTGATTGCCTATGCTTCGCGGTAGTTGCGGAAGCATGAGGACAACTATCCTACTCATGACTTGGAGATTGGTTCTGTAGTTTTTGCCCTGAAGATTTGGAGATCTTATCTTTATAGTGCAAAGGTACATGTGTTTACAGATCATAAGAGCCTAAAGTATATATTCACTCAGCCCGAGCTGAATTTGAGGCAGAGGCGGTGGATGGAGCTCATGGCGGATTATGATCTGGAGATAGCCTATCATCCTAGTAAGGCTAACTTGGTTACAGATGCTTTGAGTCTGAAGCGGGCGGCTTCAGCTCAAGAGCAGGATATGGATTCTCTGGTAGGAGAGATCAGTGCGTTGAGCTTGTGTACGGTTTCTCAGGAGCCGTTGGGTTTGGTTGCAGCTGATAGAGCAGATCTTTTGAGCAGAGTGCGGTTGGCTCAGGAGTCGGATTTGGGGCTGGTGAATGCCTCAAAGGATGTTGACTCGGAGTATCAGGTTTCGGCTAATGGCACTATTCTGGTGCATGGGCGGATCTGTGTGCCCAAGGATGAGGAGTTGAGGCAGGAAATTCTGAGAGAGGCTCATGCTAGCATGTTCTCTATTCATCCAGGAGCGACTAAGATGTACCAAGATCTCAAGAGGTACTATCACTGGGTCGGGATGAAGAAGGATGTGGCTAGTTGGGTTGCGAGGTGTGATGTCAGCTAGTGAAGGCTGAGCATCAGGTACCAGGTGGTGTGCTGAAGAGTCTTCCCATTCTAGAGTGGAAGTGGGATATGATTACTATGGACTTCGTGGTTGGTTTGCCAGTGTCCAGGACGTTTGATGCTATTTGGGTCATTGTGGACCGGTTGACTAAGTCAGGACATTTTCTCACCATTGAGAAGACTGATGGAGCAGCAGTCTTGGCTAAGAAGTATGTGAAGGAGATAGTCAGGTTGCATGGGGTGCCAGCGTATATGAGTACAGCTTATCATCCCCAGACAGATGGACCGTCAGAGAGGACGATCTAGACGTTGGAGGATTTGCTGAGGATGTGTGTGTTGGATTGGGGTGGTCATTGGGCTGATCATTTGAGTTTGGTAGAGTTTGCTTACAACAACAGTTACCAGGCGAATATCGGGATGTCACCTTATGAGGCTTTGTATGGGAGGTCGTGTCGTACATCATTATGCTGGACTCAGGTGGGGGAGAGGAGCATGTACGGGGCAGATTTTGTTCAGGAGACCTCGAAGAAGATTCGGGTGCTCAAGTTGAACATGGCTATTTTACGGGGTCCGAACAGGTCATTGACTGAGACTAAATTGAGTCCGAGGTATATGGGTCCGTTCAGAGTGATTGAGCGAGTCGAACCAGTGGCATATAGATTGGAGTTACCTGAGGGTATGCGAGCATTCCATAAGGTTTTCCATTTGTCTTGGTTGCGGAAGTGTCTCCGTGAGGATGACCAGTTGTTTGCTAAGATCCCCGAGGATCTTCAGCCCAACATGACTTTGGAGGCAAGACCAGTGAGGGTTCTCGAGAGGAGGACCAAGGAACTTCGGAAGAAGAAGATTCTTTTGATGAGAGTCCTGTGGGACTGTGATGTTGTTGAGGAGCAGACTTGGGAGCCTGAGGCGAGGATGAAGGAAATGTTTAAGAAGTGGTATGAGAAGCAAGCCACGACTTGAGCTTGCTTAGCATGGTCCCATCTGTAGTCCATGGATGGAGCGGAAATGGAGTATTCCAGCCCATCTCTCTTGTTACTCAGTCGCTTGGGGTGGTTGGTTGTGCGACTCAGTAACAAAATGAGGTGGTGTTTGGTGTACAAAATTTTCGCAAAGCAGTGTTTTGGAGGGAAGTTTCCTGAATTAGAAGTTTCTATAAGTGGAAAGTTTCCAGATGTGGTAAGTGCTAAAAAATGGAAAGTTTTATGTGAGTTAGAATTTGTCCATTTTTGGTGGCGGAGAGCCTAGGAGAGGGCTTGTGTGGCCTTTGTGACGGGCTGATTAGCCGTTGTGTGGCCTTCGTGGCGGGCTGTTTAGCCGTTGTTTGGCCTCCGTGGTGGGCAGTTTAGCCATTGTGTGGCCTTTGTGGCAGGCTGTTTAGCCATTGTGTGGCCTTTGTGGCGGGCTGTTTAGCCATTGTGTGGCCTTCGTGGTGGGCTGTTTCGCCAAAGTGCCTGTTGAGGCGGTCCTTCGGGACAGATGGTCTTCGTGACAGTCCTTCGGGACGAGTGGCCTTGGTGGCGGTCCTGTTTAGGACATTTGTTTGGCCTTGGTGGCGGTCCTGTTAGGACATTTGTTTGGCCTTTGTGGCGGTCCTGTTTAGGACATTTGTTTGGCCTTTGTGGCGGTCCTGTTTAGGACATTTGTTTGGCCTTCGTGGTGGCCCTTGGGGCAGTGAGATGATCCTTGTGTGGTCATGGGGTATTCCAGTGAGGGGATATGTGGTTGGTAGGACATTGTGTTGTCTTACGCGAGCCATGGGAAGGGAACCTGGTTAGGAATAGGACTCAGACGTGTTCAGAATTGTTTGCTCGCGACTCTTGGGGGACTTCGGTTCTCCTAGTACCGCCATATTCCAAGAATTTGTGGCTTGAGAGTGTGGTTGGTATATCAACTTCAGATGACGATCCAAAGGCGCGCTATAGGGTGACGACCCGAGATACGAATATTGGATTTCTCCTTATACATTATGGCATGCGGGTTTAGGCCCGATGAGGAGCCAACATTCTGTCATGCAGACTTAGGTCTGATGAAGAGCCAATAAAAACTCAAGGTTTAGGCCTATGAGACAAGGAAAGTCTAAAAGTCGAGAGCAAATAACGCCTGGAGCGTGAGTCTATCACCTAGAGGTGACTTTTCGTATATCAGTCGGAGGAGTGCGGGCCGTGGAGTCGGTAGCACTTGAGTCCTTGGTTGAGTGTTATTCGAGATTCGAGGACGAATCTATTTTGGTGGGGGAGAATTGTAGCGCCCGCGAACCAAAACTCTGCGTTTTGGGGGTGGGTGTCGATCGACACTCATGTGGTGTCGGTCGACACCACTTATTTCTGGTTCGACCAGATTGATTTAATTATCGATTTGGACCAGTTTGGTTTAGGAAAAACCATTGAACTGAGATATTTAAGTGGGAAAACGACCTAGGTCGTGTTTTATTTTTGTCTTGGTCGCCGTTTGTTGTTTTTGAGAGAAAAAGAGGAGAAAACAGTTTCTAAGAGTTCTTGTGAGAGTTTGTGAGATTTGAAGGCATTTTTGGAGAGATCTTGCTGTGAGAGTGAAGATCCAAGGCTAGGAACGTGGTGGGAAGGTTTTTGTGGTGGTAGGTTCGTCCTTTGGGCTTAGATCTCTTTGTTGGCTAAGGTGAGTGCATGACCATGGCTTATCTAAGCTAAGATCTTTGTTTCTGTGATATTGTGTGTTGTTTGGTTGTTTGTTTTTGGTTGTTTGTGAGTTTTTCATAGCTCCTGAGGCTTGGATTTGTTCCTGGGATTGTGTGGGACGAAGAGGAGAAGTTTGGAGGCGAGATTCAGAGGTTCTGTTCGAAGGAAATCACTGCTCGACAATGGTGTCGGTCGACACTAACGCGAGGACGGCTCGGGAACTTAGCGAGCGTCGGTCGACACCATGTGGAGGTGTCGGTCGACACCGTTAGGGTTTCGGGGGTGTCGAGCAGGTGTCGGTCGACACCCAAGTGGTGTTGGTTGACACCAGATGTCCAGTGTCGGTCGACACCTTCTGGTATCGGTCGACACCATTCTGACAGTAACCGGATCGTGTCGGGTCACTTGTTCATGTTCCTGGTTTGTTTTATTGTTGTTGTTTGTGGCATGAGAGATCTTATTGCTTGTGAGTATAGCCCAGTAGATGAGAGGATTTCCTCACTGAGTATTTATCAAATACTCATGCATCTCAATTTGTGTTTGTGGTGCAGGTAAAGGGAAAGTGTGATCGTGAAATCAAGGCAATGAAGAGGAAGATGTTCTAGGGACTCGATTAATTGTTGTCTGGCGTTGCTAGGTTGCTAGAGTTGAGTCCTAAAATGTTGTTAGGATTGCTGGTTCTCTGGTTTATGCTGTTTGGATCATTAGTTTATGATTTGGAATTAATGTTGGTTATTGGATTATGATTGGTGAATTATTGGTTAATGATATTGGTTATTTCAGCTGTTGATTATGATTGTGGTTAGGTGGCTAGTGGGTATGGAACCAATAGTCATAGTTATTTATGATTATTATTATATTATTATTATTTATTATTATAAAAAAAACGGGTCAGGTCGTTTCACTGATGAAATAATATAAGGTATTGAATCACATAATACATACACACAATTCCTTTTAAAAATTTAAGATAACAACACAATAATAAAGAAATAAAGCTTTATTATCATATCCATTAATTATAATTATAAAAACAAAATGCCAAACAAAAAAGGGAAAATGGACCACCTGTGTGTGAACCAGATTTGAAAAGATTGAATTATAAAATCTTAGTGCTAAAACTTTATTACATTCTATCTGCTCTCCTTATACATATATATATATATACATATATATATATATGTATGCATATATATAGGTGGTTGCCAAGCTTACCCAAGTCTCTCTTCAACTTGCAATAACATTAACTCTCTCAGGACAACGACAAGAGATTGAGAAATATAGAAAAATTAACTCCGTTTTATTCATTAACCTAAAGAGTCGTAGAAACAGTATACAGAGTGAGGGAGAGAGAGAAATGGGGAGACAACCATGCTGTGATAAAGTAGGGTTGAAGAAAGGACCATGGACTGCAGAAGAAGACAGGAAGCTCATGAACTTCATCCTCACCAATGGACAATGTTGTTGGAGAGCTGTTCCCAAGCTTGCTGGTCTACTTAGGTGTGGTAAGAGTTGTAGACTTCGTTGGACGAATTATCTCAGACCAGACCTTAAAAGAGGTCTTCTCTCTGATTACGAAGAGAAGATGGTCATTGATCTCCATTCCCAACTCGGAAACAGGTTAAAAAACTTTCTTACTTGAGCTTCAAGTTTCGATATATGCTATGTTTCTGAGGTTTCGTTTTTTTTTTTTGTATGTGAAGGTGGTCAAAGATAGCTTCTCATTTGCCGGGAAGAACAGACAACGAAATCAAGAACCATTGGAACACTCATATCAAGAAGAAGTTAAGAAAAATGGGGATCGACCCTCTCACGCATAAACCACTCTCTATCGTCGAACAAGAGGACGAAGAACCCGTCAAGAAGCTGCAGAAAGTTCAAATGCCTTTACAAGAACCAGCCGAGAAGAATCTTGAGGAACCAACTAGTTATTGTCTAACCAAAGAAAGCAACAACACCAAGAACACGTCAAGACTTGAAGAGTCTTTGGATGATGATCAGTTCAATGCGATGAATCTTGAGTATAGTGTCGAAGATGTTCCTCTTATTGATCCAGAGTCTTTAGAGCTTATCTGCAGCAACTCAACAATGTCTTCATCCACGTCCACGCCTTCGAATTCTTCTAATGATTCGAGTTTCTTGAAGGATTTGCAGTTTCCGGATTTCGAGTGGTCCGATTATGGTAATAGTAATAATAATGATAATAATGATGGTGTGGACAACATTATAGAGAACAGTATGATGAGCCTGTGGGATGTTGATGACTTTAGCAGTTGGGATTTGCTGCTTTCTTCCACTTTTGGGTTGGTTTGAATTCATTTAAAAGCAAATGGTCTCTTTTGTAAAAATGGGGGGACAGAAAAACCTAAATATACCTTCTTTACTCTAATTTTTTGGGGGGAATTTGAAAGAACGTTGAGAGAAATTTAGAGAAATAAAAAAATATATTTATTTTTTAGCGACCAAAAGAGTTGGAGAGAATTGTCTCGTTGGGTCACTTTCTCTTTTTGCTTTGTATTTTGGGTTCCATACTTCCACGTATTCAGGCTCACTATCACTTGAAAAATATTAATAATACACTCTTTTTAGTTTCAGCAATATTAATAGTACTATTTTCAGCTTTGTGGCACTCGTTTGCTCATTTTTAATAGGGCCTCTTCAGTTGATATGAACATGCAAATTTTGCGATGTCGAAAAAATTATATTAGGTTTACATGATTAGATTTAGGTGAGAGAGATGAGGTGTAAAGGTCTTGAAGATTACAGTGCCAACAAAGTTTGGTTTTTTGGACTTATTATATTTTTACTTTTCATAAGTATAATATTTTTTGGTTTGTATATAAATTCTATATAATCTTATATGTATTTTGATCATTGTATATTAAAATTTCCAGTTTTTACAAACTTCCACCTATATCCACATATGATATATGATGGTCATTCCGTTTCAAAATATAGGATGTTTTAACTAAAAACATGTAAATTAAGAAGTGTTTATTTTAAAAAATTTAACCGATCATAAAAAAATATTACATAATATAAAATATTAAATTAATATAAAAGTTGTATAGAAACTTAAAAATATTTTAAATTATAAAACAAAAGATCTCCTCTAAAACATAATATATAATAAAAGAGGAAGTATGTTTTTTGACCAATGATTGTGTAATAACCTTGAGCTTTGGTTTGGGAAAGTCTACTACTAATGCATTAAACTTGGGAAACAAATTAAACGACGAATCTTTTATTCTACCAATTAAATCACATTATGTTTTAGTTTAAATAAAGATATAAACATTTAATCTTTTAGAAAAATTTCTAGGTATTTCATAGTAGAACAGTAGTTGAAAAGTCCACCATAGATTACTAATCTATTTTGTAAAATTCTATTTTCTTTTTGCATGGTTGCCTCTTTCATTATTTAAATGATTAGAATAACAGAACAATGAATATAGATTTAAAAATGAATACGACTAAAGAAGGGTTATTGAAGCATTTGTAAACCAAAAAAATAAAAATAATAAGGTAGCTCATGGACATCTTTGCCTTTGTCTTCACTTAGAAAAATCTAAATAGGTTGTCTAAAACCGTTGAGTACGAGTAAAAGTGACTTCGTTCAGACCACAATTCATATACGTTTCATTTGAAAATGTTCCCATCTTCTTTACACGTATTTTACTCTTTTTGTTTCGGTCCTACGTTTTGACTCATAAACGATGCTTTAAAAATTTATACGCATGCACATCTTATTATTCAAATGAAAATGATGGCATTTTTGTATACGGCGTTCTAAGAAAAGTCGAAAATAGATTAAGTTTGACAACCAAGCTTATGTACTGCCATCAAAATCTTCAAAGACATTTACCGATCGAGAGATTAAGAATCTTGCAAGACGACTTTTAATAAGCGCTTCAGAAAACTTATATGAGTCTTTAGTTGCACTGAATCTCTCAGAATGTACTAGACTTGTAGACGCATAACTAATGTTCGTAAGGATTATGAGTGGATGACTCATTATGAATGCGGAATGATAGAAGACTGTAGAAGCCTTTATCGACATCGAATGTATGTGTTGGCAGAAACACACATGCATGTGTACATGTGGATGTGGGTGTATTACTCAGGCTTAGCGTCATGCTGACCTAATAAATGTAATTATTTTAGAGTACTAGAGAGTTGAATATGGTGTGTGTGTGTGTTGTTTCTTTTTTATATTGAGTCAAACTTGATGTGATTTATGTATTTCCTTTTCTACCAAGCACTTTGTCCTATAGGAACCGCGTCATCCTAAAACAGTCAAAACTAATTGATAACGTTATAGTTTATAGTGATTTGCATTATTGTGGATATGACTTCTTTTTTAGTTTTGAAGGTGATTTGGTAGATCCTTTTAGTTTTAGTGGACATTTGATACTTGATTACTCTGATAGAAAAATCACTAAAAATGAGCTTTGAGAATGTTGAAACCTAATTGGTTGACAGAATTAACAGCAATAATTTAAGTGATCCAATTGTTCACTTATAATTGGAAAAAGGTATTTTAAAAAAAATAAAATAAAAAAGTGATTGGTTGGTAGAAAAAGCTACTTAGGAGTCTGTGTTTTGTGTGGAATGAGAGAACTCGGCCGTACGTTAATCATGAAATGAGAAGACTCTTGTGCATTCTCTTAGTTCTTTTGATTTCATAATTTTGTACACAAAGGATATAGTAATTCTTAAGATGTAGAGCTTTTGATGTTTAGGGGTATAATACGACTAAAAAAATCAACAAAAAAATTAAGAAATAACCAATAAAAAAACATCAACAAATTGTGGTGTGTTGTATAAGGAGACCCCAATTGGTACATTGGCTTGTGATGAATACTATCATTATGACTGTCTACGTTTGATAATTGTTTTGATGTATCTCACAAAATTTTTTCATAAGACTTCGCAATAAGTATTCTGGATTAGTTAGAATTTTTCTTCCTTTTGTTTGTCTACATTTGCTAGAACTAAAGACTGTCTCATATAGTAGTAATAATATTGGATCACCAACTCTCAAATCACTATAATTGTTACAAATCAAAAGTCTTGTTTTATTAAATCGAATAACTCTCACATCTAAAAACACATTCATTCATCATGTTTTGCATTGCCATTCGTGACCATTATAACTTTTATAAATTTTATTTAATAAAAAGAATTGAAATATGTATATATATATACATATACAAATTCTCATCATGAATATTCTAGCTATCATCAATCAATTGTTGGCACGCGTTTATTTTAATATTGAAATTTCTGTCTGTATATTATTGTGAGCCGATGTGTCACATTATCTCCAAATGTTGATAAATATGATAATTATAATTATTTTTAGCGAAACTATAAATTAATATATTCAAAAGCTTGAACTAAGGTTCCAAAAAAGGGACACATGTCATAAAATGTGCCATAGCCCCTAATATGTACCTATCTATATAGAAATCTACATTATTCCATAAGTACCACTAAGGCACTTTTTTCTTTCCACCCAGCTCTAAACAGTAACGTCAATCTTGTCTGAAAGTTTTCTTTTCTCCTTTTAATATAGTTAGGAAGTTTCAGATTTTTGATAATATTTGTGACGGGTTCACGAACGCAAATCATCTTCATCCCCTCTCTAAATTAAATGTAACACATCTTTTAACTTATATTGAGCCAATTAACCATGAACAATGCACATGCACTCGGTTCTTGTCAAAATGTTCTATATCTCCAAAATTGTTAGTTTTAATGTATTTATTATAATTGGCTAGGAAGAGAACACAATGGAAAAATAATCTCTATATAAGTAAAAGAAAAGTACAAATTTGAAAATTGCTCAAAATTTCCCAGATTGCCATTCAATTAACTGTAAAGGAGAGTGTTTATTGAAATTGGAAGGGTAATTTTGTAAAAAATAAAGAATCGACATTACCCGACCCGTTTGGAGAAAGGATCCGCGTCCTTTCACGTATAATCCGGTTTGTATGTTGTTGGGCTTCACGTGAATGTCGTTTTGGCCTGTACGAAAACCACCAAAAAAGCCTTGCCCATTAGTTGTTTCACACATAATCGAAAGAATATACGAATAAAAAGAAATCTTCAAAACTTAATCACCACAAAATCTCGATTCTATTTCTAAAAAAATTATAACTATCTAATAAACCAAAATTCCATAATCATCGGTCAAATATTTCGTCATATATTGAATATTTCCCGTAAATCAACCATCATTCATTCTAAATTGGCGAAGTATCCTTTTCTGTTAAGCGTATCCAAGATTTTTTGCTTTCACAAAAAACTAACATTCAAACTTTTTTACCTAAACCCTAAGCTACTATTCATCTATAAATATGATCATCAAACTCACTCTGAAAATCATCAAACACTTATCATTCCTCCTTTAAAAGTAGCTAAACATACAAAAAGTATTGCCAATGGCTGCAGCCTTGGCATTCATCTGAGATGTTAAGCCTTAGAAAACTTCATGGAAAGTTCAAGTTTGGATTCTTCATACCTGGAAGACGTATACAGCAAAATTTGGTGAAACCTTGAACATGGTACTCGCTGACGTTCAAGTGAAGTGAGTATAAACAATTTTTTTAAAACTATCACCATTTTGTATACATACATATTCAAGTTGTATTTTTATAAAACTAAACAAATCTAATGTTATTTCAGGGTACAAAGATCCACGCTTCCATGAAAAATGACTTGATGAACCGGTGTGGAAACAAGATCATTCCAGGAGAATGGAGATCAGTTGAACATTTTCCCTTTGTCAATTTGGGATAAAATTCCATCTTTTTTTTAAAAAAAAATAGATTTTGAAATAAGGTCTCTTTGATTCATATTAAAACCTGAATTAAGTTATTTGAGATGCTTACTTCAACGAAAACAAACTTACAAAATTCATATTCGATTTTGAGATTGTATAAACCCCAAATTTTGAATTTGATTTTTCATGATTATCAGTATATAATCGGAAATTATTGTCATCAGATTTACAAATATTTTTTGGGTAATGTTCAATTCGAAAGGTATATGTTATTTGAATTGCGAACTGGGTTAAATTTGAAGATCAACAACCACATAAATTATAAAACGAAGTTGTGAATTGGTTAGATACGAACCTCGGATCAACCAGAATTGGGTGCTTTTGTTGGAGTCTCATCTTTGATTAAACCTACACAATAGAATCAAGTATGAAAACAAGAGAAATTACAGGAAGAAAGAATTAGAAAAGAAGAAGGGAGTTGTTCTTCTCTTCTCTCTCTCTACCTCGACGACGACGAAGGGAGTTGTTGTGTCGTAAGGTGGAGGAAGGAAAGTTGTATGGGCTTTGGTGTAGAATTAAAGGCCCAAATAGTAAATGAGTTATTTTGTGTTGTTAAGAAAACAAATTAGAGTACATAGGTTACAATAAGTTGCAGTATAAATGTTATCCTAAAATATTATTACATATTTGATTCATGTATAGTATAAATATCTAAAAATAATTTATAATGTATGTACATTAATTATCAGAATTTGAGTTTTTCTTAAAAAAAAATTTGTTGTAAGTATTATATCTCATATCTCATATCAAAAGATTTGCAAATGGAACATTTTTTCTATAAAAACTTATAAGATATTAATGTCATAAAGACACTAATGTAATATATGTGATACTATAAAGAGTTTTGATGTATAAAAACTAAATTACTTACGAAATACAAAATATATTAATTTAAATAGGAAAATATTAATTTATATTTAAAAACAATTTGATTTCTTTCAATTATTTTTAAATATATTTTAGAGGTCTGTCCGCTTGGACTTAACAAGGCTTATTGAACATAACATTGAACACAAAATTTTTTAATATTTTTTCTTCCTAAACAAGTAGAAGGGGTTTTACAGTCACATAGAAATCTATGCGGATTGCGGGTTTTAGTGGATAAGCCTATGCGGGTCGCGGGTTTAGCGGCCAAGCCTATGCGAGTAGTAGCAAGACCATGTAGATTACAAATCAAACAAGCTAAAATGGATGCAGACTGATACGTTTGACATAATAAACACAAAAATAATAGACAGAATGATATATAAGTTTAAGAAAGTGTGATATATGTCAAATATACCATGCATCAAAACCTAACAGAAACAAAAAATATTTGATTTTCATTTAATACACACAATATATAAAACATTTTATTTTACTCTTTGACTTAGACACGAAAGGCAAAGCATTCATAAATATAATATATCTAACAAAATAAAAGAAATAATATTATACGGCGGATTCAAACATAGTTTAAAAAAATATGGACAAAGCGGCGTATTCTTATATTGTCATGGTCGGTGCATGCTTTACTATACGAGTTCAACGAACTATACCAAACAAGATAAGAGTTCATGTTGTTAGTGTTAAGATCGGTTCCCACGATTTACTATGCAGAGATATATATAGTACCAGACTAAAGCTCGATCTGTATATATATATATATATATATATATATATATATATTGTCCACTACATATATGCCAGTGAATTAACATGATGAACTGAAAGTATATATGTTACATATATGCCAGTGAATTAACATGATGAACTGAAAGTATATATGTACTTGTACAATAAAACTTTGAAAAGAAAACAAAATTCCTTTCTATTATATGGGAGGTAAGGGCACTTCCAACCCTATTCTATTTTAGAGTCAAATCTCTATATAGAACAACATTTGCTCCATGTTGCTCTATATATAGAACAAATTTATTCTTACCTTTATTTTTTTACACTAACTCATGCTCTATTTTAGAGTTACTCTATTTTAGAGAAAAAAAATAGAAATATACATTGGAGATATGCACACATTTTAACACCACATTCATTCCCACAAGCATTATATATATATATATATATATATATAATGGCATTCTTTTGGAACTAATTACATTATAATATGGTATAAGAAAATATACACTAATTAAAATTAGTGATGAAAAAGTTACATATGTAACTTGTATATATATATATATATATACTAAATTTTAACCCGCGGTACACCGCACGACAATATTTTTACAACAAAAAAAATTAACTTTTAAAAAATTGTATTTGTTTGTTAATTTTGTTTCTTTTGTTTAGTGTTTAAGATTGTATAATTGTATTTTAATTGTTAATTATAAAATTTGATCAGTTCTATACCGCAGACACGCGACAATTATTTAGTTTTATTCATATTTTATACTAATATTACGTTTGTAACGTATCGAATTTCTTATGGTTATAAAAATAGAAATTTTTACTGATTTTTAGATTTAACCCGTGAAAGAATTATTCTTACATTATTATATTTTTAAAGTTTTAGTGTTTTTAAATTTAATCCGTAAGTTTAAAGTTATTTAGATTTAACCGTGAAAGAATTATATCCATAAAAGTTATTTTGCAGTATACCGCATATTAATTTATATTATAAATACTCTAATTTATTAGATTTAACCCATGAAATAATTATTTTTTGTATTTTTTATCAGCATATTAATAACCATTAAAGTTTTAATTGTTCATATGAAAAAATATAGTTATTACTGAATATTAGAGTTTTTAAAAGAAGAAAATATTGTATAAATATTTTTGGCATATGTTATTAAATGTAATAAATTTCTTAATATATAAATTGTTTTAGGAAATTATAAACCAAATTTGTAGAGACATTTTAGGAATCTAATTGATTCTGTTTGTATATGCAATTTTTTAAAGATTAACTTTGTAAATAAGTATAACTTAAAGGAAACCAAATGTACTTCAATTTATAGAAACATCATAGGATAATATTATTTAGTTTTATTTATTATAATTTGAGAAATCTAAGGAATCAATCCCTAAAACCATTTCCACTGGCAATTACTCTCAGTGATACTCTTGCAATTGGGCCTCAAAACTGTATTAAAAATCTGTATTTTAGTCCATTAAGCTGAATATCGTTTCTTTCGGAAGCATTTGGAGCAACTCAAGAGAAACATTATGTGGCTAAATATGATTGGATGAATCATAAATATAAAACCTAATTTTCTTTTATTTCCCTATTTTCTTTTCTTTTGTTTCCCGACACTGTCTCTCTCTTATCTCTCGAGAGAGTCGGCGACACAAACTACGAACAACCGGAAATCAGTGGATTCACCGGGAACCATCAGATTTTGCCGGCTAAAACTGGAGGGTTTTGGTTGAGGAAGAAGATGCCCACTCCGATCGACTTAAACCGGAAGACTTGACGCTTCTGTTCTCACGACGATGAACCTCCTTATGCAACAACGACGACGGCTTAGTCTTCTGATGGCGTAAAGCGGACGGCGAGATCCACTGGGAGACGAATCGGACAGAGAAGGTTTGTCTTCTCATCTCTTACTTATTGCATGTTGTTAATGTTAGGGTTTAGGATTAAATTCGATATGATTGTGAGATTTTTTAATGTTTGATGTTGGTTTTGAGATTTGTTTGGAGGGTTTACTGGTTTCGGCTAACTCTTAGATAGATTCTCTTGGCTAATCTTGG
>NC_025700.1:12482154-12526545 GCF_000633955.1 Camelina sativa
TACTAAATTTTAACCCGCGGTACACCGCACGACAATATTTTTACAACAAAAAAAATTAACTTTTAAAAAATTGTATTTGTTTGTTAATTTTGTTTCTTTTGTTTAGTGTTTAAGATTGTATAATTGTATTTTAATTGTTAATTATAAAATTTGATCAGTTCTATACCGCAGACACGCGACAATTATTTAGTTTTATTCATATTTTATACTAATATTACGTTTGTAACGTATCGAATTTCTTATGGTTATAAAAATAGAAATTTTTACTGATTTTTAGATTTAACCCGTGAAAGAATTATTCTTACATTATTATATTTTTAAAGTTTTAGTGTTTTTAAATTTAATCCGTAAGTTTAAAGTTATTTAGATTTAACCGTGAAAGAATTATATCCATAAAAGTTATTTTGCAGTATACCGCATATTAATTTATATTATAAATACTCTAATTTATTAGATTTAACCCATGAAATAATTATTTTTTGTATTTTTTATCAGCATATTAATAACCATTAAAGTTTTAATTGTTCATATGAAAAAATATAGTTATTACTGAATATTAGAGTTTTTAAAAGAAGAAAATATTGTATAAATATTTTTGGCATATGTTATTAAATGTAATAAATTTCTTAATATATAAATTGTTTTAGGAAATTATAAACCAAATTTGTAGAGACATTTTAGGAATCTAATTGATTCTGTTTGTATATGCAATTTTTTAAAGATTAACTTTGTAAATAAGTATAACTTAAAGGAAACCAAATGTACTTCAATTTATAGAAACATCATAGGATAATATTATTTAGTTTTATTTATTATAATTTGAGAAATCTAAGGAATCAATCCCTAAAACCATTTCCACTGGCAATTACTCTCAGTGATACTCTTGCAATTGGGCCTCAAAACTGTATTAAAAATCTGTATTTTAGTCCATTAAGCTGAATATCGTTTCTTTCGGAAGCATTTGGAGCAACTCAAGAGAAACATTATGTGGCTAAATATGATTGGATGAATCATAAATATAAAACCTAATTTTCTTTTATTTCCCTATTTTCTTTTCTTTTGTTTCCCGACACTGTCTCTCTCTTATCTCTCGAGAGAGTCGGCGACACAAACTACGAACAACCGGAAATCAGTGGATTCACCGGGAACCATCAGATTTTGCCGGCTAAAACTGGAGGGTTTTGGTTGAGGAAGAAGATGCCCACTCCGATCGACTTAAACCGGAAGACTTGACGCTTCTGTTCTCACGACGATGAACCTCCTTATGCAACAACGACGACGGCTTAGTCTTCTGATGGCGTAAAGCGGACGGCGAGATCCACTGGGAGACGAATCGGACAGAGAAGGTTTGTCTTCTCATCTCTTACTTATTGCATGTTGTTAATGTTAGGGTTTAGGATTAAATTCGATATGATTGTGAGATTTTTTAATGTTTGATGTTGGTTTTGAGATTTGTTTGGAGGGTTTACTGGTTTCGGCTAACTCTTAGATAGATTCTCTTGGCTAATCTTGGTATTGTAGATCTTATGTTCGGAATCTTTGATATGTTCTTGCTGATTTAGGTGTTGTGATGTTTTGTTGTTCATCAGAGTTTACTCGTAGGAACTGTTCTGATTCGTCTTCTATTGTTGTTTCTTTTTGTTTATACACGGAAAACGAGTATTGTAGGATTGAAAGAACCAGTTTTTGTTTTCAGTGGTACAATCCGTAGTTATACTATATCAGAATTTGAATTTTGTGGCCAAAGATGCTTAGTTTATGAAACCCTTGTTGTGTGAAGAAGTATTTTGGAGCAATGGAGACTGATAGAGAAGATGGAAGAACATAAGCATCAGCTTAGACCACTTGCTTGTTCCCGTAACATCCTTCATCGTCCTCATGGTTCTGCTAGCTGGTCGCAAGGTACTTGTTGTTTCTTATTTGTTTGATAACATATATCAGCTTTCTCAATATCTCTCAGATGAGTACTTTTTGAATGGGATTGATGGAACTTTCTAATGGTTATGCTTCTCGTTTTTTTGTTTCAGGAGATACAAAAGTTTTAGCTGATATATGTTATAAATGACTCGAATGCTATAGAGAAGATGGACTCAAAAATGACTCGAATGCTATAAAGAATGAACCTTTAGATCTTAGTTTGATTAGTAATTTAGGTTATGGGGATTCTTATTTGACTATGATTTCTTTTGATTTCGTTAGTTTTGATGTGAATGGTTTCTATGTTATATTTGCAGGTTTTATTAGACAGAGAGGTATCATGGACTTTCGAGGAAATGTATCTGACGAAACAAACGTTTCAAGTAAAGGTTAATACTTTTTTACTCTTTGATGAAATTTTTTCTTAGATTTTTTGTGTTTATTTCCAGAGTTTCTCAATCATTCTTGTTTATGGATTGTCAGCGATACGAAGGAAGGTGAAGAACACTTTGGCCATAGCGTTAACGAAATTTAAGATTGAAAGTTATAACTTAGTTGACCTTGATAAGGTATTAAATGATGTCTACTGCTCTTTTCGACCGGTTTCTGCTTATTACGATATTAGGAAGGAATTGGTGAGAAGCCTTAATGATATGACTGTTGATATTTATGGTAATCTAAGATTTCTTTTTATCTTATTTAGCTTGACTGATAACGAATGTTAGCAGAGGTTTTTATTTATTTATCTTGTTCATTAGGTGATTCAGAAGAGAAGAGCCATGTCCTTGAGGCGTATGGGTCTTTTGTGATGGATATGTATACCTCTCAGAGTGATTTGGATGTTTCTATTAACTTTGTTAACGGAACATCTGAAGTTACTCGTGAAAAGAAGATCCAGATACTTGAAAGATTTGCTGAAAAGCTCCGCTCTTTGGAGGGTATGATATTTTTTATTCCATTCTTGTTGCTGATTCCATTATGAGAAATGACATTATTGATTATTACTTAATAGAAGCTGTTAAGGTATATGCCAACTCCCATTATTGTTTTTTTATATAACCTAAACTTCTTTTGTAGGAGAAGGGCATGTTAGGAATGTTGAATCTATGGAACCTAAAGCAGGAACAAAGAAGAAGAAAATGCTGAGAAGGTAAGTCGTAAATGCAGTTTTAGTTCAATCATGTTTTGATGTGGCTTCGTTTGTTGAGTATGTGGTACAATTGATTGTTTTTTAGATTCTCTTACTTGAGAGTGCAATCATCAACTTGACATTGGGAGTGGATTCTCTTACTTGAGAAGGTATGCTCCCTTCATGTCCCGTATCTTGTTTTTTTTTTTTTTTTTGTGATATCATTTTAGTTTTTTCCATCAATTTTGTTTGTTTTTTTTTAATCAAAAGAAATTGATATTTGATTTGAATCTCAGAACGAAAAAGATTTATTTGAAAATATTTATTTAAATTGATATTTGATTTGAACCCATAATGATTGAAATTGAAATTAGTCTTGACTTTAAACCCACCTTTTGGAATACTTTTTTTGAAGCCAAAGATTTTCTGAAAAAAGCAAAACAAGTGTCTATTCAAAGAGATATACTGAAAAGTATATCTATTGTACTAATAAACACTCTTTAACTTTAAACAAACCTTGACCTCAATATAAACCTTCTATGTTAAACACTAACCTACACCATTACCCTTTTCTCTACAACACAATCAATGGATTCTACAAACCCTTTTGGTTTTCAACCGCCTCATTTCATGGATCTTTTGAATTCTCAAAAAAACTCAAACGTTTATGATAATTCTGCACAGACCTCTCAGCCTGTCCAATTTAGATCTCCATTCTCTTCTCAGCCTATCCAATTTAGCTCTCCATTCTCTTCTCAACCTATTAATCTTAGCACCCAATCAGAATCTGAAGACTGTATTGAAGTTATAGTGGACGACAATGAAGAAGATGGAGGCAGAGGAAGTAGGAAGAGGTGGAGTGCACATGAGGATATCAACCTCATAAGCGCCTGGTTAAACACAAGCAAGGATCCAGTTGTGAGTAACGAGCAGCGGTTAAATAGCTTCTGGGTTAGAGTCGCTGCCTACTACAAATCAAATGGTGGAGGGACCGGTTCAAACGGTCGAGGGGCTAGTCAATGCTAGGCCAGGTGGAGCAAGATAAACCATCAAGTTAACAAGTTTGTTGGATGTTACACACAAGCTAGTACTAGAAAGAAGAGTGGAGAATCAGAAGACGATGTGATCAAATTGGCGCATGAGATTTACATGAACGACATCAAAAAACCATTTATTCTAGAGCATTGCTGGAGGGAACTGAAGCATGATCAGAAATGGATCATGGAGGAATGTAGTTCCAAGAGGACGAAGCTACAATCAGACGGAACATACTCGTCGAGTCCAGCCAATGATGGAGCTGAAATGAGGCCTTCGGGGGTTAAAGCTGCTAAGAAAAAAGGGAAGAAACTGGCCTCAGTGAGTATTGATGTTGAAGATGGTTCGGTGGAAAGTTAGATCGGATCATAGCAATGAAAGATCAAGAACAAGCAGCTAAGGAGAGACACACCAAGATGAGATTGCTAGACAGCCTGATTAACAAGGGTGAACTAACACCCGCTGAAGTTATACTTAGGGACAAACTGGTTGATCAAATGGTGGCAACCATCTAGGTTATATTATCTTCACTTGTCTTGTTTTAACTCTTTTGTGTTTAATTATTGATGATGTGTTGTGTTTTAACTCTCTTGTTCTTGATCCTTGTTGTGTTTTAATTATTGATGCTGTGTTGTGTGATATATGATGTGAAGTGATATTTAACTCTTTTGTGTTTAACTGTTGTTGTCTTTTGTTGCAGGTTTTTGCGGAGACATGAAGATACTTCGATGTCACGTGAAGGGAAACAAGTAGCGAGTGCAATATCTAAAATAGGCAATCCGTGAATGTTCTTGTCTGTTAGTGTCTTTTAGTATGGCTTTTAGTAGTAGAATCCCGTGAATGTTGCTTCTCTTTCGGATCTGTGTTGTGGTGTTTAGTCCACCTTTTGTAAGGTTTGTAAGACTTTTCAACCCGTGAATGGGTGTTGATTTGGTCGAATGCTTGTATCTCAACCCGTGAATGGGTTTTGTTTTTGTTTGGTTTTGTGTCTAATTCTAGGTCTATATATTGAAGATAACTTCTACTTCATTGTTCTCCATTCTCCGATTGTTTCTTCTTTCATTTCTTTTCTCTTCATTGCTTCTTCTTTAATATTCAAAAGCAAAAAAAAAACAGTACCAAAACACTACCGATTCCAAAACCAAAACAAAAACAAGTTTACTTCTACCCTTACTTCAAAAACAATTTCATTAGTTTATAAACCAAACTGTCCATAAGACACATAACAATCTCAAAGTGTCAAAAATGTCTAATTGGAGTTCTGATCAAGACGTTGATGAAATGGTGGAGGAGGAGGTTGATAGTATAGTAAAGAGATTCAATACCACTACACTCACCCAGAAGTACCAGCAGCTCCAATATTCCATAGAGTGCACATCAATAGAGACCGCGAATAAGGCCACAACCAGTTGTGGAATGATTATTTTAGTGATAATCCGACATACACCCACGCTATGCTCTGCTGTCGTTTTAGAATGAACAAACCATTGTTCATTCGTATTGTTAATACTATTGAGAATGGAGTCCCATACTTCAGACAAAGACGAGATGACTACTGGATGAATATTTACGACTAGCTGAAACAACCGCCCACAAATGCCTTGAAAAATTTGTAGAGGGAATTATAAATCTTTTTGGAGACGAGTATCTCAGAAGACCTACAGCGGAAGACCTCCAACGATTATTGAATATTGGAGAACATCGTGGTTTCCCCAGAATGGTAGGGAGCATAGATTGTATGCATTGGGAGTGGAAGAATTGTCCAACTCCATGGAAAGGACAATATTCACGTGGATCTAGAAAACCGACAATCGTACTAGAGGCTGTGGCATCCCAAGATTTATGGATTTGGCACGCATTTTTCGGACCACCAGGTACGTTAAATGATATCAATGTTTTGGAGCGCTCATCGGTGTTTGATGATATCCTAGAGGACCGAGCTCCGAGAGTTACATATGTTGTCAATGGACGGCAATACAATATGGCGTACTACCTCACTGACGGTACATATCCCAATTGGGCAACTTTTATCCAATCCATTACACTTCTTCGTGGCCGAAAAGCAAAACTCTTTGCTCAATTTCAAGAAGCATGCCGGAAAGATGTAGAGCGTGCATTTGGAGTCTTGCAAGCTCGATTTGCAATCGTGAAGAATCCCGCACTTTTTTGAGATAAAAGAAAAATAGGGAAAATAATGATAGCATGTATCATATTGCATAACATGATAGTCGAAGACGAACGATATGACTACAATTTCTACTATCCATTAGAGTTCCACCACGGAGAAGGAAGCAGAACTTCTCATGTCGATTTATCGTTTTCTACAGATATGGCAACAAATCTAAATAACATGATGGGCAATCGAAATGACGTTCGAGATACAAAAATGCATGATCTTTTGAAAAAAGACTTGATTGAGCAAATCTGGCAAAAATTTGGTTCAACCCAACAATAAATCTTATTCCAAATTTTGTAAAATATGTTTAATATTTTTAATTTTGTATCTTATGTTTAATATTCCGAATTTTGTAAAATATGTTTAATATTCCGAATTCTGTAACATTTTATTGTTTTCTATTTACTGTAATATAAATAATATAAATAATTTTTTTATTTATGATAGATTAGTAAAATTTGATAATTAATTAACAAATAATAAAAAAATATTTAAATGATGAGCAACCTTCATTGGAGTACTCTAGTGGAGGGATGATTTTGGTTAAGTTTTAAGTGGATTACTTTAATTATTTTAGTATTAATTTTATGATTAATTAATCTTTGAGTAACTTGAGTGGGTTGCTGGAGTAATGATGCTCTAAGTACCTCAAATCAAGTAATGTAGATGACTAAATCTACATTTTATAATCAAAATATGCAAAGCAAAAATTTCTATAGAAAGTCTATACAAACAAGATCTCCAAAGATAGTTTTGGTGATTTTATGAGATTAAGGCTCCTATTGGTAACCATTAGAAGAACAAAAAGAAAAATAATAAAAAGAACATGGAGAGTGGAATAAACATTTTTTGAGGAATGAAAGGAAAATCTGCGAACAAAATAATAAATGGTAACCAAATAATAAAAATGTTTTTAAAAATATATTAAATATTAAATAAATAAAATTTCAATGATAATTCTAATATTACTTTTAATGTATATATAATAAATTTTACATTTGATTTCAAAATAAAATTTGTAAATTAAATTTAAAATATGTCATATTAAATACTAATAATTAATTTTAACCTACAAGAAAATTTTTAAAGTAACTTAAAATATTTTTTCGTTTTTATTTACAATATAAATATGAGTCTTATAAATTTATTTTACTATTCATACATGTTTAATAGAGCCTCAAAATTAGTTTAACATAAAGTTCATATCAAAAAAAAAAATTCTGTCAATACAATGTGAAAATATGAAAATTCCTTTATTACAAAATTAAATATTATAAATAAAACACATTTTTTATTTATTTTAAAATAAAAAAAAAACGAATTTTTATATTTGTTTTTTTTTTGTTCCATTTGTTCCTCATCAATTTTGGAGAGGAACAGTTTTGTTCTATTGTTCCTTATTTTTTAAAAAATGTAGAGGAATGTAGAGGAAAATATATTACTTTCAAATGGTAAAAAATTGTAGAATAAAAAGGACGTGACATTCTTCCTCATTCTTTTCTTAAATATTGGTCACCAATTGGAGCCTGAAACTTTAATGGGTAGAGCTGTTTTTGGAAAAATTGGAATGTATAGATATTGTTAAGATTTTATGACCATAAATGTAACAAATGTTGGTCGATTTAAGAAAGTTTAGTATTTGAGTTTCTTTACAATGTTATTTATGGAATTTTTTTAGGGGTTAATGTTATAAATAAAAATTTAAATAAACAAAACTTAAAGGGTATAACACAAAATGTACTTCAAAAATGTTAATATATATATAAATAAGATAATTAGTCAATCTTAAAATTGATGGTTGCAATTGTTTTGATATACAGTTACCAAACTTTAAGGTCAGGAGTTAAAATTATTAAATATACGATCAAAAGAACTAGTATATATATGCTTATGTATAAACTATGAATATATATATATATATAAGAATTAACCAACTTTGCTACTATAGTACTTATAACATACATATATTTATAGTCAACTAACGTAAAGTTACATATATATATATATATGCTAAAATAAATAGTCAATTGCATATATTATTGGTACGTATGATCCGTTTGTTTCACATAGCTCTTAATCCACTATCAATATACAGGACCCATAGTTTAACGTCGAATTGTTATTGGCTAATCTAATATCGTAATTGTGTGTTTGTGTACGTAAGTTGGTAATTAAGTTGTACATATTAAGGAAGTGGAGATAGGTGGAGAGACATAACTGGATGGGGCAGGCAGATAATGATGATAATGTCTTCCATAATGGCCCATCCAATATCTTTTTATCGTGACACATGATATCCTCTCACCAAGTTCCTTGAATACGAATTTAAAATTATCTTAAACAAGAATAATATAGGATCAAAATAAATGAAAAATATATATATATACCATAATATAAATATGTCATATAAAATTTGTGTATCAAAGTACAGTACATTTCATATACTCTGCTGAGTGATGAACACTCACGTAACCATTTCACCTTTTTGGGTATAATATAAATTAAAAGTTTGATCTTATAATAGTCGCATATACTTTTTTTTGTCAACTGATATTATAAAAACTTACAAAGATACATGATGGATTATAACTTAGCGGACGGAAAAGAAGGATATTCCGGAATCTAAAACCTATAAAAAGGAAATTAAACCGGCAAACACATAGATCAGAAGTTTCTGGAGACATAAAACGATACTATAGTAAAAATTACAAAGTAGAGAAATAAACCCAAAAAAGAGGATGAACCTTTAAAATAAAGAAATAGACAACAAGGCAAAACCCCTTACACAATACACTAGTCTTAGCATTCAAGATAACTCTTTTCACGACCCACTTGGATGAGAACTACCAAGGATGCCCACGGCCAATCCCAAGCTAAGAACAACCAACTCCTATTAAGAAGAGAACCAATCTCTAGAAACATAACCAAAGACTTCATAACCCGGCAATCAAAGACTCGAAACGCTTCCGAATGCGACGATGACGAAAAACAGCGTCCAGAATCATCTGTGAAGAAGCCTTACCAAAAGCAGTCAGATCTGCAAAGCAAGGACAAGGAGCGCAGCCTAACCTATCGATAAAACTGAACTCAAAAGAGCACGATGATGGAACGAAGAAGTTATCAGCCACAACGAAACAAACAACCAAGAGAAGAGCCAATTTCGGACAACTAAGAATAGCATAACTTCTAACACACCGAAGCCTAAACTTAGAAAGGGAAACAACCTAAAGGGAATCAAAGACTTGAACAGTAGACCAAGGGTGATGGACGAGACAATGGTTGGGCGGATAAAACGCAAACGCAACCAAACAAACCAAGCAGCTTCAAACAATGAGAAGCACATGAACGGAAGCAAACAAAGGGAATGATCAAGAGATATATCATTCTTCGAGTCGTACTGTGGAGCTGCTAGCTCCAGAATTAAAACCATCAACTTGAAAACACACAACCCAACAAAGACCGCTCCTACCGCAATGACAAAACCCAAGATCGAAACTTTAACCAAATCACAAGACTCCCCAATTAAGGGACAAACTTCAACGACATCTACAACACTAAACACTTAGACCTAGCTAAACGGAGCAGGTGAAGGACGGGAAAGTCAGCTTACTCAAACAGGAGACAACAAGAACCCATGGCCACAGAACCGAGAAGCCACACCTAAGAGATCAAGACACCACCGGATCTGACAAAGGCAAAAGAGGGTTCTCCTGAAACCGCCGGAGGAGGATGAAACAAACGGTCAAAAGACCGTCAAACAACCATCACAGTGATGACCGTATCATTCGCTGAGCTTCTAACCACACCATCGATCCACCAGATCTAACGAGGCGACACAAACGAAGGCAAAAACAAACAAAAAACAGAACAACGGGCCCTCTCATAACTACGGTGAGGAGCACCGATTATCGGAGAAGACAGACGGAGTTTGATCTTTTGGGCGATAGCTAGGGCGAATTCGGGGGAGAGAAGAGAGAGGGTCGAGAAAACGAATGTATAATAGTATTAATCGTCCCATATACTAAGCATATATATTAATAAAGTTTATGTGAAAATGTGTCATTGTTAACCTCAGAATTGATCAGTGTTCAAGAAAGCGCTAGGCGGAATCTGGGCGGTGACCTAACGCCTAGCGCCTAGAACGCTTAGTCGGGGCCTAGACGGTTTTTAGGCGGTTTAGGCGTTTACAACATAAAACATTATATATATATATATATAATTATATTAAAATATATGTTATAAAAATGAAAAAAATATAAATTATAAACAAATGGTAAGAAAAATACATTTATTTAAGTTATATTAACAACATATAAATATTTATAATTACGTATATAGATATAAAACATAATAATTTAATTATATGTAATTTAAAAATCAAAAATAAATATTAAAATAAAATGTATGTAATTTTAAGCGGGTTAGGCGGTCATCTAGGCGTCTGCTGAGCGCCTAGCGCCTAGACGACGCCTAAACGGCCGCCTAGACCGCTTTCTTGAACACTGGAATTGATAAATAATTTTTATTGAGATAGGTGAAATAGTAAAATGATCACCACCAAATAAATAACAAACAATTACTAAACAGTTTGTAAAAATAAAATACAAAATTAATCATTTAAACACGGCGGCAGGATATATTGGATCCACAATCTCATGACACACAATATAAGTTTAGTTTGCTTTATAAAAAAAACATCTTTAATGATTCGGATTTTGTCAAAATGTTATACTAATCCAGACCCCCACATTAGAACTAGGTTGCATGATACTTGCATCTGTCTCCATAGATATGGAGTTTGTTACCTTTATACTCGTGAATGGAAGATTTGTAATAGAAGACATTGACTATTCTTAATCGAACAATATAATGGTATCATGGTATTGAGACAAAGTGCTCGAAGTTAGTTACTATTACAAAGTCTCCTGATGAGTAGTCAGTCTTCTTTCTCCAACCTTTATGACAAGTTTGGCTTGCTTTGAGCTTATTTTCATAATCTAAAACAATTATATGATAGGCTGATTAACGCTTCTAAATTAAGAATTGTTGATGTTTCTTTGTAAACTCCTTCGATTTGACAACCAATGGAAGAGTTTTCTTAATATATATATATATATATATATATATATATATATTAGATAAGGGTCCGCACGATGTGTGGGTTTTAAAATTGTTGAAGAAAATAAATCTTAAACCCTAAACAATTTTTAAAAAATATAAAAAGAAATTTTATTTCCTGAAGTAAATATATAAATAATTTTAGTTAGAGGAAAAAATTATATTTATATTTACCTTCATACACTTATTTATATTTTTATATTTAAAATATATTATAATAATTATTACAATAATCTAAAGTTAAATTATATCCCACCAAAACTTTTGTCAAATACTCATCATTACAAATATTATTAATGTCAAATTTCAAGAACATTTCACAACTTATTACAAAATATTTTACATGCAAAGAATTCATCAAAGCAACATATAATTAATAACCACGTTCAATTTTACTGTAAGTTTTACCGATAAAAATATGCTCTTACACCCAAAATTATTTTACTGTTAAAGTATGCTCTTTAGCACCACCTATAAAATGTTTTAACAATTTAAACAAATTTTATGTTATTTTACTTTCATTTTGGCATAATTTTAGTTCTTATAATTACTAAAATTGTTTTGTGACATAATTTTTCTAACCATGAATTTTTTAACTCCAAAGATATTTTGAATGAACAACTGGTGAAAATTATCTACTCGAGTACAATGATTTTATTACCAATCCAATAAAAATTTTGTATTGAGAAATTGAAAGAAAGTTCATATAACATAGTAAAAAAAAATGAATATTATAATCATGATGGTATAGATAAGTCTTAGATAATCCAGATATACAAAATAAAAACTTTATAAACAATCCAAGACATGGCATATGTCATAATCACGTTAAAGGATGGATGACCTGTTTACTCCGCATAAGTATCGTATTGTACCAAAACTACGACTTTGTCTCAAATATTCTCTAATATAAGTTCTCAACTTATTTCTTCCCGAATCAAAAGTCCTCATATATTTCTCTATATATCTGGGTTTAAACGGTTTATGAATCAACTCCGATAAAAAAACCACATAAATCCGGTTTGAAACCAATTTTAAAACGGTTTACCGTTCTAACTTCCCAAATTTCAAAATCGCTTCTCAATTACTCGATCAAGTAGCTTTTGTTTCAGTACCAGAATCATTGACATTATCCAGAAGAGAATACTGTAGATTTTGATCAGAAACATCAATCATCGACTAATCTTCGAAACTTATAACGCTACTAACTGTAGAATCACTTTTGGAACTTCCATCAGTGTCTCCATCCTCGATTAATTTAGCGGGTTTTATATACTTTGATTCCATTTCATTGCATATGATAGCTTCCATTGAAAAACCTGCACGAATCAAAGACCCACAATAGATCGGCAAAATTATATCAGCAAAAATCAATAATTTAGGCTTTCAATATAAATATGTAAATTTATGTAGATATAATAATGTTATGTTCTTAATTAGCTGTCCTATTACGTTTCAAAAATAATAATTCTTCTGACATAACTTATGTTATATCTTTTAGATTTGTTATTCTCTATTTATTGATTAATAATAATATACATGTTTAATAAATTATTTTTTTGTTTATACATGTCAAAATCTAATTGAGAAAACACTTACAATATAATTAGCATACAATGAAAAATATTTTACTTTTGTTAATTTTCCTTTTGATTTATGAAATTTCTTTTTAGATATAAACATATAAATTTTATATAGATTTAATGTTATTATCTTAATTAACTGTTTTGAAAAATAATAATTTTTGACACATGTCAACATCTTATCAATATACTTGATACGTGTCATGATCTTATTAATGGCTAATTCTGAAAACCCAACTTTATATAATAAGATATATATATACATAGTTGATAAATAAATGTCATATGGCTAATGGCTCAAGAAAAAGGTTTTACATAATGGACCTTAAAAAATGATGCTTCAAACAGAGCGGCCCACGCTATTCTATCTATCTATACCAAGCACCACAACATGAGACAATAGGTGCATAATCCCAAAAAGAAGAATCAAAATACACAGTTTTGCATCTCTTTTAGTTTTCGGCCAAGGCTTTATCAGATATGTTCTCTATGTTAAACCAACACTAAGCCCATCTATAGCTGCTTGTGCTTGTTTGGACAAAACTGAAGATAACATTGACACAGAACAACTAACGGTAATCTCAAATATTTTCATCGTTTGGTACATTGTCTCAAACTTGTTTGTTGCTAAACAAAACCGCGACCAGTGATAGGTAATGTATAGGAGGTCTGATAAAAACAAATGTTACAAAAAAGACAACAACTCAATGACTAAAACAGAAAAGGGGTAGCTCCAGAGATCAACACTCAACAGGACTCCACATAGATTTTATTAAAACAAAACAGAGACACATGAAAATGCTCTGCTTCTCTCCTTAGGCCTTGGCAGTTTCACCCTCGGTTTCCCAGAAAGCTGTTTTCTTTCCGGTTTTGGATACCGTCTGCAAAACAGCGTCCGGCTGCACGTTGCCTCTCACCGTCACTTTCTGCTCCTTTATATCCACATCAAACGACTCCACACCTGTATCAAAGAAAAACCAAGTGAAGAGATGATGTACATGCTTTTGAAATCCAAGCAAAAGACTGAAAACATTGCAGATTACGCGAGATTGACAATCTCAAAAATGCTTGAAAATGAGACAAACCATAACATCAATTAGCCAAAGAGAAAAGAAAAAACTAACCTTCCATTTTCCCAAGGACTCTTTTCACAGCTCCAACACATCCCTCGCATGTCATAGCCACTCTGAGCACAACGGTCTTAACTCGAAAAGAAACAGTAAAAATTAAACACACTTGTGTGCAACATTAAGATCAACGAACGAGACAAGGCGTAAAAAAGAACCTTTAAAACGGCTCTAGCCTACTCAAGAATCAGATTCAGCTAATAAAAGTGAACACAAGACACGACCAAACCCCTTTGTTCAGATTCACAGATCTATGTTCATGATCATATCTGTGTTCCTCACTAGTATTTTACCAAATCAAGTTCTCACGTCTAGTAATTTTAATAGATTTGATGCAACCACAGATCATTGTTACAGCAAAATACTCACAAATCATATCTAGATCGTTCGAACAGAGAAAGAATCCAAATAAGGTCAGACCCTCGATTGTAAAATTTGAAACCCTAATCGAATCACGATAAAGGAAAAATCTTTATAACAACCCAGAGATCATGTAACCGGAATTTCTTCTAAGAAAGAGCGATTGAAATTACCTGAGACATAGCTTTCGATTCAACCACAGTGAAGGCTTGTATTGTAAGAGAGAGAGAGAGATAAAAATGAGCTTTTTAAAACTAGTATCAATGATTTGTTAAATATTAATTAATTATTTAAAATAATAAAATAATTTTTAAAGGACAAAGAGATCATCAGACCTAGTTTAAAAATATCATCGCAGTAGTGAAAAGGCAAGAGCTGTGTGATTTAGCTTTTGGAACAAAGGATCACACATGAAAACAAACAATTCTTTCATTTTGTTAGAAACTAAGTTTTTCTTTTTAACTCGATTTTCTAATCATATTCTTTCTAGCATGTTTTGAATCTTCAAACTATTATTTCTTGAAGTTTAAGATTCAAACGCTAAGATCTCTCAATCTATGAAATGCTGATCTTTCTCAAACCAAGCCTCCTCTATTTATACTAATTGGACTTAGCCACACAATAAGCTAATTTCCAATTCTGTTCAAATTAGGAATTGTTAATTTCTTTTTTATAATTTAGGAAATTAACAATCTTCACAAAACTTCCTTTTATCTTTATTACAAGAAAGTCTTTAGTCTTCTAGAACCTTCTCCTTGCTTCTCGAGTCTTCGCTTGACCGCCTTAATAGATTTCCTTCTTGAACTTGAACCTGCTGATCCACATCTTGTACTACTTATGTCTTAGTACATCATCTATGTCAATATATGCATCTTCAATCTCCCCCTTTTTAACTTTATGCTCCTTCAAACATCCATGATCTATAATTTTTAGCAATACTAAACCTTCACACACAAAACTTATCAAAATTCTGATTGACAATCCTTCAAATTTTAACACAAAACAAAAACATCCCAAAAAGCCAAAGTCAAAATGCAAAAAGAAGTTCTTAGCGTTTAAAACAATCAAAACAACATACTAGCTTGATGCTCCCCGCAAACTGAGACATACTCCCCCGTAAACTGATCCTTCTCCCCCTGCTTGAAGAGTATACAAGTTAAAAACTAATCATAGCATCTTTGACATGGGATGATTCTGAGTCAAACGATGAACTACCCCAGAAAGAGTTTGTAGAACACGAGCTGTATCAATCAAAGCTCCATCAACAACCTCTGGATCATTCTGATCAACCAATGGAATACTTCCAAGTTCAACATTAAGATAATTTTGACCAGGAGATGCAGCAGGAGGTGTACCGGTGGAATATAAAAACTGGGACACTCAGGAAACTTAGCATAAGTCTTTCCAGTGCAAACATCTCCTAAACAAATAACAATAATAATCAGTGAATATTATCATAATGATAGTTGGATCACATAATAAGCAATAGACTAATAGTAACGGATAACAGGATGAAAACAAAGAAATATATACTAACATATGAAACAAAGAAAATATAAGAAGTAACGGATCACATAAGAAGTAGCAAATAATAACATATATAATAACATTGGAGTAGTGAATTTTTTTTGCGTATTTGTTATGAAAAAGTGAGAAATGGATTCGGTGATATTAGCTGTTGTAAACTGAACGTATTTATAGTGTTTAAACTTTAAAGAGATCGTAGGGTTTTTTTGTGTGAATATGTACAGATAATCTTGGTGATCAAGTATACAATATCTTGAAAATATTACAATTTTGGAATATCTTGAAAATATTACAATTTTGGAAGTAGTTATAATATATGCTAGTAATATAGTACGCCACTAATTATGAGTGTAGGTGTAGTATATCATGTTTCCTTTTCCTATTAAATCTCCATGTGTAGTTAACATATTGATAAGTCGAAGATTTGATGAGGGTATTGTAATTATAGTTAAAATATTAAATTATTTGAAGTATTAAAATAATTTAACATTATAGTAGTGAATTTCACATTGGAGTAGTGAATTTAACATTAAATAATATAAACAGCTAAAATAGAAAGACGGAAGTATGGCTAAAATCCTCATCATAAACAACAAATAAACATTGAGATTTTTTTGTATGCCTATTTGAGTTGTTAAAAATATTGCAGAACAATATTCAGTTTCTAAAGGAGATATATACTGAAATAAATGTATTTCTTGCTTACAAAGTTATATATTTGCTAAAATTTGATTTTCTTAATTTGGATTATCGTGTTTATGAACGTTATCTTCGTCATAAGTATAATTGAGAATGTAATCTTTTGTTTCTCAAAGTCCCTCGATTTACATTCAACTATCATAAAGATGTATTAAAATAAGTTTTGAGCATTTATTCTCGATCTCTTAAATGATGGTGTCATGCTGTGTATGACAATAAACATAAATAAATTTGATCGATTAATATAGTTCCATTAATTGAGTTAAGTAGAAATGTTATTTTAGGAAAATCTGTAGAGGTTAATTAAGTAGAAATGTTATTTTAGAAAAATCTGTAGGGGTTAATTAAATAGAAATGTTATTTTAGGAAAGTGTGTAGGGGTTAATGTTGCAAAAAAACAAATTAAATAAAATAAATTTCAAAGGCATAAACCAAAATGTACTTCAAAAATGTTAATATAGATATAAAAAAATGTTAAATTAGGCCAAAACAGCATTTTAATTACTCTATAAAAAAGTTAAATTAACATAGGAAAAAGTCATAGAAAAGGAAATTAATCTTTAAGAAAAAAATCTTACTCCTAATACATATGGTTAATACATATGGCAAAAAATCTGCACTAATATTCATTATTGATTGGCATATTACTAATTTGATTATATTCAAATCCTAAGATCGGTAATTTGATATCTATATAATCTGGAGACAAAGGAAACTGTGATCAAATTGATTTGCATCGATTTGATTAATATTCTATTACATGCAAAAGGATGAAAGGGTTGAATGAGAGCATTCATCCAATTTTTGTTTAACAATTTGAGATGAAGAAGTTGGAAAAATTATTCAATTCATTTCAACCAAGAAAATTTAACAAATTATAAAGGAAATTTGTTTGAATGCTATTCAATCAATTTTGTTCAACCCATTGCAAGTAGTTCCACCTAATATATGCTAATACTCACACAAAAAAAATTCAGGGGCGACGACAATTGAACTATGAACAAAAAGTCAACCTATTTGAGTAATTTCGTCGAGCAATTGGTGAACAATCTAGGAAAGAGACCGGATATGAAATAAAAAAAATAAAAATAAAAAAAATCTAACTTTTTTCCCAAGAAGGGATCAAAATAGAAGAATTGAAGAAGAAGAGTTAGGGATTTGGTTGAAGAAGAAGAAAAAAAAAAGAACTCTTAATGTTTTTATAAAAAGCCTGAAAATCTCTTTATTTGGTTCAGGGCTTTATTTATTTTAACATCCCGTGCCCAACAGTGCAAACATGGGTATATGACTTTAAAATTCTGTAATAGGGCTTTTAACTCGAAATGTTTTAATAAAAGCCTTGTATTAGCCCAAAAATCTCTTTATTCATATAATTTACTTTTGATTTATTTAACATTTAACCCTTTTTTAACATCCCTACATGTAACCCTAAAATTCAGAAAGTCTCTCTTGATAACTCCTCGTTGCAAAAATTAAACATGTCAGGTATTATTTTCCCGGAGCCCAACAGTGCAAACATGAGTATGATTTTCTTATCGATCTATCACAAATTTAATTAATAATTTTACTGATCTCTGATTATTTTTGTAATTATTTATTGGCTCTCCGCTTTGTCAAACCTCGCAGATATGCCTACACTTGTGATATGGGTTTTTGAGGATTGCTCAAAGATCCCACAAGTTTCCTTTTTTTTTGACGTTTATAGGAAACTCGAGATAGCAAAGATGAATTCTTTTACTTAAAAACCTCTTATATATATATATATATATATATATGATTAAATATATAATCAATATGCCTATTGGATTATAGGGGATAGAAATGCAAAATTTAACACTGTGTTAATCAGCTTTCTTCTTTGGACGTTTGTACTGAGCGCCTTTCACCGCAAGACAGGAAATCCGGTGGTAATCCCGAGTAACGAAAACTTTGGACAAGGCACCAAGTTCTCTGATGTTCGTGCAACTTTGTTGAATAAAGGTTTCAGTGTTGTGGTAGTAAATACTTTGCTCAATTTGGATTAAAGCATTTCGCAACCCTGTTCTACTTGAATGGATGCTTGCTTTTATGATCGAGATCAAACAGTCTTTTTTGTATATGAATGCCTCTTCCTACTATGTGTACAAGTTTGCTATATATTAATCAGTATAATTTGGTCTGGTGTCTTAACCTTATTCAGTTTTTCTGAAAGAAAAAAAACGCATATATATGTGAGTTGTGTGGCTGAGGAGCTTTATGCAGCCAATACTTAAGCCTTGAGGCTGAATATATTCTTAATTAAATTCTTTGCCTCAGTAAGAGTTTATGTTCCCCATTCCATTTCCGACTCGCTTCAATTCCATTTCCGACTAGGCTTTTGATTCCATGCGTAGAGACATCAGCATTCTCAACAAAAGGCATATCATCAGAAACAGATTCGTAAACCTATTCAACAATTTTTTTTTTCTCATGAGTATAAATATATATATATATATATATATATATATGTTGATGGGAAATAGGAATAGAAAAACATTCTTTTGGGCTTTAGACAATATGGACATGGAATGGGGAGAAACCGAATAATTATCATTAGCAGTCTCAACATATATTGCTAGATAAAAGGCCACATGTTGGAAGACTAATCAAGAACGTTCCAACTCATCAACAAATACAAACTTTTGAGCTCCCAAAGATCCTTCATCATTTCCCTAGAAATTAGAGGCCTCTTTCTTTCTTTCTTTTTTTTTTTTCTCTCACATTGTTTAGGAGAACCCACGGTAAGAGTATCCTCTCTCTACCGCTTCATATAACAAATATGTCCTCCAAAAACCAGGTTGACTTTTTTAGAGGAGGTAGCCAATCCGTGTCAGGAGGTAGCCAATTCGTATCGGGTAAAACAATTCCGTAACCAACCCTGTACATACATTTAAAATGCATAATTGTTCCTAATTCTGCCAAGTTGTTTGAGAGTACAATCATATTTGCTGGTGCAGGATTATCCAATGCCCACCCCAAAGCGTCCACTATCAGCGGAGTAGACTTCGCGAATGCACACCCTAGCTACCAAAAAATGTAACGCAAGTAAGAAAATAAATAATAAATACATAAACGTTGAAAAAGTAATGGAATTATATATATATATATATTCATTCACCTTGCGGTATGAGACTGACTGAGATACCAGCATCATCGAACTTCTGTTGCAGTTCATCCGACAACGTATCAACGTAAGCCTTGATTGACACTTCCCCAAGATACTTCGCCTCCACGAGTTTTGCTTTGATTTTCTTCCCCATGGAAACAGGATCATCGGAACCAGAAGGGATTGGGTAATCCTCGACGTTCCATAAGACACATGTCTTACCATCTGCGAAAGGAGAACAGATACACAATTACGAGACTGGGAAATATTAAAATAAGATCATGATGAATACCATATAACAGATGAAAGATTATATTTAGATTTAGGTTATTGTGATCTTACGTACTTAACTACTTATGTATGAATCGAAGTCTGGTCCATATATACTATCGTCAGGTAACCGCGGATCACAATAACGCACCGGCGAATCAGGGTTAGCTTCGTCCGAGAACGACGGATCAGACATAGCTTCGTTGGAGAACGACGGATCAGAGATAGCTTCGTCGGAGAACGGCGGATCAGACATAGCTTCGTTGGAAAACGGCGGATCAGGCATAGCCAAAGATAAATGGGTGACGTGAAGTTTGGTTAATTATTTTCAAAAAGGTGAACAATTTAATATTAATTTTAATAGTGTAACTGTAAATAATTAACATATCTAAAATGTATAAATAATCTATTTTTGATTTTTTGAAAAATACTTCAAATCTTTTAATGGTGAAAATATTAAAAAACATTTATTTTGAAGAGATAAATAAATGACATAATTGGTAAAGTACACACATTTTCAACAAATAATTTGAAAAGTAAACATTTTGAAAACAAATTTGAGAAATTGACACTTTTCTCTTTTTTTCTCTAATGGAAAGCTCTATTAAAGAGGCATTTAGAAAATAACATTTTTAACATTTTTTGTTTCTTTATGTGAATAATTTGTTTTTTTTAAATGGGTCTAAAGTTATGTTTTAATTATGGATGAACTTTATACTTTTTATTTTTTTACACTTTTCCAAAATAATAACTTAGATAAAAAGCTAATTTTACAAATGAAGGTATCATTTTCTTAATAGATTTATGTGTTTTGAATTTTAGATGTATGCTTGATTTTTGATAAATATCCTAAAACAGCACTAAAATAAGTTTTGTGGACAATCATATCACACATTTCATAAACTTCCCAAAATATCATTATTAGACACATTACAATATTTTAAATTAATTTGTAGAAATTTCACAAACTTCCCAAAATTTATAGAATTATTTTATCTGATAGTAAAAAAGAAAGAGGGGTTCTATAATAAAGAAAACGAGTCATTTCCCTATATCCTACAGTAGCTTCTTTAAAAACGGTATAACACACCCTAAAGGCATCTCTACTAGAAGATGCTAATCAAAAGTGTTGCGTTAAAAAATATATATAATAATAAGTGAGAAAAAAAAATAGAGAATCGTTGTTTGAATTGCTTGCTCAAGAAACGTTGCTCATAACAAATGGCCAGATGTCAAATTTTTAATGGTTATCATAAATCAAAAAATTAATAAATATATATATGATTAAAATAAACTCTTTTTTTTTTTAAAGCAACGTTGCAGCGAGTGGACTTGGCCTAATCGGCTTGGAATCACAGGTAGTTAAGGGCATTTTTTTTACTAAGCCTCCTTAATAGCCAAATTCCCGGTCATAGCAGCGACTAAGAGCGGCGTGAGGGGAGAATGGGATTACGTTTCCATCGGTATCAAAATTTGTTCAAGTGTCAGGTCGTTATAATAGTAGCTTCTTGACTATGTCTAGTTGCCCACAACTACAAGCTTTGAGCAATGGTGTCTCTAAGATGTCTAGACATCCATGACGTCAAAGCTTCTGGATTGTTATCTAGGAAGCCCCTTACACCTTCCAGGTTTCCATGGCTTATTGCTTTTGATAGAGGTAAATACTTGGAGTACTCATTCCTCACATGTTCTGCAAAACAAGAGAAGAGAAAAAGAGATGTAAGGTACAAATTTTAAATTTTGACAAATATGTGCTTTTAGTGAGGATCGACACCTGATCATGACCAACAAAATGAAGCTACTAGATTCATTTCTGGTTTTATTTGTACCAAAACAAAGTTACGTGCATATTCAGTAGTTATGATTGGTTTTGACTTCTTATGTCTTTGGATCTATCGATAGATGGATCCCAAGATATCTTAGGATCCATCAATATGTTTTGTAATGTCGGTTTGAGATCTATTATCAATTATAATCAGTTTAGCTAATTGCTTTGAATTTATTTTCACGATATTGAACATGGTCAAGGCCTCTTAATGTATATATATCTCAAAACTAATAAGAACTGACCTGATGATAGCTGAGAAGGCGAAACTTCTGGCCTAAAAGGAGGATTCCGGTAGGTTGGAACGGTTGTTCCGGAAAACACATCGACCGAACAATCTTGACTGTCCATTCCCTAATCCTCTTCCATAGGGTTGTCTCACATCCTTGTGGCAAAATTCTTTTGTAGAAACTAGGTTTCACACAATAAATTTGTTTGAAGGGGAAAACAAATTTAATAAAAACTCTCTCTAAAAAAATCAGATCTAAGCTTAAGAACAAAGGGAATAGAAAATCTCTTGGAAAACAAGCTAGGTTTTTGCTCAAGAACAAGGAAGAACTAAGGTTATTGTATTAATTTCTGGATGCTTTACAAGCAGAAGATACCCCTTTATTTATATGAATGCATTGATTACAAGATAAGTCTATTTTCCTCAAATCTCGGATTGAAAATATGGTAAATTTCATTTTCTGATGATCAAGTCGGACTTAGGGGACAGTCTCGGAGTTCGTTCGAATAACTTCGTCGGGCTTCTGATTATAGGTCCGTTTAGCTGGCTCAAAAGGGATTCTCCGATTTAGTTAATGTGCAAAGTTACTCGGTTTACCTTTGATTTAGATCGATATGTCGTGGGTGCTAAATCCTGCACCAACGCCTTTGTTTTTTTCTCTCGTTCTCACACTAAATGAGAAAAGCTATGACTCACGTCAGTTCTTGGTTCAAGTCCTTAATTAATGAACTATTCACCTGTCTTTATTCCTAATGTATGAAATTATTGTACTATGAGCATTTATGAATTATGATTAAGAATTCGGGTAGTTATCAAGATTTGTTTGTCACATTTGAATTTATTTTTTACTTTGTACTGATTGTATTTATAGCATTTGTAGACATATTAATTGATGTAATTTGGGAACTTTATTCATTTCGTGCAAATATATACTCCTTCCGTTTAAGTTTATTTATATACTTTATAAGATTTTTTTTATTTCATTTTATTTGATTTTCTAAAGTTTCTATGTAAAATTAATGTCTAATTAGTATGTTATGATCATTTGTATTATGCACTTTTTTTTATTGGTTGACTTTTTTAAAAAGTATATGTTATATAATAATAATATATATGCTCAAATAACAAAATATTTATAATTTCTTAAACCATGTTTTAGTTAATAGTAATAGATAATATTTCTTGGTTTAATTATCGTTTATTTTTTATATTTCATTCTAGAATCGACTCTTTTTCATTTGATCAATCAATAATATTAATATAGCTAGTCTATTCCAAAAAATGTAAATAGTTGAGTTTTTATGTGAAATATCTGTAGTCGCGCATTATACATGTATTGTAGAATAATTTATACATACAATATATGAACTTATTTTTTGTAAAAAACTATAACCTTATACATGATGCAGTTTGGTTCATATACGTTGTAACAAATTATTATTTTGTAACCAGATTAATACATATAGTGCTAGATTTACTCATGCTACAGAGAAAACTGTATACATGTGGCAGAAGGATTTATACACTATGCATATATAGCCAGATAGGTTTACATTCTTAAAATAGGGGAAATTAATTACTAAATTTTCAAAAAAAAATATGTATTACTTGTAGCATTATTTTATCTTCATTTCTAGTTTTGGTAGTTGCCAAAAAATCTTGAAATTCTGGTAAAAATTGGCACGTACGTACTACGTAGGACATAGTTTTGTTGTTATCGTAAATTCTTGTTAAATCTTGACATGATAGTTGTCAATTTGTGTGCTGTTTAAAAGTTAAAACCGTGTTTTATTATTAACAATTATTAATAAATTATAGCAAATACACAAAGTGAATTACTTTTTTTTGGGTATTCATTATCTTTACAAACAACTTTTTCATTTTTTTATTTTTTTTATTACCCTATAAGGTGTTGGGGAGAAAAAAAGTTTCAATTATTGAGATTAAAAGAAAAGTTGAAAATGAAGAAAATAACCAAAAAACTGTCGATGAAATATATGAAGCTCAATAAGCACCGGCTCCGGCAAGACGGATCCATGAAGTCAGATGAAGATTGTGGAGAGCTTTTCTGCGAAATTCATAGACCGGAAAGTGAAGAAATTAATGAAACAAAGGAGACACCTAAAGTTACAAAGATTATGGAGTGCAAGCATCGTAAGCTGATGTTAAATGAGAAGGAATATGAAAAGAATATTCATGTGGATGGTCAAGATCGATCCCACATATCTGAATGTTCGGTTAGGAATGAAGGTCGTGAACGCAAGGAACAACTTGATGAGGGCCCGATTAGAAACATATATCGTGTTGATATGGATCCACTAGTAGGCTCAGTTAAAAATGGTCATATGGATCATCTTGAAGATTTGATTAGGGGTCGTGATCGTACAGACCATACTGAAGGATCCACTAGGAAAAGTGCTGGTAATCGTGTGGACCAGCTCGAAGGTTCTAGCAAAAATGGTCAGAAACAACAACATGAAGACAATATTGTTAAACCAAGCAATCATGTAGATCAATCCGAAAAATCAAATGAATGTCCTTCTGATTTTGCTACAAAGAGAGATTACCTTGATTGGATTGAGTACGTAGAAGGATCCAATCATCATTGTTTCGATCGAACTGAAAATTCAGAAAAACCTTATAAAAGGGAGGATATCGATCATGACCAGATAAGCGTTGGACTGTCAGAAGGATCCATAGAAGGGTACAATGATGAGATCCTATTACTCAAGAGCTCTAAAAATAGAAAAAATGAGAAATTTGAAGACTCAAAAGGTTATAGGAAAGGAAGAGGTAGCAAGGCTAAAGATTCATTGAATTTCAAATAGGCGACTAAAGGTTAAATGGACATTTTAGCCCCAAAAAAAGAGAAATTGTTCTTTCACATTGTATTATATGACATTGATCATTTTAGATAGTATGAACTACTACTATGTATAATCATATACTCTTAATGAAAGTTGTCGTTTTAATGAAGGATCATATATTTAAATAGGTGTGATTTTTATGTATAAAAACCCAAACTTAAAAGAGGGAACATAGGAGAACACTTGACAACCTAGATCTATGGAGACAGAGAGAGAGATTGAGGAAACAAAATTTATGGGAGGATGGTTGTGGATGCAATGGAGATAGATGAGGAGAGAGAAATAAAAAAGAGAAGGAAAACAATGTCTTAGTGAAATTTTATCCGGTATGCCATGTTCACTCATGGTTAGTTTCTTAATTTATTTATGAATTAGTCTAGTTTGTGCATATTACCATGTTCACTCATGGGTAGTGAAGTAGTGCAAGGTCTTTATTTATTTCTTTTATATATACAAATTTTAAAATACAAGTTCTGAAGTTAATGGAAATACAAAAGCTACATGTGTAATTTAAAAATCTTAGTTGCTTTTTCTTCGTTTCTTCTTCCAATCCCTCGTTTTTGACTAAAACAGTGCTTCTGATTCAAACGCCATTAACATATAACTATGGACTCTACTCAGAATTAAAATACCTACATACACTAATTCAAGTCAATTACAAATGTATTGGTCATATATTTGACGCTTCCATTTTTTATTTGCGCTTCCAAGTTCTGTTTTTTTAGAAATCCCGATTCTATCACGATTTCAACCGATTCACTTTGGAAGCGTGAATAAGATCTTTAGTGACGCTTCTGTGTAAGTTGTAACTCATGAAAAAGGGTCATAAACAAAAATAATATAAAAAATGGTAGAAATATAACAAAATAATTCTATGTGTGTGGGATGTTTTGTGACAAAATTGGAAAATGAAGAGATAAACTATCATATGCTTTATAATATAGAATATGTTTTTATGTAGTCGTATGCCATAATTAACAGATAACTTTTACAACATAGCATCCATCTGTCTTATGTATATACGGATAAAATTTTCGCGTCTTTCTCATATCAATGAGAAGTGTTGACCTCTAAAACTGATAAACCTGCACATAATCAGTAAAAACATTAGATCACATAATCAGAAGAAACATTAGGTATGTCAAACATTAAATATTTCAGGTTCAAATCAAGAACAATGTGTTTTGCGGCTCCCAAACGAAGTCCACATTTCTTGACTTTTACATCCTTCTTTTTAATGCAAAATCAATGAGAGCTTCGTTCTCGACTACCTTGATTGATGAGGTTGTGTAGATTGAGCGAAAGCTGAGCAAAACCTAAGTTATTAAAGTTGTTTGAAAAGAAAAAGACCACTATTTTCCAATTGAAAAAAATATCAAAGAATTTGTAAGGAATTAAAATGAATACTTAGGTATTGTATTATATGATGATGTACTGGAAAGATATAAACTTATTTTTGTGGTAATTTTCAATATGTTTAGACTTTTAAGTTTTAGTATATATTTATATATGAAGATCTAGAGTTTTAATGTAAGCACTAATTTGATTGACAATCTAAATTTTATTATCGAACAAAAGAAGACAGTGAAGATAGTTTACCTTATGTGCATTTTAATTTACTAAAGAAAATCAATCTACCAAGTATCCGATGTGTGTTTCTTATTAAAAGTTACCAACATACAATTATAAGAAATTTGAAGTCAAAGGAACTTGTTATTTTGTTATTTGCAAGTGTAAAATGCAACACTAAAAAATATTAACAACATGATAATTTAGTGAACAATATTTTTCTAGTAAAGAGAAAATACTAAAATAAAATATCATTTTACATTCCTAACACAGTAACAAACCATATTAAATTGTTTTTCTGAAAATTATCCCAAAGGGGAGAAGGAAAAAAAAATACTCTTGTGTAATATAAAAGCAAAGGGAAAAATATCCAACACCTCATATTTAGTATTTAATTTTTGTAGAGACTAAGTTCTAAATTAATTCAACAAGACCATATAAACGTCAAAAGATTTAACAAAATTACATACACAATCAAGTTAGCTTCATCCCAAACACATACATCGTTTTGTTTATAAAGCTCTATACCATAGGGGTGACACAACTCACAACTAGAGGAAAAGGAAACAAAACAATTCATTAATAGATAATTTCAGAACAAATCATAAAAGCAAGAACAAAAAGGTACCAAAAGCTAATAAGGAGTGAGAGAAAGAGAGGGAAGCAAACAAAAGAGTGGCAACGGCTATTTCGTAGTTACCAATCTTATTTTGCTGTCCAATGCACACAACTTGTTCTTACACCAAAAGTTGTGCTCTTTAAAACTACAACTATTAAGTTTTTTCCTAATTGTAATTGTACTAGTATATCATAGTTTCTCGTGTACTATGTTTCACACTATTCATATACTCAAAACTAAACACCAAACATATTAATACTACTAATTAAGAAAAAGAAAAAAGAACTAATGACCCAAAGTTCTAGGCTTTTTCTTTCCCACAGTACCACTCTCTGACTCTGACTCTGTAAGTCTCATTTAAGCTACAAAAGATTACACAAGACCCGTTAGATTACATTTTTGACCATTTGAAATCTCAAGATCAAATCTGAACCGTTCATTCCACCGTTACCTCTGTCTTGTCTCTCTCTCTCTCTTTCGATATAATCAACAAAATTTTCTAACTTTTTTTTCTCTCTTCATGTCCTTTTTCTCCTCAGAAAGCTTTAACCCTATTTTTTCTCTCTATACATCATCCCACGCAATTTCCCTCATTCCTTTCTTTGTGGGTTCACAAAGTTAACATTTTTAGACTCAAAACCCCATTCTTTTTACCCCTTCCTCTGTTTCTTGTCTCTTTGGGTTATCTTAGATTCTCCAAAAAAAAAAGTCTCTCTCTTTCCATGGCTTCTCTTCTCCATCTTCTTCTACTTCTGTCTCTTTCTCTTTTAGTTCTTTCTTCAGCTGCTCCTTCCCCTTCTCCTTCTCCTACTCCAGCTGATGAAGGTGAGTTCTTGTATCTATTTCAATCTTGGTCCTTGAAGTTTCAGATTCAATCTTTTAGTCCCAAATTTGAAAGTTTTAATCTTTGCATGTGTTTTATGTTCTTCTAGCTTTAAATCTGGATGCTCTCTTAATGTAAAGTAATTTTTGTATGTATTGTTTGGTTTTATCTATGTGTTTGATTCATTGAGTGCTGTTTGAGAAAGTGGTAGGTTATGATATTAAATGGGCAGTATGTGTTTGGCAGCAGGTGGGCTTTGTTTTTAATGTCCCCTAAAAAATTATTACAAGACAAAATAATTCAATGCCTACTGTGTTGACCAGACAAAACAGTTTTTGTTCAGTAATGGTCTAGGAATCCATATCTTGTTGTATCTCTCTAATGGATTTGATATGTATTGTATTCTCTGACATGGATAAGATTACGAACTGTTATGTTGATGCTAAATGGCTTTTTTGTTGAAATCAATTTTTGTAGGTGCTTATATTGGAGTGAACATAGGGACTGATCTTTCTGATATGCCACATCCAACACAAGTTGTTGCTCTTTTAAAAGCTCAACAGATTCGTCATATCCGACTTTATGACGCTGACCCCGGGATGCTCATTGCTCTAGCAAACACTAAGATCAAAGTTATCATCTCAGTTCCTAATGACCAGCTTCTTGGCATTGGCCAATCCAACTCAACAGCAGCTAATTGGGTTAAACGCAATGTCATTGCTCATTCCCCTGCCACGACTATAACCGCCATTTCTGTTGGCTCGGAGGTTTTGACCAGTCTCTCTAACGCAGCACCTGTTCTTGTCAGTGCTATCAAGAACGTTCACGCTGCTTTGCTCTCTGCAAATCTTGACCGTTTGATCAAAGTTTCCACTCCTTTATCCACTTCATTGATCCTTGACCCTTTCCCTCCTTCGCAAGCCTTCTTTAACCGTTCCTTGAATCCGGTTATAGTCCCGTTACTAAGCTTCTTGCAGTCCACAAACTCGTACCTGATGATGAATGTGTATCCTTACTACGACTATATGCAGTCGAACGGCGTGATTCCTCTAGACTATGCGCTCTTCAAACCGATTCCTCCAAACAAAGAAGCTGTTGATGCCAACACACTTGTTCGTTACTCAAACGCCTTTGATGCAATGGTTGACGCGACCTACTTCGCTATGGCTTTCTTGAACTTCACAAACGTTCCGGTTTTGGTAACTGAGTCAGGCTGGCCTTCGAAAGGAGAGACCAATGAGCCTGATGCTACACTTGATAACGCCAACACTTACAACAGCAACCTCATAAGACATGTTCTCAACAAAACCGGAACTCCTAAGCGCCCCGGGATCGCTGTGAGTACTTACATTTACGAGCTATACAACGAAGATACGAAACCAGGATCTTTATCAGAAAAGAACTGGGGTTTGTTTAATGCAAATGGTGAACCAGCATACATACTTAGGTTGACTAACTCGGGGTCAGTTCTAGCTAACGATACAACGAACCAGACTTACTGTACTGCAAGAGAAGGTGCTGATCCGAAGATGCTTCAGGCAGCTCTTGATTGGGCTTGTGGCCCTGGAAAGATAGATTGCTCACCTATTAAACAAGGAGAGGCTTGTTATGAACCGGATAATGTGATCGCTCATGCTAACTACGCGTTTGATACTTATTATCATCAGACTGGGAATAATCCTGATGCTTGTGACTTCAATGGAGTTGCTAGTATCACTACCACTGATCCAAGTAAGTAACAACAAGCTTCATTTAATTTTACATTACATTTTTTTAGAGACAGTTACTAAGCAAAAAAACTAATCTTACTTGCTTGGTTGTTTCAAATGCAGGTCATGGTACATGTGTGTTTGCAGGAAGGTAAAACATCCTAATTCATTTAACTCTTTGTGTTTAATCTTGGTTTCGGTTACTCGATTATTATACGGTTTATTTTCGGTTATGGTTGGAATTTTATCAGTTATATCCTTATCTGGAAAGCTAGTTGGTTTCAGATTGGTTTATCCTAATTGCACATTCATATTCATGGAAGTACCAAGTGTTTAAACTTGTTTTCGTGTCCACTTGATTAGCTTTTGGTTTTTAAGATTAAAGAGAACGGTACCAATCTTTAATCGTTGTTTTACTATTGGATTGCAGTCTCGGTAACGGTAGAAACGGGACGTCAGTGAACATAACAGCACCATCGGCAAATTCGACGACGAGCTCTGGAATACAGAACGATTTGTATTATAGTCGGGGTATGTGGAGCATTTTCGCATTGATAGTTTTGAACGTTGCTAATGTCTTGTGATTCGGACATAAAGATTGTTTTTTTTTTGGTTCCGGGGAAGGGTTCTTTTAACTTTCTTAGGGTGGGATTGGAGTTAGAGTTGAGGCTGTTTGTGTTGGATTCGAATTTTTGTCCACAACAAAAACACAAGAAAACATTCTAATGGTCTTTAATTTTTTCCGCATTGTTGGTTTTTAAGATATAAGGCAAGTGTTGTTGGAACATTTTCAAAAGAAAACAAAATGACGAATTCGGAGGAAAATAAATTATGCCAACCTAATTCAGCTCAAGCACAATTTAGCAATTGGAATCAAGCAAAAAGATTGAAGCAAATAACTAAAGTAACAGCTTTTTTCATTTACAAACTAAATCTCTTTTACTTCAATAACCAGAGGAATGGACTGTAAAAGTGAAGCAAGAAAAGAGAAAAACAAAAGCAAAGCATCCTAAACGAAACCACACCAAACAAGACTTTTGGCACATCTGAGGTATTAGTAGGAGCCAAAGAACAAAAGGTACATGACAAATGTGAAGTCTTGCTTTGCTTAAGAGATGTTCATAGCTTCAGCATGATAGCTTTCGAGATCTTTGTCAAGGTCTGCAGCCGACTTCTCCACCTGCTTCTTTCCACCTCGGCCGCTTTTATTCCCTCTGCCACCACCGGCACCTCGGCCTCTACCACGAAGCCCACCTCGACCACCACCTCCCTGTTGGTTTTGTTGGCTGCCACACATAAACAATATGAATAAGATGATAACCGATGCACGTTCCGCCCATATTAATCAATGCAAGCTCCTTTTAACACTTACGCTGCAGGGCGTCTCATAGAAGGACCTGAACCTCTTCCTCTTCCTACTCTCCCACCTCTTACTCCTTGTCTGCAAGAACCAGTGATATATTCACTTCAGCACAAACGCAAAACTATTCTGTTGTAAAAAAACAGACCAATAGATGGGAACATACCCAATGAAGACACTCCTATTCATCCTTCCATTTAATCCAGTTACATTAACCCGAGTAGCAACAGGAGCAGCCTCGGTACTTCCACCCAGAATCTCGAGTCTCATTGGCCTTCCATCCAAGAGTACATTGTTGTATTTCTTCATAGCTAACATTGCATCACTTCTTCTCATATACACAACTTCAGCCGAGCCCTGTATGACACAGAACATCATATGTCAAAAATCGCAGCAATGCAGTAAACAACAAATAAAACCAGAGCAAAAATAAAACAAAACTTACATTTGGACGCCCATTCCTGTCAAAGTGAACTGCATATCTTTTCAGCTCTCCAATCTCAGCATATAGTTCCTAGATTGCATAGGAAGTACAAACTAATTTAAGGAATCTCCTCAGAACCAAAAACAACAAAAGCACTGGAACATAGATGTCAAGCTATACCCTTATATCTTCATTCGTCACTCCCTGATCAAGGTTGGTAATATAAACTGTAGTTCCAACTTCCACTACAGGTACCCCAACAGCTCTCAGGCTTTCTTCATACAAATCATTCTGATTCTGCCATGGCAAGTTCCTCTTCCTGCGGGCAAGCTAATCCAGTAGAACAGATAAAGTCAGCTAAAAGGGTCTGTAGAATCTTGAAGCCACATTAATCAACAAATTGCTTAGAAGAGGAGAAAACACCCATTTGGCTGAAAGTACTAAAGCAGTGAAAGCAAAGATCTCCAGGAAGTAGTGAAGAACCATCGAAATGAAACGAAGGGAAACATGCAAATTTGACTAACTTCATATGAATCACACTGGTGTTATCAGTCAGTCTCTGAAGCCAAAAAACGAAGTCCTTGGACCAATGAAAACAAAAACTGAGACAGCCATCACACTCCGAAGAAATTCCAGATGAACCATCGTGAACTTCATGCATAGTGCAAAATCTCCCCACTTAAAGCCATCATAGATCATATTTATTGTTAAGTGAAATTTTCTGAACTTCCCCCCTAAGGCTTTTTCCCCTGTGTTGCACACCAGATAACCCTATGTGGACAACTTAGCTTAGTGGAGGAGCTCCTCCGTAAAACTATATCAACCAAAAACTTCTCCACATCTATGCATATGCCTGTCGAGAAGTCCCCAGAATTTTAACCAATAAAAACTACTAATTGCAGGAACAAGGCTTTTTCTAAGAGAAACTGTCCCCCATAAACTAGAAGACGCTAAGATATTCTTGTAATCATCAGAAGTAAGGGTTTATGCATCATTTTAGAGACCATCCATCTTAAAAGTTTATAGCATGCTTCGGTATTTGGTGGCACACAGAAACTCAGATTTCCAATCAAGATTTCGAGCTTGCCTTGTTTATCGACGGCCGAGCGTTAACAGCAAGAGGACCTCTACGAACAGGTCCAGCTCCTCTTCCACCACCTGCTACAGGTCCACCACGTCCACGTCCACGTTGGGAAATCCCTTTTCCTCCAGACTTTGCAGACTTTGCAGCTGCAGACCTTGTACTCTTACTCCTCTTGACAATTTCATCAAGCGTCATGTTCAATGCGTCTGACGACATCTTCACTCCGAATTAAAATTCAAAGGTCTATTTCGAAACCTGTACACAAATCAAGGATCTCGATGAGATTCTTATAAGATCCATAAAAAGCAAATCAATCCAGGAAGGTGAGATCATCGGATTCGTAATCACTACTCGAAATCAAAACATACGAAGCAACAGATTCGTAAAACCAAAAAAACGGTTGTTCATTGACATGGATCAAAGCCCTAGATCTAGATTCGTAATCGGGAAAACAAAAAAATTGAAATCAATCAGATAAAATCAGATGAATCAAGAATCGAAACGTTACCAGATTAGGAGAAGGAAGACAGATCGTGAGATCGAAGCTTTCTGGGGATTGTTTTGGTTTTTTGGTTATGAGAATTTGATGAAGGAAGGGGGGAAAGAGCTATGAGATATTTTTCTTTACGGGTTACAAGGGGAGAAGACGAGAGGTGAAGGTATTTTATATAGCTCTAAGTCAGCGGGGTAATTTTGTATATTTACTTGAGTTAGAGGGGGCGTTTTGTTTCTTTTTCTTAAATTAGACAATTACCAGAAAGAAAGAAAAAAGGAAGATGATGCCAGCTAATGCGTTTACGCGTTTTGTTATGAGAAATTTCCCGATAAGGACTAGGGTTTGGGAAACATATCAAAACCGTCCTTATATTTTCTAATTGACATGTTACAATCAATTTGCAGTTTAGATGTTTTACAATTTTTTTTTTAATTTTTTTTCAAAATTTAGCAAATCCTTAAACTACTTTTTCGTAAATTTGTGTAAAAATTATTTTGAAGTTTTTAGATAGTTTGGGTATTTTTGACTAGTTTGTATGTATTTAGATATTACAATTTTGAGTTTTGGGAATTTTCGGATAATCCGAATCCGAACCTTAAATCCGACCCAAATTCAAAATCTAGAAATATTTGAACATATTCTATACCTCTAAATCTGGAAAGCCAAGATATCTTATCCGAACCTAAATGTCCACTCGTAGATTTTGTTATAAATAGTTTTATAATGAGTACTAAAGTTTATAAAACATATCAAAATCATCATGATATTTTCTAATTGACATGTTACAATCAAGTTAGAGTTTCAAACCGCTTGAAATTGAGTTGGCCTTTTTGTAAATTCTGTATCTAAATGTTTTACATTTTTTTAAAAAAAATCTGGTAAATCCCTTTTCACATCATTTTATTTCCTTTTATTTTGAGGATAATTAGTGTTTGCAAAAGTCTGCATTTAGTTTATTTTCTAAGTTAAATCACTTTTGATAAATTCATTGGTAAGACAAAAAGTGAAGATTATTACACTATTTGCACATATGACATAAAATCTGGATTTTATAAATATTTTGGTGATATTATACCTTGTTTAATTAGATTACATGGTATAGATATGGTTGCGTAGAGTGTTGTTCTTCCCCGATTTGTAGTGTTCCATTATTTCAGTTGCAAAACTCTTGAAAGGTGTAAAGGCTTATATTACTTTTTATTGAAGGCTTATGTTATATATTTTTAGAATCATGAGAATTTATAGAAAGATGATATGGTTTTTTATTTGATTCACAATTATGTTTGGGAAGCTATCGCACTCTTCCTTCTTTTGGCACAACATAGTTTCTTACCATCGTAGATGCATACACTTGCATGGTTTGAAATTATCTCATGATTGAAAAGAATGAAATAGTAACTTTGAAAGGTTCTTTTTGCCACAAAATGATAGGCATTTTTTTTCTTGTTTGACTGTGTAATTGATTGATCTAGCAAATATGTAAGCAGTTCAGTGTTTTAGTGGTGACACCCACCAAAAAAGACTACACAAAGCATAACGCTTAAAATTTGCAAGCCTACACGAACTGGTGCTCGGGAAAGATAGAAAAACAAAGTATATGCTTTCACGAAAATAGTGATACGGCAAACCAACTCTGAAGCATGTGGCAAAAACATGGTCGAGATGTATAATCCAGAGAGGTAATCCTTTTGTGATTTGTGAATAAACTTGTCAATGAACTTTACCATTTGATTATAAGAGGAGGAGTATGTGTTGTGGTGTAAAGAAGCATTTTTTTCCCTCCAAATATAGTAGATTGAGATTTGAAAGCAGAGGCGTAGGAGTACGTACGTTATTTATCCCTTTGGAAATGTAGCAACTTCATGATATTACAACCATGTGAAATAAACAAGTTTTGAGTAACTATGATACTTTCCCCATATGCATTATACCAAAGAAAGTGCAAAGTTTTTAGGTATACGATCCTAACCACGACAATAGATTTTAGATTCGGGCAGCTATCAAGAAAGAATGGCAATAATTTCTAATTGTGATCGTCGAAGTCAACAATCAAGGAAGATAGGTTACGAAATAAGGGCAGACCTTATCACATTGTCATTGTGACTTCCGTATAAAGTTGAGCTTTCGAGAACTAGGCAACCGGAGATCAGCCTCTCAAAAGCCACATCGTTGGCAAACTTAACCGAACTTTGATAAGTTCCAATTATGGGATAATCAAGTGTTTAGAACAGAACACAAGTAACTTACGAAAATTTTCTCTTCATGTCCGATTACACAATAGAGAATGCTTAAATACACTAAGAAATAACCAACTAGTTAAGAACGTGAAAACGTGGGCAAGAAAACATATTCCCACTAATTAATATAACTGAAACCATGACCACGTCATCTTCTTCTTCAAGTTGTATTTCATCAAACTTATGATAAGCTTCATAGGGTCTACATAAGGAAGAATTTCTAGAGAAAGAACAGCACGTGCAGAGGAAGCGAAGAACACGTGCGGATGAGAAGCATCATTTGCAGTTATACTTTGTGAATAGAATTGGTTTCTCTATGTTGTTTGTTGTGAAAACAGAGTCCTATGTGACTTTGGGAATTCGGTTATGATCTAACTGCGTCTAGAGGTCATTTCCGTTATCCATTGTAAACAGTTTATTCAGATAATAAAAGAGAGTTTTTTTTCTTATCAATTGGTGCGTTCGTGATCGAGATCGAAGTAATCACAGAATATTGAAGATGGTGGGTGTGATCGGATTATCACTTGTTCAGGAATTATCAGAGGCGGAGCAACAAGAAGCTTCATTAGCAGACATATACGATCAGCTTAGAGAGTTGCGAAACTCTGAAACTAAGATGGATTCAAGAATTCAATCATTAGGTTCCCAGATGAGTTCAAAGATTGAGAATTTGGGCAACGACATGAAGCTTCGCGATCAGAAATTAGAGGATCTTGGAAGAAAATTGGATCTGGTTCTCAGTTCCTTACCCAGAATCGAATCAATCCGTGAAGTAGGCGAATCAAGTCAGCCTGGACAGTCGCATTCGCTAGAGGATCGTCATCATGTACGCTTTCCTCTCTCGGAACCTTGCCGTAGCAATATAAGGCCTGGTCTTAGAGAAAATTTGATAAAGAACGTGGAGATGCCAGTCTTTAATGGTATTGGAGTATATAGTTGGGTTGCTCGTGTTGAGAGATTCTTTCGCCTTGGAGGGTATAACGATGCAGAAAAACTAGCGCTGGTATCTGTGAGCTTAAGTGGTGAAGCGTTAAGTTGGTACAATTGGGTTGTTTACTCGAGACAGTTTGAGAGTTGGGTGCAGTTTAAGTCAAGTCTGATGTTGAGGTTTGGCAACTTGAAGATGCGAGATCCAAGCCAGAGTCTCTTTTGCATCAAACAAACAGGGACAATAGCCAATTATATACAGCATTTTGAGGACCTTTCATCTCAAGTAACTGGGTTGGATGAACATAAACTTGAAGGGATATTTCTCAATGGGCTCTCACAGGAAATGCAAGAACTAGTTCACATGCAGAAGCCACAAAATTTACCAGAGATGGTGGCAGAAGTGAGAGCCATGGAATCAAGTATTATGCGTAGCGTTGTTAAAAAAGAATTGATGCTTGCTAACAAGGAGAATAAGGAGATTCACAGTTCTGACTATAAAGGGAATGCTCATTACAACTCTAATAATTGGAAGATGAAGACTCTTGTCACTGAAGCTGTACAAGGCAATGAGAAAACAACGGGTAGAGTGGAGCAAAAACCAAGACAACACAACACTAATGCCGAATTAGATGAAAAAAGAAGAAAAGGGATTTGCTTTAAGTGTGATGGTCCATGGTCCAGGGATCAGAAGTGTCCTAACAAAGAGCTAAGGATAATGACAGTGTTCAACGGCTATGAAGTAGAAGTGTTAGATGAGAATAATGAAGCAGATATCATTGAGGAACCTGTGGGTGAATGCATGGCTTTGTCATTCTCGTCATTCAGAGGAATTTCTGGTCCTACAACCACCAAAGTGAGAGGATAAATGGGCAAAGATGGAATAGTATCATGTTGGATAGTGGAGCAACACACAATTTTATCTTTCCGGACGCTGTGAAGAAATTGAAGCTTAAAAGTAGAGAAGACCCAAACATAAATGTCAAGCTGGGGACAAGCATAATGGTGAACGGATTAGGAGTTTGTGAGAAGGTGACTTTCGCTGCTCAGATGTTGGAATTCACAACTGATTTCATAGTCCTTGAACTTGGACAGATTGATGTCATCCTTGGAGTTTATTGGTTAAGAACATTGGGGGATTGTAAGGTGAAGTGGGAGAAGAATGAGATGTCGTTTCTTCATGATGGCAAGATGGTATCTTTAAAGGGTGAGTCGGACTTACCCATCTCTAAAATGTCCTTGAAGTCATTGTCTATTGGTTATACAATTCAGAAGAAAGATGTGGAAGTAGAATTGTATAATCAACAGTTAACTCAGATGGAGAGTGGTCATCTCGATCCAGGGATTCACGCTGTCTTGACAAAGTTTGACAAAGTATTTGATGTCCCTTCTGGGTTACCACCAATTCGAGGTCGAGAGCACTCAATCACACTCTTACCAAATCATAACACCATCAGTGTGAGACCTTATAGGTACCCACACACACAAAAAGAGATTATGGAGACGATGGTCAAGGAAATGCTGGATTCGGGAATCATCAGGCCAAGTCACAGCCTGTTTTTAAGTCTAGTACTGTTAGTGAAGAAGAAGGACAAAAGTTGGAGATTTTGTGTGGACTATCGAGCATTGAACAGAGTCACAATGCCGGACAAATTCCCCATTCCCATGATAGGTCAACTATTATATGAATTGAATGGCTCGACTGTGTTCTCTAAATTGGATTTAAGGGCAGGGTGCCATCAGATATGAATGAGAGAAGAAGATGTGGCAAAAACAGCCTTCAGAACCCATGATGGTCATTATGATTTTTTAGTAATGCCATTCGGCTTGACAAACGCTCCAGCAACGTTTCAAGCGCTTATGAATGAGATCTTCAGGCCATTTCTACGCAGATTTATTCTGGGTTTTTTTGACGATATCCTGGTCTACAACACCAAATATGAAAGAACATCAGGAACACTTGAGTATAGTGATGAAAGTTTTGGGAGAGAATCAGTTATTCGCAAACAAGAAAAAGTATTCTTTTGGCCAAAATCAGATTGAATATATGGGTCACATTATTTCCAGAGATGGTGTGTCTACCAATCCAATCAAAACAAGAGCTATGACAAATTGGATCACACCCAAGTCTGTCAAGGAGTTGAGAGGTTTCTTAGGTTTTACGGGGTACTACAGAAGATTTATCAAAGGATATGGAATATTGGCAAGGCCCCTGACCGACTTATTAAAGAAGGATAGTTTCAAGTGGAGTATAGAAGCACAAAAGGCATTTGACACTTTGAAGACAGCGATGTCCACAGCTCCGGTATTATCCTTACCAAATTTTGATGAAGTATTTGTGGTAGAAGCAGACGCATCAGATTTTGGATTGGGAGCAGTATTGATGCAGAACAAAAGGTCAATTGCATACTTTAGCCATGGTTTAAGTACAAAGGAGCAGTTGAAACCAGTTTATGAAAGAGAACTAATGGCTATAGTTATGTGCATTCAAAAATGGAAACATTATCTGTTTGGGAGACACTTTGTGGTACATACAGATCAGAAAAGTTTGAAGTTCTTATTGGATCAAAGAGAGGTGACTATGGATTATCAGAAGTGGCTTTATAAAATTGTCGAACTACGATTTTGAAATTGTGTACAAGCCTGATGTAGAGAATACGGCAGCAGACGGACTTTCAAGAATGATACAACCTAAAGGAGTCCTGTCATCCCATTTATTGATGGCAATGACGGTTCCAACTGTGCTACAACTACAAGACATTTCTAAGGAAATTGACAAAGATGAGCAGATTCAGAAGGAAATACAGACTTGTATGTCTGATCCGAATAAGAAAAGGAAATATATGGTAAAGGATGGCAGATTATGGTACAAACACAGGTTAGTGATACCAAAAAACTCTAGCTCCATTCAGTTGATTCTAGAGGAATGTCATGCGGGTCTACTTGGAGGACATTCTGGTGTTCTAAAAACGTGGAAAAGAATTCAACAGTCCTTTCATTGGGATGGTATGTTAAAGATGATACATAAATTTGTCTCTAAGTGTGAAGTTTGCCAGAGACATAAGTACTCTACGCTATCCCCAGCAGGCTTACTACAACTACTGCTAGTGCCACAACATGTTTGGTAGGATATCACCATGGATTTTGTTGAAGGGTTGCCTACATCACAGAGGAAGAATGTTATATTGGTGATTGTGGATAGACTGAGTAAGTACAACCATTTTCTGAGCCTAAAGCACCCATTCTCAGCTGTAGATGTTGCCAAACTGTTTATAAAGGAGGTAGTGAAACTTCATGGATTTCCGGTTTCGATTTTATCCGACAGAGGGAGCACCTTTCTTATTGTGTTTTGGAAGGAATGTTTCAAATTATCCGGCACCAAGCTGAAATATAGCACATTGTTTCACCCATAAACGGATGGTCAGACAAAAGTATTGAATCGTTGTTTGGAGACTTATCTTAGGTGTTTTGCTTCTTCTCATCCGAAGACTTGGCATCAATATATTTCTTGGGCTGAATTAAGGTACAATTCATCGTATCAAACCTCATTGAAGACAAGTCCTTTTAAAGTCTTGTATGGAAGGGATCCTCCAGCCATAATGCGTTTTGAGGAACACTCTACTAAGGTTGTCGAGTTAAGTGATATGTTGAGAGACAGGGACAAAATGTTGGCACGAATTAAGGATCATATGATCCATGCTCAACAGCTAATGAAGAACAACATAGACAAACACAGACGAGACATTGAATATGAGGTGGGAAGTTGGGTGTTTCTGAAACTACGTCCCTATAGACAACAATCGGTCTGTAAAAGAGCATCTCAGAAGTTGGCAGCTAAGTATTATGGGCCATATGAAGTGATGGAAAGAATTGGTAAGGCTGCGTATAGGTTGAAGTTACCAGAAGGATCCAAAATACATATGGTAGTCCATGTCTCTAAACTTAAGAAGGTGTTAGGCGATCATCATCAAGTGATTCCGCTTCTAGAGTTGTTTAGTGATGCAGAGGAATTGATCATCGAACCAAAAACAGTGCTGGAGACTCGTTATAATTCCAGAGGAGTGTTAGAAGCTTTAGTCCATTGGAAAGGTTTGCCTACTTACAAAAACATTTGGGAGGTAGTCAGCGAGTTATAGAGACAATTTCCAACATTGGCGCTTGAGGACAACTTCATTTCGAAGGGGGGCGTATTGATAAGCTTCATAGGGTCTACATAAGGAAGAATCATAGAGAAAGAACATCACGTGCAGAGGAAGAGAAGAACACGTGCGGATGAGAAGCATCATTTGCATTTATACTTTGTGAATAGAATTGGTTTCTCTATGTTGTTTGTTGTGAAAACAAAGTCATATGTAACTTTGGGAATTTGGTTATGATCTAGCTGCGTCTAGAGGCCGTTTCCGTTATCCATTGTAAACAGTTCATTCAAATAATAAAAGAGAGTTCTTTTCTTATCAACTTAGAGCGATAACTTTGACAGACGGTACAGACACAAACTCGAGATTTGGCAAGATTGCGTTAGAGAGCCTTAAAGAAACCAAGCTTTCAGACTTTAAAGAAACCAAGCTTTCACTTCTTGTTACAAATATACAACTTTTCGTTAGAATATAACTCTATGATTTCTTCTCTCCATCTCTCCTAACATTAGGACGAACACAAGCTTACTAGTTTATATATAAAGTCTCCAAGGCCTAAATGATCATGAATGTGTGAGTACAAGTGCTGGGGGAAATCCGGTTTCAAAAGGATGGGAAATCAACTAGATCACTAGCCGGATGATCCGGATCTACTTCAGCAGTACGTAACCAACAAGTTTTGATTATTTCAACAAGGTGATATTGAGTAAGTACAATTCAAAGAAACTAGCTGGAAGAAATTGTGGAATTTGCGAGTTCTGCGATACATATGCCTTATGGCCTTTGCACTCATTTCATGCTTTCTGAAATCTGTTACGAGCCAGCATTAGGAAGTTGTGTTTGTTGGAAATTCTACATTTTGTTAACTTTTATTTTGTTAGTATTCTAAAGATGTTGTAAAACGCTTAGTGGACTACGTACGGACCGGCCCATATACTGTCCTTATGTCCCTGGCCTTACGGCCCATGTACCATCGGCCCGTTGGCCCATCGGCCGTTGCGGCAACGCCCTAATCCTATGGCGGTTTAGTTTATCCTTTGTATTGTACTATATATATGCATGTAAACCTCGAGTTCTATTAACACAACAATCAATAAGAACAACAAAGCTTTACCCTAAACTCTATATTCATAACACGTTATCAGCACGATAGACTCCAAACCCTAAAACCCTAAGGCAGCCGCCGATTTCATCCCTCTCTTCCAAAACCCTAAACTGTTCTTCTTCTTCTCCTCCGAGATCTACCTCTATTATCTCGAAGTTTCTTCTGTTGTTTCACGAGCATCCTTAGCTCGTGATCAAGTTACATACAAACTTGATCGAGGTTCGTGGTACACGGATCGGGGGTGAGTCCAAGTACATGCGGTACAAGGATCTGTTCGTGGGAAGCAGTTCGTGGTTCTTGGAAGCTGTTCGTGGTTCGAGGTTCGTGAGATATCTGAGGTCTTTAGCTCCCAGATCATTACCGGTCAGAAACCTATTGGTGTTAAGGTAAACAAAATTCGAAACCCTCTTAAAACCCTATAATCGAATTTGAACCTTAAAACTAATGAACCCTAAAACATCTAAGTACACAATCTAACAAAGCTTTAATTTCCTCAAAACCTAAAACTTAAAATCGGTTGTTAGGACTGTTAGATTGATTGAGAATTGCGCCATAACTTTATCAACTTAAAATCGGATTTGATTGTTTGATATTGCTTGATTTGTCATGTTGCATAAGAACCTAGAAACTATTTTGTTAAATCATAAGATAGAATTTAATTAAGCTGTTCTAGGAATTTAATTTGGATTGTTCATGCATCATGGTCATAATCGAATTTGTTTAGGATTGCATATTTTCGGCTGCATAATTTAATCTTATGTTCTAGGATTAAATTTGTTTGTTATTAAAAGTTATGTTAATTTTCTAAAGCTAAAACAATGAAATTGGAATTAAAATAAAGTTAAGATAAACTTCTAAATTTAATTTAGTGGTTATCGAAAATATTAAGAGAAAAAGGAAATCCTATCTAGAATTGTTGCATGCATTAGCATATTTGTTTTGTTGCTTTGCATGCATGAACTTAAACCATAAAACCATAAAGTGGCAAGCATGTTTCGGTCTCAAATACCGCATGGCCCAAGGCATGGTACGGTCTCAAATACCGCATGTCCTATTAAACAAGTGCATGGTTCGATCTTAAATATCGCATGCTAACATTCGGAAGTCTATTTCTGTTTATGCAGATGGCCAGCCTTAAGAGCCTAGACTATCCAATACTGAACGCTTCTGGTGATAACTACTTGCTATGGGCAATGAACACCAAGATCAACTTGAAGTCAAAGGACTTGTTCGAATGCATTGAAGAGAATTCCACATGCACGGACAAGCAAAAGAATAAGTGTATCCAGCACATGCATCACCACATTGCTGAGAGTCTCAAAAACCAGTACCTATTCATAGAAGATCCTCTCGCCCTTTGGACACAGCTTAAACGCCGTTACGGGCACCAAAAGACGGTGCTCCTTCCAAAGGCCGAGTACGATTGGAAACACCTAAGGATCCAGGATTACAAATCCGTGGATGAGTATAACTCCGAGCTTTTTAGGATTGTCTCGGTCCTTAGGCTGTGCGGTACGGTAGTGAAGGAAAAGGAACTATTGGATAAGACGTTGTCTACCTTTAGTCCTAATAACATCGTCCTCCAGCAACAGTACCGACAAACAAAGTTTGCGGACTATAGGGAACTAAATGAGTGTTTACTGCTAGCTGAGCAGAATAACGAACTGTTGCTGATGAATAGTGCCATGAGACCTCCCGGTACAGCCCCATTACCAGAAGCGCACAAAGTTGATTTGGGACAGGATAGTACTGCAGTGCCTAACGAGCTTAGAGAGCCCAGAGAGACCAACTACGTCCACAGAGAAAGACACTACGGCCGTGGCCGTGGTGGCAGAGGACGTAGCGGTCGTGGGGGCCAAGCCGGCCGCGGACGTGGAAATAAGGGCCGCGGACCGTTTAAGCCTCAAACCAAGGCAAAATCGGTTTGTCACCGATGTGGTATGTCAAACCACTGGGCAAAGAACTGGAGGACTCCCAAACACCTTATTGATGCATACCAAGAAATCTTGAAGAAAAATCCAGAAGCTAATCTTGTGCATCTCGATGACGAAGGGGACTTTGATCATGAGAATGATGACCTACTAGAAACTTCCGATTTTTTCAAAGATGATGAATAAATTTTCGGTTTTATTTTGGTTTAATTCTATGCTTTATTTATTTTATGTATTGGATGATTGATTTGGTTTAAATTTAAGAATTTTATTTTATTGCCTTATTACACTACAACACGAAATGTTGTTTTATATAGAAATGGATGAAGACATGAGTGAGCTAGTGGTGGACAGTGGATCCAGCCACACCATATTAAAAAATAAAAGATATTTTATCAACCTCACCATGAAAAATGCCAATGTTAGCACAATTGCGGGTATAGCGAATTTAATAGATGGCTACGGCCAGGCTCACATTTTGTTGCCTAATGGCACACACATTGAACTAAGTGATGCCCTGTACTCACCCAGCTCTAAGAGAAACTTATTGAGCTTCAAAGATATAAGACAAAATGGTTATCATGTTGAAACCAAGGGTGAGGGAACCAAAGAGTTCCTATACATTACAGAAAATGTAAATGGACAAAAGAAGGTCCTAGAAGCTATACCTGCACTAGCCACTGGTCTATACCATGCTAGAATTAACATGATAGAAGCTAACATGGCAAAGCACAGAATATTCAACGAACAGTTCACTCTATGGCATGACCGGCTAGGCCATCCGGGTTCGAACATGATGCGTAAACTAATTAAGAGTTCGAATGGGCACAACCTTATAGAAAGGAAAGTTATCCCTAAAAATCTCACGTGTGTAGCATGCGCACAAGGGAAACTTATAATACGGCCTTCACCAGCCAAAGTCCATAAAGAGACTTTAAATTTTCTGGAAAGGATACAAGGTGATATATGTGGACCAATACACCCA
>NC_025700.1:12527931-12528952 GCF_000633955.1 Camelina sativa
ACTCTTGTGGCCACATCGTCAAATCACGCGGAGATTCTAGCCATACATGAAGCCAGCCGTGAGTGTGTTTGGTTGCGGTCCATGACACAGCACATTCGGACCGATAGCAGATTGGAGGACAGCAAGGAAGCAACCGTAATATTTGAGGACAATACGGCTTGTATTGCACAACTCAAGGAAGGTTACATCAAGGGAGATCGGACGANTGGAATCAAACATCCTTAAATTGGCAAGATCCTCGAACTCTAGCATGTGATGCAGAGGTTCAAAAGATTATACATTTGCAAAAGCTAGCTAATCAATTGCCAGATTCCTTTGCTGACCCAAATAGAGTAACAAAATCGTACATACCAGCTTGCAATGCACCAGTACGTATTGATGTTCAGAAGGAACACAATAATCAAGTTGCTACAGAGTCTAAAGCCCGTTTGAAACGAGGTAGACCATTAGGTTCCAAAAATAAGAACCCTCGGAAGTTTAAAGGTGCAAAATAGACCGAGGTTCAGGGAATTATAGAAAATGCAGACATTGCCGCGGCAAATCCTAAGGAGCCCAGTGGAGTTCAGGACGCTGAACTTCAAGGTCCTATAGGTGTTGATAATAATGAGATATCAATCAATTATATAATGTCTGGAATTAAATGGAACCGTAAAGATGTCGACATCGATGATATATTTGCATACACGGTAGCACTTGACATAAATTAGGATCTAGAACCCACATCCATATTAGAGTGCACTCAAATCAAAGATTGGCTTAAATGGAAAGAAGCTATTGATGTGGAGTTAAACTCTTTAAAGAAGAGAAGTGTGTTTGGTCCGATCTTAAGGATAACACCTGAAATTAAACCAGTTGGACATAAGTGGGTCTTTGTAAGAAAAAGAAATGAGAAGAATGAAATCGTGAGATACAAAGCACGACTTGTAGCACAAGGATTCTCTCAAAGACCAGGCATAGATTATGAGGAGACATACTCCCATGTGATGGATGCAACAACATTTCGGTACTTAATAAGTTTGGC
>NC_025700.1:12530571-12552160 GCF_000633955.1 Camelina sativa
GACCTCTTCACCAAATCGCTACCGACTACAACGTTCAGAAAGCTCGCGCATCAGATTGGAATGCAGAGGCTTAGGGACTTAGAGTGATGTTTGGAACAGGGGGAGCATGCTGTACTCTTTTTCCTTCACCAAGGTTTTGTCCCATTGGGTTTTCCTGGTAAGGTTTTAATGAGGCAGCATCCCCTAAGCACATTGCATCGATCCCATCCAACATAGGCACGGTCGTCTCGTCCAAGGGGGAGTGTTGTAAAACGCTTAGTGGACTATGTACGGACCGGCCCATATACTGTCCTTATGTCCCTGGCCTTACGGCCTATGTACCATCGGCCCGTCGGCCTATCGGCCGAAGCCTTTGCGGCAACGCCCTAATCCTATGGCAGTTTAGTTTATCCTTTGTATTGTACTATATATATATATATATATGCATGTAAACCTCGAGTTCTATTAACACAACAATCAATAAGAACAACAAAGCTTTACCCTAAACTCTATATTCATAACAAAAGAATATTTTTCATATTTCAAGTTCAAACATCTTACGGGATGTTAACGTCTTTGATTTGCAATTTAATTTTAAATTTTTATTATTGATCTCAGTTAAATTTAGCCTGTGCAAACGCACAAGACTTAAACACTAGTATCTCATAATTCTGAACTATGGATTTAATTTACTTTTTTTTTTGTTGAAATAACTTGGAAAAATGTAATCTTATTATCATATAAAATCATAAACAATTAAATTATTTTATCAATAATTTTTAATATTTTTTTTATTTAGAGATATTCTAAAACTGAACCAAACGAAATTATTTTATCCACATACATTATTAAAGTAATAAAATTACATAAATGATCTAAAGGCGGTTTAAAATTCCAAAATTATCTAATACTTTTCAAATTAATTAATATCTCTATGAAAATTTAAAAATTTTGTAATATTTCTACGAATGATCTAAAATAATATATAGTTATCCAAATATCCAGGTATGAGTATGGTCCTTACCAATTCGTACTGTGTTTTTGTTTATCCGAATTCCAAAATATGTGTATGTTGCCAATTTTATCTGACCTATATATAAAAAGATCATTTTTGATATAGCTTTTGTCTTTTAATTTCCTCAATATCTTTTTTACTCCACTCCTACATCCGCTGACCGCTATTATCTAATCTTTTATCCAAAACAAATATCTTATTATATAAACTTTGATGACAAATTACTTATTATCGTGACACATGTCAATTATTTTGATTAGATGTCGACACGTGTCTAATTTTATTTACAGAATTTTATATGTTTATATTTTGAAAAATGTCAAAGTTACTCATTAACAAGATAATGACACGTGTCAAATATATTGATTAGATCATGACACATGTCTAATTTTATTTACAGAATTTTCCATGTTTATATTATATAAAAAAATTATTTTTCTAAATCAAAAAGGAAAACTAACAAAATCAATATACTTTATAATTATATTATATGTGTGTTCTCAGTAAAACATGTGTTAACAAAAATGAAATTAATTAAACATGTATATTAATCAATAAATAATGAATAACAAAGTTAAAAAGAATAACATAAGTTATTTAACATAATTTTAGTTGAATATAAATTGTATTTATCGTTGTAATATAAATTTTTATTGTAAGTAAGCACACAAAACCTTGAAAGAGTAATGAATTTTAAAAAAAAATCAATACATGATGTGTATTAGTATAGTTTTACATGTTTTATTTTAAAGATTTTAATGCATGTAGTAATATGAGAAACCTGAAAAAAAAAATAGAAAAACTGAGTTTGTATGAATGAATTTTTGGTTAATTGATGAAAACTGACAAAAGTATTACTTATTATATTTAGGATATTTTTGAATTTCCAAATTTTTTGTGGATGTTAACTGATTTTTTTACTGATTGTTTATTGTTAAATTTAAAATACTAACCAGTATACATATTATCTAATATGATGCTCATATTAGTTTTTTTATTAACATTTTAACTCTAATACATGAAGAAATGAATTATGGTTTTACGATGAAATAGATAGTTAAATGTGATAACTAACTGAATGTCTAAAGATGAAATTTATTAAAGATTAAAAAAAATTCAAATATTAATATGTATCATTTTTAAAAAATTGATTCAAGAATATTAATCATATTTTTTATGTTTGATTTTATAATTTGAACACATGTCTTTTTGTAATGCATATGTTAAAACATAAGATAATACGAAATATATTATAATTTATAGGAATGAATCTTCACTAATTTGATGGTAATGTCTATATATCTTTATATATGTTTTTATTTTATAACTTTCACTTATTTAAAATTGATTATGAAATGAGTTAAAATTAGTATTTATGAGATACTAACATAAAAAAATATATCCTAAATATGTTGATTCAGTTTTATTGCGAATTATATTTTGTTAATTTTTACGCGGACCTTATCTAGTGGCATATATAGTTTTAAGTGTTAAACCGTTGTAAATACTTGTTTATATCAGTTGGCGTTGGAATTAAAAATGATTTAATTTAACTGAATTCAGTCCAAAATTGCAGAATCTAGTAGAATCGTTGAATAAATTTGAATCTTGCAGAAATCTTTGGTGTGTTACCATTTAGAATCTTACAAAAAAATCTGTCATATTCAGTTATATTCAAAAAATATTAATTTATGTAAGTATGTTCATTGCTTTCTTTTTGAACTTTGAGTTACCTTGCCCACAATGCTTGTCATCCACTACAATAATCTTTGTGTGTTCTTAGTGGATTAAAGAGGGTGATAATAAGAAATTTTTTTTTTTTTTTGTCAACAAAAAGAAATCAGCTCAAATGAGCCAATTTGTGGATAAATTGTTTACAAACAACAGAGGATGCGGAAGAGAGCGCGCTCGGCGTGCCAAAAAATCCGCTCTTACATTAGCATTTCTAGAAACCTGAACCAAAGAAAAAGAAGAAAACCCCACCCTGTCAATCCTGATATCGTCTAGGTATGTTGCAAAGGTTGGCCAATCCTGAGGCGAAGACACCATCTTCACCAAATTTGAGCAGTCTGTTAAGAATACCACATCCCGAAAATCATGTCCAATCATGCATGCATCGCATCGCCCAAATGAAAGCTTCAACTTCTGCATTTAACGGAGATAGACTACGCCGGTAATTGGTTGCGCCGTAAATCGGTGATGACCCTTGTGAAGAAATGCAAAACCAACCTGCACCTGCAAAAGCATCAGTTACTTTCCATGAACCATCCACAAAACATCGATGTCCTGAAAAAACCAAAGGAAGGGGAGCAAGACATCCCCGAATCCGAAGAGGCAGAGCCCTAGGGGAGGAGGGAATCTCGTCCGACTCTGTCTCCCCTTGTGCTTTCCAGATATACCACATTATCCATGGGAAAGTTGCAACCTGTGAACCCGGATTAGTAGAACCCAAAAAATGATCCACATTAGTATAAATAGACTCCGTAGGGAAGAGTTGCGGCCCCATTGGAACATGTGCTAAAGCCCAGACCTGGCGAGCCGGCGAGCACAGGAAAATGGCATGATTAATACTCTCTGCAGATGCCCCACATCGTACACAGTCTACATCACAATCCACCCCTCGTCGTCGCAAATAAACCGATACCGAAATACAGCCCGTCAAAACTTGCCACATGAAGTGCTGTAATTTTGGTGGACAGGGAACCTGCCAAACCTTAGCAAGAAGAGGAGTGATCTCTGGACCAGCCCCATAAGCCTGAAAGGTTTTCGGGATCTCTTAACGCTCCACCTCATATCCTGATTTAACCGTATATTTTCCATGTTTAGTAAAATGCCAACCTAAGTAATCTTCCTTCGAGCAACTACTTAAAGGAAGAGCCTCTATCAGAGATGCGTCCACGGGATCAAAATGCTCAAGGAGCAAATCCCTGCGCAAAGTATTCGTTTCTCGATTGATCAAATGAGTCAATCGAAGATCTGGGTCCTTAAAAGAACCGTTGCTTAAAGCTGGTCTTGGGAATTGAGCTGGAATCCAGGGATCATGCCATATAGAAATGGAGTCCCCAAAGCCAACCCTTTTAATAAGCCCTTTGTTTACCATAGATCTAGCTGAGACAATGCTTCTCCACCCATAAGAAGGAGAATATGAACGTAATGGTTCCATAGGATTTGAATTTCGGTAATACCTACTTTTGAAAAGCCTAGCAAAGAGTGAGTCCGGATATTCCATCAACCGCAATAACTGTTTAGCCAACAAAGCCGTGTTAAAATCGTCAACATTCCTAAAACCCAAGCCGCCCAACTGCTTGCTACAACAAAGTTTCTCCCAAGCTATCCAGTGCATACCTCCAGAATGACCATTAGAACTCCACCAAAAGTTCGCCACGGCACTCGTAAGTTTGGATGTTATTGTTTTTGGTAACCGAAAATAAGACATCACAAAGGTCGGTTCCGCAGTCGCAACCGACTTAATCATCGCCTCCTTCCCCCCCTTTTGACAACAATTTTGCTGGTCCTATTCTGCAACCGATCCCTAACAAAAGAGAAAACCTGCGTTTTAGACCCCCCAAACTCTCTGGGAGACCTAAATACGACCCCATACCACCTTGATTAGTTATCCCTAGTACCCCCTGCATCTCCGCCTTAGCTGACTCGTCGACCTTATGACCAAATTGAATTGAAGATTTCTCAAAATTTATTTGCTGTCCCGAGGCTGCCTCATATTGCTTTATAATATCCAACACAACCCCACATTGATCCCTATCAACCTTACAGAAAAAAGACTTTCATCTGCAAACAACAGATGTGTGATTGGCGGGCACTTATTTGCCACCTTTCTACCCGTAATCCGCTTTTCTTCCTTCGCCTTCCGAATATTGGCAACCAACACCTCCGTACATAAGATAAAAATTAAGGAGAAAGCGGATCACCCTGTCTTAAACCCCTCTCCGGGACTATCAATCCATTAGGTTGACCATTAAGAAGGACTTTGTATTCAACCGAAGATACACAGTACATTAGACACGAAATCCATTTATCCACAAAACCCATCTTCTGTAATAGAGCGTCGACAAAACCCCACTCCACTCTATCATACGCCTTACTCATGTCCGTTTTTATGGCCATAAACTTACCTTTACACGAATTATTAGTACGCAAACCATGAAACATCTCCTGAGCGATCAGGATATTGTCCGAGATCAAGCGACCTGGAACAAATGCTGATTGAGTCTCTGAGATTAGACCAGGTAATAACCTTTTAAGCCGTTGACACAAAACCTTTGAAATGACCTTATATCCTACATTACACAAACTAATCGGACGCAACTCTGCCATTCGATTCGGTTTCGCCACCTTGGGGATGAGACATATATGTGTCCGATTTAAACCCTTATCAAAAACTCCCTCGTTAAAAAACTGATTAACCATAGAGACTAGATCCGCCTTTACAACCTTCCATGCCTTCTGGAAAAACAAAGCTGTCATCCCATTTGGGCCAGGAGCTTTGTTCGGGTGCATCATGAATACCGCCGTCTTAACCTCCTCCTCCGTGACAGGGGCCGTTAACCGTGAATTATTCGTGTCTGTAATGACAATTTTGACCTCCCTTAACACATCCTCGAAATTATCGGGAGCAATCGTAGCAAATAACTCCTCAAAATACGACACTGATGTAGCACAAATATCGTGATCCTCAGTAGCCCAAACACCATGTGTATTAAACAGCCCCACAATCCGATTCCGGGCCCGGCGCTGCTTAGTTTGTGCCTGAAAATACTTGGTATTTTTATCACCCACCTGCATCCAACGATTCCTACTTTTCTGGTACCAATGTATCTCTTCATCCAGACAAGCCTCGCGCAAACGGGCATTTAGATCCGAAAAGACCTCCGGACCCATCTCATCATCAGCCTGAGCCACCTCCAATTTACGCTTAAGATCCTCAATCAAATTCCTCCCGTATGGAGCCTGCTGTATCCGCCACCGAGATATCGCTCGTCTACAATTAACGATTTTGTCCACAAACCCAGTTGAGCCCTGACCCTGTTCTCCAATCCAACCAGACGAGATCGCATCCATTAAACCCTCTTTGCCAACCCACCGACGGTCAAACATGAAACTCCTTCGTCCCCTCGGCCTCTGCGCACCTAAGCTAGCCACTAGTGGCGTATGATCCGAGGCAATCATCGGCAAATATTCTGTAACCGTATCCGGAAATAAGTCATGCCAATCGGCATTACCTAAAGCCCTATCCAGGCGACACCAAATAGGTTTCTTATCTCGCCAAGACAAACAATTCCCCAAATAGGGAAATTCCAAGAACCCACAATCATGAATCATTCCATTGAAAGAGAGAAACGAGGAGGCGTGTCGGAGCTTCCCTCTGCGTTTCTCATGGTTTCCCGTTAATTCGTTAAAATCCCCAATAATAAACCAAGGAGTTGATCGAGTAGAACTAATACGTAACAGCCTTTCCCAAACCAAATCCCTTTTTTGAGGAACTGGATCACCATATACAAAAGTTAAATGAATAGTTCGACCCTTATAAACCGCTTCCACATGAAGCAACCGATTAGACTCTTGTAAAATTGAAACATCAAAATCATCTTTATTGTAAAATAAAACCAAACTACAACTAGAACCAACACGATCCACATTTTTAAAATTATTATAGCCAAAATGGCCTACAAATTTTTTCAAAAAAGAAAAAAATTGTTTTGTTTCCATAAGAAATAAAAAATCTGGTCTATATTTATTCCAGAGATCCCTAAAGTTCTTTATAATGGCTTTATTACCAAAACCCTGACAATTCTAACTTAAAATATTCATTTATAAACTGTTGATTATAGTGGTTGTTCGCCACTAAAGCCCGTCTTCTCCACTCCATGAAACGACGAGTTAACGTTAGCTTCCAGCTGTTCATTGCTCTGTAGGAGAAAGCATTTCCTTGTATCCAATGTCCCGAAATAACCTCGACGAAAAACGTTTAAAACCAAGTTGGGGAAACCGTAACTAGAAGTATACCCACTTAAAAACAACCACATCCCACTTCTTAAAATTATTCCGATTAATAGAGGAAGATAGTAAAGCACACAGATAAAAAAGAACACCAATATGTTTTCTAAATCGTCCATTCACATCCAAGAAAATCCCACAAATTGAACCGTGATACCTAGACCAATCACCAAAATTCTCTGAAAATGAATAGATCCACCCATGTTCTACAATGATAATGCCTCGAAACCTCCAAATTTGTAAAAACTCAAACCCCAAAGAGATTCCAATCAACAATGCCCAGCCACCGTGAACCTTCCCTTACAATGGCATCCTGAGATCTCCAGATCCAATGCAGAGCCACACCAAACAGTTGTGAAAACGAGATACTCCGACTCAGCGGAGATACAAAATAACGCAAAAACCTTATCCCCACAAACAGATTCTGAGTTTTGAATCTCCACATTAGAAGGCCTGAGAAAATCACAGAACCTATCCTTTATTCCTCCATCGTGGTTCAACCCAACCCCGAGCCAACGTTTCCATGCTCGGAGGCCATAGAAACAAGACTCTGATCTTCTCCATATCTAGAACCAACGACACCGAGAGAACCCCATTGATAACCATCATCAACACCATTAGTCTGATGAACAGACCCAAAAAAAAGACATTCCGACCAAGGATTAACCAGTAAACCACCGCAAAAACAACCCATTTCATTGTTGGGGCCAAAACCCTAAAAAGGCTTTCACCATCGCCGCTTCGTCGTTATTTACTAATTAAGAAAATATGTTCTTGTGATCGTATAATTTTTTTTTTTAAAGTGAGAGAAAAATTGTAAGCTTGCCACATTAGCATTCAAAAAAAAAACTCTAGGTTTAGATATTAAATGTACAAAAGGATTGGGCCTTTAATAAAAACCTAAACATGGAATTAAAAAAAACATTTTGGGCCCTTGGAAATATCAAACCTAAACATGTAATAAAAAAACCTAATAAACCCTATACATGTTGTAGCAGCCGCATACATGTAAAGATCTCATGAATTGTTCAGTTCCGTAGATATGACCCTATAAGCGTGTAATCATTGTCAAAAGCTAATTGTCATCACTAGCTCTAATCCTTGTTGTAATACTTTTGCTTAGCTCAACCTCCACATGAATCTTGGCCTCACCCATGAGTATGGGATTTAGTTTGAGTTTTTGTTCGTTGCCAATGGATCTGTAAACAACAGCGGCTTACAGAGTCCACGACGCTAGCTACAAACACCAGATAGTCATCATCAACATGACCTAGATTTTGATTTATATATATCTAGGTTATTCGATCTTGATTTTTCTTTTCTGTTTTTGTCGAAAAACAGTGACGTAGTTTGTCTCCCTCTTTATCGCCTTGATCCTCTCAAGCCACTCTTCCAATTAGACAGCCACTTGCTCTTGGATCCATATAATCCTCTTCTCTTCCACGACACAGGTTCTGAGTAGGGTTGGCAATAAATATGTGTAATCTTTGAAAAGGAAAAAGTCTAGAAGTTTAGTCATTCACCATTCGTGTATAGCTTAAAAGTTCCAACCCTCGAGTCTAGAATAGTAGTCACTTAGTTCATCTAACTATCTAGCTGAAGTACTGGTAAATTAAAGTGTTTCTAGGAACTTTATAAATCCTTATCTTACACAAACCTTATTCCATTTTTTGCAATATTGTAACAGTTAAGACAAGCATATGATCTTTGTACGATCAACAACAACACATCAAAGTCACAACAATAAAGAAGTAAACACAGAGTTCACATAATAAAGTACATAAAAACAACCACTTGGCATGAGCTAGAGAACATCGACTTGACATAGAGAACATCGACTTGGCATGAGCTAGAGAGCCAGGATGTCCGTTACTGAGGATAGAGAACACCGACTTGGCATGAGCTAGAGAGCCAGTGTGTCCGTTACTAAGGATCGAGAACATACACTTGGCATGAGCTAGAGAGCCTTGGAATCCTAAGGAGTTCCCTGAGGATGACAGATTCATTGTTTGAATCTTTATCCACATATAGAGTGAGTCTCCTGAGGACTGGTGAGTTCTCAAGTAAGTAACTCAGTAATTCCATCTCCATCGCTTCCCCTTCCAATGGCGATTCTATCTCAGCATACTCCAGAGATGATAGGAGACGCCAAGGTCTAGTCAAAATACGAGTATTGTCCTTTGGAAATGTAGCAGATTCCTAATATTACAACCAAATGATGTTATTATGATTATATATATATATATATATATATATATATACGGGCAACATTTGAGATTTGAGATTAAGTTTTAAGTAAAGAATCCTTACCACAACAAGAGATTTGAGATTCGGGCATCTCTCAAGAAAGACTGGCAACATCTCCCAGCTGTGGTTGTAGAAGTAGACACTCAAGGAAGATAGGTTACAAAACAAGGGCAGCAGTTCACATTTTGAGTACTCATAAATGACCTACAACAACCACATGCACCAGGGAAAAAAAACAAAAAAAAAATTTAGACAAACTTGTTATAAGAATTTAAATTAAAAATTAAAAGAACGAAATCAACATGTTACCTCAAGAGTACTTGGAGAGAGGATCATGTTTTTGACATTTGAAATCGCCACAAGAAAATTCCTTATCATGTTTCTCTTCGGTATATCGATCGGATCGAACTTCTTCCCAAAGCAGAAGTTAAACTGAACATCAATATCCGCCTCTTTAAGTGAGCTCATATTATCTATTATGAAACTCTCAGTCAAATGATCAGAGAGCTGAAGATCCTCAAGCATAGGAGCATCTATGGCAACCACTAGATCTTCATGAGGACCCGTGTAAGTTGAGCCGTTGTAATCGAAGTTGAGTAGAGACATAGATCTCACCCTCAACACTTTTACATTGTCATTCTGACTTCTATACAGAGTTAACCTTTCGAGACCAAAACAGCCTGAGATCAGCTTTTCGAAAGCCAAATCGTTTGCAAACTTAACGGACTCTAGAAGTATAGCTTTAACAGAGGGTAAAGACACAAACTCAGGGTTTGGCAAGACTGCATCAGAGAGCTTTAAAGAAACCAAGCTCTCAGACTTGTAAAGTGTTGGAGGTATCGGCACTTCACCCCACGACAAAGCAAGGTGCTGAACTTTTCGCCTAACAACAGTGTTGATCCACCGGGTGAGATTAGCGTTATCAGTCTCCTCGTCCACATCGCCACCTAGTTCACTATGGTAACGTAACTTAAACATTTGTATGGACGACTCACCATTGTTAAAGCTCAGGAAGCTATCGATAAAACCGGCAACTTCATCGTATTCCGTGAAATCACGACAGTCCAGGTCCAGACCAGGAACATACCTCCAGAGATGTCTCCAATGGCTTGATAAGGTACTAGTCTTGACCACATATTTTGTCGGAAGATTCAAGAGAAGATGACATAGCAAAGATTCTGGCAAATTTCTTAGCCAATCATCAACTTCAGCAATTTTACCACCAGAGACTTTGGCACGAACTCGTTTCCCTCCGTCTTCATCACGAGAGACTTTGGCACGAACTCCGTCTTCCTCCATGAGAAGCTTCAAAGTTGTGTAGTAGCGGTAGTGAGTAGGTGTGGTCAGAAATGAAACTATAAATAGTAAACCTAAACCTAACATTACCACTTTAACGGCGTTGCTAGAATGATGACAGAGAAGAATAAAACGTCTGTTTTCACTTTTTTAAATATGTCAGAGTATATATATTATTATTTTGGGTCAACTTAGCAGTTACAACATTATAATTTAGACAAAGAGATTTAAATGACATTAACTAAACACAATTTTTTTTAATAGTAATTGCTTTAATTTTTTAATACAACTTGGGGAAATTGTAATCATATACAGTAAAAGTATAAATTTATTTTAAAAATAGTACTTCTAAAACCGAACCGAACAAAATTTTTTATATTCTTAAGCAATGAAATTACCATAATTATTTAAAAGTTTTCATACCGAAATTATCTAAAATTTCTCAAACTAATATTTCTATAAAAATTCAACTTTTTTTGGTAATATTTCTTCAATATATTCAACAGTTTGTAGTTACTTGAACATCAGAATACGAGTATGGTATGGTCCTTACCAACTCATATAGTGTGTTTTTTTTTTTTTTGAATTATCCATATGTGACCAATTTTATCTGACCTATTTAACACAAGAAACATTGTTGTTTTAACTTTTGTCTTTTGATATCTCAAATATCTTTTCACTCTACTCATATTCCATTATAATTAATCTGATTTTTTATCTAAGCAAACGTATCCATTTATCAGTTGAATACGTTGGAATGGTTTAGATAACAAGTGGCAATAGCAGATTTTTAGAGTTTAACAGAATTGCAGAATGTACATGAAACTTGCATAAATGTTGTTAAGTGCTAGGAAAATCCAAGGATTTCATTGTCCTCATCTTGTTTAAGCACCCAAGTTACATGGTAATTACATAGGCTTTTAATTTTTTCATGAGACATTATATTGGTCTTCATATGAATCCTTTAATAATTCATGTATTTCAAAATATTTGATAGAAATTTAGTATTATGACATACATTAGCAAATTAACAAAAAGTCAGAGTAACTAAATCTATTTTTAGTGAGATGTGATTCTATATATTATACATTTTTTACAATTTATTTTGGAAATCAACACTTAAAAAAAAATCAATGGTACGTACGTACGTTGACTTGTTAAACCGTTATTTTTTAACGTTTTTTTCTAATAATTTGAAAATAAATCGTAAGTACGGTAGCACAAAATCATCATGCTCCGTCTAAATTTTTATTTTTGATGAGATGTGATCTTTATTATACAATTTTTAATAATAACTTTTGGAAGTAAACATTTTCTATTAAAGTAAATGGATTATGTATTTTTATTATATTATCATGACTTTTCAGGTAAAACCGTTAATTTTAGTTAACTTTTTATTTTCTAATCATATGTGCCTCGAAAAAGACATACCATATGTACGTGAGAACGTAATCACGTGCGCCGTCAAAATATTTATTTTTGGTGAGATGTGATCTTTATTATACATTTTACAAATAATAACTTTTGAGAATAAACATTTTTCAATTAAAAATAATGAATGATGTCGTTTTCTTATATCGCTACTTTTTCAAGTTAAACCATTAATTTTAGTAATCATCACTGCCTCGGAAAAGACAAACCATAGTTACCCTTAGCAAGGATGCAAGAGCGTCATCTAAATACTTATTTTGGATGATATGTGTGATATTTATTATACATTGTAATTTTTGGAAATATACACTTTTTATTAAAATAAATAGAAACTTACATAGACTTGCATAAAATATTTCTATTCGTTTAGCAACAAAAACAAATATTGCTAGATTCAGATGAATTTAGCTAAGATTAACAATTCTCCCAACACCAATTGATACACAAATATATAAGTGTTGGATTTACTATTAGCTAATAATGAATATCTGGATTGGGTGAATATTTATAAATTAAAAAAAATTACATCTGGAATGTATTTTTTTATTACAAAATAGATTACAATATTTTTTTGGATATATAAAATCATTACACACACAATATCTTCTCCTATATTGATGAACTATATTAAAATATATGTGTAAGCTAGATTGATTTTGATGTAGCTTTTTCTTTATTTACAAAATTATCCGAAAGGATGATTATCCTCTCTAAAATGTATAACTAAATTATAGTTAAAACTATCAATGTCTTATTTTAATACTACAAGTTGTTAGCAAAAAAATATGTAAATTAACATATAAAATAAATATTTAGTAAATGTAAACACTTAATAATATTTTTGATAGCTTATGTTTTACATAATTATTAATTTTGTTTGAAAAGTACTACATGTATTAACTTCAAATATCATCAAAATTCATCCTTAGTCTTTTACTAGTTCCAAGTTGTTTCGCCAAATTATGTTATATCTTATGTCTAACTATATTATTTAATACAATAGTTGTTTTTTTTAACATCTAGCTTTATTGATTTGAAATGTATCTTACAAGCATTCACTTAACCATCTAGGTATTACATCAAAAGTTTGTGATAATGGAATCATTTTTGTATATAGCAAAATGAGAAAGCTTACCGGCTGGTGTATTTTCTTCACGAGTAACATGTCCCAACGAAGAATGTGGTAACTTTGCCATCCAATGACGTAGGTCAAATAGAAGTGTTCCCATCTTTTGATGATCTTGCCACTTGTTGATCATGTTTGTTAGTTCTATATTGTCTCCTTCAAACCACACATATCTATAACCTTGTTCCCAAACCACTTGTAGTGCATTAAGAAATCCTAATGCTTCAGCTTTGGAGAGCGGAGTGTGATTGTTGTAGTTTCGCACATTCTGATCGTATTACAGTACTATTGTTGTCTCGAATTATCCAGCCTGAACCTGTATATGTCCTTCCTTGTATATATCCGCTATCAAAATTGCATTTTAACCAACCTTCGAGTGGAGGATTCCATTGCTTATTTAGTGGTCTTCTTGAAGGTGGGGCATGTATATAATAGTGGTTTATATCATTTATTTCGATGAATTTTTTTTTTAACTGTAATATTATTTATGAATCTAATTAATTAATTCATTTGTTCTAGAAACACTCAGCCAAATCTAGAACTTTAGCCTAATAACATATTGGGCAATATTACTAAATGACTATGGATCCAAAACGAATTAAGAGAATAACTATGTGTTATAATGTTTTGGAAAATAACTTTTCAAAGACTATGAAAATTCAAAAATTCTCTCAAACAAAAGACAAAGATAGCTTATTGTTATTTCTGAAAAACATGTGATTGAATACCAAAAAAAATCATGTTATGTTGAAAGAAACAACGTATTATTTGAAAAAACATTGTGTTTTTAACATTGTAACGTATGTTTGTGAAAGACAGAAAGAGATTACATATAATCTATATATAATAACAATCCGGAAAAATGCGACTAACAGTTGTGTTTTTTCAATCATACTTTTTGGATATTGGAATAATCATATCTTTTGAAATATATATATATATGTCTGTTTGAACTGTATTCATTTTTTTTTGCCATGACACAAAATCAACTAAAATTTCAATCTCAACAGTTTATAAAATTTTCTAAATTACTTTCTAGTATTCGTTCTTTTAAAAGTTAAGAAATTCATCTAATTTTTGATTTAACAAAAGATTTTTGGAATGATGAATATCATAACAATCCGAATAAATGTCACCAAAAGTTGTGTTTTTTTCAATCGTACCTTTTGGATAATTTTCCGAAAAAATCTGTAAAAAAATTAAATTGTGTGTTTTACAAAAAGTTGCGATTGTTCATTGTAACAGTTTTTTTTTTGTAAAGTTGTAACTGTTCATTTTAGAGTTGTGTTTATTCGAATAATTCTATCTTTTAAAATCTATATATATATATATCTGTCTGTTTGAACTGTTTTCATTTTTTTTGTCATGACACAAAATAATATAAACTTTCAATCTCAACGGTTTTTACATCTTTCTAAATTATTCTCTAGCATTCATTATTTTAAAGAAACTCCTCCAATTTTGATTTAACAAAAGATTTTTGGAATGATAAATCTAATTTACAACTTTTAGTTAATTTTAAATATAAAAAAATAATGAAAATACATGGAGTTTTTTTTCCCAAGAGTTAGATGGATTATATAGTGGAGTTTTTGAATTTGACTTTTCAATATGGTAATAAAGATGCCTTTTAATTAAAAGCAGTTTATATGGGTTATTAGGTATAAATATAATCCAATGGAGAACAAGAGTTGCGATTTTTCGTAGTACATTTTCGTAAAATTTTTGTTTTTATTTTTATTTTTGAAAAAAAAAATTGAAACAGTTTTATATGTTCATTGTAGAGTTTTGTCTTTTGACTACATTTTATTCATATTTTTATCACAATTTTTCATTATAATAGGTGTATCTATTTAAATAGTCTTGTCTTTTGAACTTTTTTTTATATTTGTCTCTTCAGCAATAACTAACAAATAACTGTTCATTGAAACAAATTTTCCGTTTTATGTTGAATATAAATAATTTGGATATTAATATCTAATATTCAACGTTATTCTATAATCTAAATCAAATTTTAGAAATGATTATTGCAAATTAGAATTTAATAAAATTTAATATAGAATTTACATTTGCATCTATTTATCATAACTTTCGTTAAAAACTATTTTCATTTATTTTATTTTGTTTTTAAAAGTTGTGTATTTTAATTTTAATATTTCGTTGATACAGTTTCACTCACTATTAAATATATTTTTAATTATAATTATTTAATAGAAAATTATATTTACTCATGACAACAATTAGTTCAATATTCTTAGTTACGATCACTTTGTCATAATGATTTTTAATTGTAGCTCTTTATCATAATTCTTTATAAAATATCTTGTATATTTATTATACTGTAAACAGTGGTTTTTGCAAAGTTGTGTCTATACTATATAATATTTTTTGTTATAAGTTTTCATTTTGATGGTTGTGTTTTAGTAACAGTTTATATTTAATGTTTATGTATTCAAACTATTCTATTACATTAAAATGATTTTATAATGTATACTTTTAAATTTAAAATTTTGTTTACTTTTTTCTAAAATATTTTTCCTGCCACATTGGGGGGTTGAGTCATAGTATTAATAAAAAAAACATGTAATACAAGAAAGCAATATGTTAAAGAGAGGGATCTTTTTGCTATCAATTGTAATTTTGAGGAAGTAGCGTGGTTGAAAACAAAATGACACGTTAATTTTTTTCTAAAAAAACACACAACTGCGGAGCGGAGATTACAAGAGAGATTTTAATTAAAAGAAGAAAGAAGGAGAATAAGACAAAACCTTTATAATTTTGCTACCCCTCTGACAAAAAGAAGAAAGAAGGAGAATCCATAGTCATTTAGTATATAGTATACTTTAACATTTAACCCAATACCAGGTAGTTTCCCCCAATCAACTTAGAAGTTTCATGCTATTCCTCTACCTTCCATCACCATTTAGCCCCTAAAAGTGCTTGTGACAAAGCGATGAAGGAGCAAATCGTTGTTATCCCATACTATTATTATGTGTTATCCCATGTTATTATTATGTGGAAGGTAAAATAAAACACATTATAGTTGCATACAATTTAAAGTACAAAGGGGTTATATATATGACCATATCCAACAACAAATACTAAATCGGCCTCTTTTAATTACATGACCCCAACGTAGTTCCCTAGTAACATTGTCTTGACTCTGTAACACTACCTTCATTGAAATTATCTATACAAACTTCATCTTCGTTTACATGAATAAAATCATTTTCAGATGTCATCATGGTCACTGTCTCCATCGTCGTCATCATTTGGTGTCTCGAAGTTCATCATAAACCTAAGTGAGTCTCCTTCCTCTATTTCCCATTGCTTCTTCAGTGCAATGATCGCTCTCGAAGCAGCTGCTGCAATCGCCGGGTTACTATCTTCAGCGAGTCTCTACAGAAAGGTTCATCGATGGGTACTTAATATTGTTTAAACTTCAAAGTCCAGTTTCAAAAATAGTCATCAAGATTTTGCATTTTATCTTTTACCTGTAATGCTCCCATGCCTGCATTTCCTAGTGTCCACATGGATGGTGCAGCTGCTAAGGCATTAGCCAACGCTTTTCTACAACAAAATGTGTCCGAAGTATGAATTACATTAGTTGATACAAAACATATACAGACCAGAAGATAATGTCTATAGTACTATTGGAAAACTTTTTGTAATCAAATTTAGGCCAATGCTAATATATTCAGTATTGCCTTTTCCGTATCAATTCAGTAGTTGAAGAACCGTACCGCATTAGATTGTTAGGAACTTAGCATCATAGCAGTAACACTATCTATGTTTCCAGAAGAAGGTAAAAAGAATGTTATGTTTCTTCTAAAGCAAAGAACTCACACAAGAGATTTGTTAACAGATAACATAGTAGTGGTTTTCNCCAGTTTCAAAAATAGTCATCAAAAAATTCTTTTACCTGTAATGCTCCCATGCCTGCATTTCCTAGTGTCCACATGGATGGTGCAGCTGCTAAGGCATTAGCCAACGCTTTTCTACAACAAGAACAGAAAATGACCAAACGATAAAGTATCGGATGATCTCAAGAAATAAAATGTGTCCTACGTATGAATTACATAGTTAATACAAAACATATACAGACCAGAAGGTCAAAAGAATGTTATGTTTCTTCTAATAGCGAAGAAGTCACACAAGAAAGTTATTAACAGAACATAATAGAATAATGGTTTTACCTTGTATTGACGTCTGGAGAGATTGAGCATTCAGCCAAGAGAGATGCACTACTTTTACCATCCATCGCATCAAGGTCGATCAAAGTTGTGACTAACAACTCGAGCTGTTCAAACCAAAATATTATGATCATTTATGTAAAAGTTTGATTACCAGAAGTAAGAAAAAGAATGACAATTTTGGACCGACCTCTTCAGGGTCAGTGTAGTCAATTCCATCGGCTTCTGAGAGTGCTGATGCCATACTCTTGTAAGCTTCCTGTTTCAATATCAAAAAAGAAATCATCAGAGAGAAGAACACTTAAAGAACACAGCATTTTCAAAAGTGGGATCAGACCTCAATAGCAGATATGCGATCAGATGAAACTTCCCCTGGAAAAAACTCTAGAGCTTTTCCATTCTTCTCAAGTGATATACGATCCGTGGTACCAGTTTCAGATGTAACCCCTCTTAAGATTTAAAAGAAAACTCCAATGTTAGATCTTGACATCAAGAAACCACACCAAAAAAAAAACATACAGTGTCAAGGTCGTTATCTTACAAGCTGTCAACCATTTTGTTCACCATCATGTCGTGAACGTTCTTGATGAACTGCACCAAAACAGGACACATTAAGTGTCAATAAGGGAAGATGAATCAAAACATATAAGACTTTGTTTTTAACCTCTAAAGCCATTAATGCATCCTCCATTGCCCGTTGCTTAGCACGGTAATCTGCACGCCTTAAATCAGCCTGGAAAAGTCAGGGTAATTCTCTAAACTGCCAGTTTAAACCCAATAATATATGTACATTGAGTAGTTACTGTTATCAGGTCAATACTCAGATCTGCTCACATAGTGATTATACCTCTAAGGCGCCATCACTCCAATGCTTATCAGCAGCATTTTTCAACTTAGACTCAGCTATGTTTTTAAATATCTATGGACATAAACCAAATAAGAAATGTAAGAGAAAACATAGCTTGAAGAACAGTATGCATCTATAAATGAGAGGATAAGCATACAGTAGCAATATGATGAAGACGCTCAGCCTTTCTTTTGACATTACGATCTATCTTCTCTGTATCTTCTCTTGCTCGAGCTGCATAATAAACCAACAAGACAGGATTAAAATACAGTTAAACACATCATATGTATGTGTGAAAGAGAACCATATCTCACCATCCAATTTAAGGAACCCGGACCCAAGAATCGCTACATCCTGGCGCGCACGAGCATCAAGTCTTCCAATGCCACTGAAAAAGAATCAAAACATAAATCTCAACAACACATAAGTGACCTTAAGTAATATCTAAATATAAAACGTTTGGATAAGAGAAAATATACCGAGATAGAATAACAAAGTCACTACGAGCTCTCTCATTCACAAACTTAGCATCATTGGACACATAATCAACCAAAACTTGGCTTGAGTTATTACTTTTCCTCCTTGGCATCACTTGCTTCTCACCTTCTTTTTGTACAGTTTGGGAACTAACACATCACCAATAAGTATCAATAACACAACCATTGCAAAATGAAAGCTAAAAACAGCCAAAAAGGGCTTACTTAGTAGTTTCCGTGTCTTGTGATTTCCCAACAAAGCACAATGTAGAAGATCTCCGAGGACTAACAAATAAACCCTTTTTAGCAACTAGAGGATGATGAACAAACGCCAACAAAACTCTTTGAGATCTTGACGCATTAACACTCTTCCCTAAACCTGGACTGTTTGGTACCACTTTGCTCACGTTAAGAGCCATTGGGATCAAACCTATATAAAAAAAAGTCAAAATTGATTCACATACACATATAAAGGCATCAAATATATAAATCCTAAGGACCTTTGACATAAAGATACAACTTTTCTCACAGAGGAGAGAAGTAACAATTGAATCAAACTCAAATTATTGAAGTTTAAGACAAACCCATCAAGAAAAAAACTGGAAAATTGGAGGGATGAAACAGTTCTTTGAATCAATTCGATTCTAGGATGACATAAAGATATAATTTTTCTACAAAGAAGAGATTTACCAATTGAATCTCAAATTGTTGAATTTTAAGACAAACCCATCTAGGAAAAATTGGGAATTGGAGAGATATAACAGTGATGAACACAGAGTCTAGTTAGAGAGAGAGAGAGAGAGAGAGAGAGAGAGAGAGAGAGGAGACAAACCTTGTGGGGAAGAGATGAAGAAGAAGAGTAATATCCAAAGAAGGATTAAGCATATTAAGAGGAGAAGGAAGGAGACAAAGAAGTAGAATTATGGGAACGGAAGTGAATATTGTAAACCACAAGAGTTACTTGTGGACCAGTGTGAGCCAACCATGCCGTACGTTTCCTTTCTATTTCGATTCTCTGGTCATTGTAATAGTGGGCACCACTCTTCCCTTAATATCATCAGTCTCAATTTGGTTCAACACTTCGGTTGCATAAATTTTGGATGTTTTTTTTAATAAAATTTTATATCTTTTCTAATTATAAGAAATTTCTGTTAGAGGTAATGAATAAATGAAATTAATATGATAAAATATTATTAAGAATATATTAAAAATGTTTAGTTGCTTTTTAAATAATCTGATCATTTTTATATAAAATAAAGTTGCTTTTAATGTTCAATAATTATTTTACAAATAAAGATGTTTGGAAATCTTTGGTTTATGCTATTTTTTGTGTTTTTTTTCCCTTTTCTTATGAAATCTTTACATTTGTATTTATAATTGTGGAGCCATTGAATGTTTTCATCTACTTTGAGTAAATTGTTAGGTATTTGGATTTGAAAAACATATTTGTTATATATGTAGCCAAATCCATTTTTTTAAACCTCTTAGCATGCATCACCATAATTTTTTTAAAACCTACAAACTTCACAAGATTTCTAATGGTAATTGACCAATCAACTTCCATAAAGAAACTGGCCATTCGATGGGAAGAATCAAGAAACCTGAACATCCATGGTGGTAATCAAATGACCAAGATAAACCAATCCATCAAGTGCTCGATCAACCATCTATTTGTTGCTATTTCATTTTGGCTAAAAGTGGTTTTTAATGATTAATACATTTAGAATCATTTTTAAAATCATGTCTTGTTACCTATTTTATCATTTATGCTTCAACATATTGTCTTACCTTACTTGTATTTAATTATTGATTGGTCACTAAATATCCAATGAAAATAAAACCAGCTTCTTTGAAGTATAGCTTAGATGATTCATCATAGCTTAATAACTTGAATTAGTTCTTTCCTTAGGACCAACAATTAAATATTCATTAGTGTTTCATGTATTTGCAGCTATTGTTTGAGTACATAACATTAAAAATAAAAACAGATACTACTATTTGATTGATGATAAAATACTCTCATTTATTCAAAATTTTCAGTACACAACATCGAAAAAAAGTAGATAAAAAGTAAAAATAAATTGTACCTAAATAGACAATAAATTGCCTCAATGATAATATTTCTTTTATTTTAAAAATAAATTGTATCTAGAGTTATTCTAAACTTACTTGGCTTTATTGTCCTAATCACTCTAAAATCACTTTATTGACATCTCTATCTACATATGAGTTTCAACCAATTGGAAGGTTTTATAATGTAAGAGACAAATCGCTGTTTATGATTTTCGAATGCATTACTGGTATTTCATCAGTAAAAAGAAGATGATTACGAAGCAAGAAAGTCACACTAAATTAACGGAAAAAGACGAAGACGATTAAGTTTTTGATTAAGAAAGCGGAGCGTAATTTGCTTTATCGTTTTTTTGTTACACAAACCTTTTGTATGTGTAATCGCATTGATAATATTGTGTACTCTGATTCATATTAATAAATAAAAAAACAAAAAAATGCCAAAAAAAAACATGACTTCTTTAATATTTGTCAGAAAACACGAATTTATTTCGTTGCTAGAAAAATACTCAAACTATTTTATAGGTGATTAAAAATACATGAACTATCCTGATTTTCCAATTTCCCACCTTTCATTGTTACGATTTTCAACGACGTTAACGTTATCAAAAACATTGTTAGCTCTTTATTCTTTCTTCTAAATTTCTAGTTATAACAAAAGTTTGAAGTTGAGAAAACGTAGATTAAATATGAGGTTAAGATATCTAAAGAGAAAGAATTCGTTATGATTATAACTACGGTAAAAATAAAACTTCTCCGTGAGATTGTAATTGTAAAGGTGTTTATGATTGCGTTAACGTTGTTAAAAATCATGGCGTAATAAGTGGAAAATCGGAAAATTGGGACCACGTCCAAATTTTGATTTGACTAGAATTTTTTTTTTTTTTTTTTTTT